>NC_091458.1:50597866-50913250 GCF_027789765.1 Dendropsophus ebraccatus
GCGGAGTAATGTTGGATAAGGAAGGAACCTTAAGGGTAAAAGACAAAGTCCTGAAGGATAACAAGATATGGTTCAGTGGCTCCTAAAGTCTGAACATACTCCTGCGTTTAGCAGATGTAATAGCTACTAGGAAGCATACCTTGAGGGTCAGGTATTTTAATTCAACTAAAGACAAGAACTCAAAATGGAGCCGTGCAAGGGGATGAAGGACGAGTCCCAGATCCCACCTGGGAGTTGGATCCATTACAGTTGCTTTAATCCTTTGCGTAGCTTTAATAAATCTCTGTATTAGGGATTTTTTCGGACAGTCAGCTGTCTGGAAGAGCATAAAGAGCAGAGACATGCACTTTGACGGTCGCAGCTTCAGCCCATTCTCAAACCCATCCTGGAGAAATCGAAGGACCGCCTTGATAGACAGTGATATGGGAGAAGTCCGATTCTTCACATCAGGATAGACAATGTCCTTAACCCTCAGGGAGGTTCTCTTTGTGGGTTCTGCTCTTAATAGCAAAATCATGTTTACCACCAATTCTAAAAAGCCTCAGCTCATCAGGCCTGTCAATCTTCAGGCCGTCAATCGTAGGTGGTCCAGACCCAGACACAATCTGCCCTTCTATGACAGTAAGCGAGGATTCTGGGAAAGTCTCCAAAATGTCCTTTTGGATACATGCATCAGGAGAGAACAACCATGCCTTCTTGAGCTATTAGGAGTAATGAGGCATGATTCAGTCTTGTCCTTACAAGACAACTACGGGTTGTCGTCCCTAGCAGTTTTAGGGAGTAAAAACCACGTATTCTGGCGTTATCCGAAATGGCCATTAGGTCCACGTAAGGGTCGCCATAATATCTGGTGATTTGCCAGACAATCCGTCCTCATGGGGCAGTAGGTGAGGAATCTGGGGAAGTCTCCAAAATGTCCTTTTGGACATATTCATCAG
The DNA here is from genome assembly GCF_027789765.1 of Dendropsophus ebraccatus. NCBI lineage: Eukaryota > Metazoa > Chordata > Amphibia > Anura > Hylidae > Dendropsophus > Dendropsophus ebraccatus. The sequence continues at coordinate 50,598,805 of NC_091458.1, forward strand.
GAGAGAACAACAATTACCACAATGACCTCTTGGGACAATCTGTGGCTATCAGGATTAATGAGACTTGATCCTGTATTGTCTTTTACAAGACTTCTACTGATTGTTGTCCACAGTAGTTTTTAGGGAGTTAAAACCACGCACCCTGGTTTTACCCGCAATGGCCATGGGACCAATGGGTCGCTGTAATATCTGGCAATTCAGTAGAACATCTCCTGGTCCAGAGACCATTCTTCTGTCAGGGTAATATAATGGCTTTAGCCTTTTACATTAAGGTATTGTGACTTCCCCTTGTTGCTGGATAGATCTCTTGGTCCATGCAAAAAACAGCTTCTGCTTTTAACAGTAATGCTACTGATCACATGCAGCTCTGAAGATCGATATGCACCACTGTAGATGCATTCTTGAGCTTACTCCAATAGCTTCCCCATAGATTGATGTGCTGAAGTGGACTGGAGCTCACGTACCGCACTCATCTCTCACATGTTGGATAACAGCCACTTCTGTTAGTAACAAAGTCTTCTTCGCCTGTCTCACCCTTTGTTAGATGGATCGGTGGTTTCCTCCACCCACTTTGAAGGCGAGATTGGTCTGCCACTGACTGAAGAAAATGTTGAGGCCCTTTTATCTGTGGGTATAAACCATAACCCAATGTAGGCTGTTTATTCTTTGGTCCCATACTGACAGCATCTGCTGCACGGGGATACATATGCCAACCTGCCTATTCAATTCGTTGCTTGCAGACGTCATGAGACCTGACAATCATCATTGGGTGAAGGGACACCAATGGGGAGTTCTAGGAATCCTAACCCAGGAATGGTTACGGGTAGGTGAAAATATAGTACTGTAAGTTTTTGATAATTAACAATCACTCGTGCAGGAAGGAGACAATGGTGATCTTGGATTCTCTCCAGATGGTTACTACAGCTGACATAACATAGAAGAGTGTCCCATCTACTTCCCTTCTTATCTTAGGATAGATATATGTCATCCAAGGCCCGGCAGGTAACCTTAGTGAATGTAAAGGGAGCTGAGGTGATTTCAGAAGGATGCAAAGGAATATGCAGTCTTCTCTGTAGCCAGGTATATGCAGGTGTATGCAGTCTTCTCTGTAGCCAGGTACATGTAGATATGTGTCTCTCACAACTAGCATGGTTAGTCTCCTTTAGGAGGGGGAACACAGAGCATATGTTCTCCATATGGAACATTCTTTGCTTAGAACTGTAGATCTATGGACGTTCACCAACAACTTACCTTCTTTGGATCGGAAATTGTAGAGAATATGGCATCATAAGGTAAACCCACGGTTGCTGCCAGAGAAGCTTTAGTCACAAGCTTCTTTGTCCCCATCCACAAGACCTCTGAGATTGATGATCCCTTTTAGTGACGGATCCATCATTTCTTCCAGTACCTTCCATGCTGGAAACTTCTATAGAATGGGGAACAAGGGAGGATTTCCTTCTCCTTTTCAGACTGGGGCAGAGATTGTACCTTTCTGTAAGGAAGAGTCCTTCCTCAGAGTGTTCCCAATCCAGTCAGGTGGATTCTCATGGTACATAGAGTATTATTAGAAAGAACATCCATCTCTGGCAAAGTCTAATGCTCCTCTCCAAGTATGGAGGGGCCATGGATCGGGAAGCCAAATGTGGAGTGACACGCATACTCAGAAGTAAGCACTATCTGCTTAAGATATAGCATATTCTGTAATGGGTTACAATGAAGATACAATCTACAAGCAAAAATAAATTCCACTGCCATCTGGATGTGGAATCTTGCAGGATACACATACATAAGTGACTGAGCTTTGCCAAAGGTTTCCTCACCCTGAAGCTTTGGGCATTAGATTCCTGCATTAAGTGAGATAAAATGATAATAAACCTGTGCTAGGTAAAGAGGCAACAGACTGCTGTGTAGTACAAGAAAACCAGATACCTCAGAGCAGCTGATACACAACTAGCAATTCTAAGGCTGTGTTCACACAATGCAGCCTCCTTGCTTCAATGGATCATTGTTTCAATAGCAGAACTAATGTAAGACAGCCACCAGGTATACTCGGTACACAACTAGAAACTCTAAAGTTGTGATCATACCCTGCAATATCTTCGTTTTACTACTTTAAAAATAGCAGTACTATACATGTAGCAACTCTAGGCGTGTGTACACACAATGCTGTTTTATAGCTTCAATGCAACATTAAATATCAGTAACCGTGCTAGAAAAGACCCCAGATGCTCAATACACAACCAGGAACTTTAGGGTTGTGTTCACACAATACAGTCTCATAACTGCACTGCATCAAACAAAAAGCAGAGCTATAGATGACATTAAGGTGCAATCAATACACCACTAGCAATCCTAGGGTTGTCTTCACACAACGAAGTTTCATAACTTTACTGCCTCATTCAATAGCAGTACTGAATAAAACATTAGGTGTAATAAAAAAATAGCAACTCTAGGCTTGTGTTCACACAATGCATCTTTCCACAGCAGAGCTAGAGCAAGGAATCAGACATTAGGTGCAATAAATAGCTACTCTAGGCTTGTGTTCACACAATGCATCCTTCCACAGCAGTGTTAGAGCGAGGAATCAGAGGTCAGTTGCAATAACAGCAACTCTAGGTTTGTGTTCACACAATGCATCCTTCCACAGCAGAACTGGAGCAAGGAATCAATATTCATTTACCAACTCTGGGCTTGTGTTCACACACTGCAGTCTCACAGCATCCTTCAATCGCAGTACTAGAGCCAGGAATCACACTCAGGTGTAATGAATCACACATCAGGTGTCACCAATACACACCTAGCAAATCTAGGATTGTGTACACACAATGCAGTTTCATAGCTTCAATGCAACATGAAAAAGCAGTGCCAGTGTAAGAAAGATACCAGGTGCAATCAATACACAACCAGCCACTAGTGCAAGAAATCAGCAACCAGGTGCACAAACAGCTCAGTGACCATACAACTAACAGCTCTTATCTAAGGCAGCATTCACATATAGCAGATCCATAGTTTTTACTGTATTATTACATAGCAGGACCCATACCGCATGATCACATAGTGGAACTGTCTCACAGAGCTCGCACAGGCAAAAAAAATAAAAATGATAAACTATTATAAATCTCATGAAATTTATATCCATTAGCCTGCACCCAGGCCTCCTGCAATACAGGTCAGGCTTCCAGGCAGAGAGCCTGCACAGGCACCATACAATTCCTCACAAAAAAGGCCGGAGGACTATGACTTACCTCTCTGAAGAGTGAAGACAGACACCAGGCGAGCGGCGTCCTGTCTGACCAGCGCCATGGTTCGCAGCCACGTGCAGCCCGGCAGTGGATGCCGCCATAATACTTACTGACCAGAGCATAGAAGCTGAGCGATCACTGAGATGGCGGCTGCTTCCATAAGAAAAATAAAATCTTTGCTCTGTACACAACAAAGCAGGATAAAAACAAAAAACATATACAAAAAAACTCTCCCTCTCCACACGACCATGTGGAAAAGAAGAATTATTGGAAGGAGAGCAGAGAAACACACATAGGCCTGCTCCCTGCTCTCCTCCTACCACCTGTCCCACAGAAGGACAGAAAAAAACACAAGGAGGCTAGGTCAGCATAGGGCCTTATAGGCGGGGCAATTAACTCTTTATTGCTTGTTACCATCTGTCCTATCATTGCAGGAAGATAGAATCTTCCCCATTATGTGCTGCTGCTTAGGACGTAAGGGAAATATATTTATACTATAGTTATATATATGCTTTTAGAGCAGTGTGGTGGTCTGTAACCTAGATAACCATGAGCTGTCAACCATGAGAGAGGGAGAACACCATATCAGGAGAAGGAGGCAAGATTGCTAGATGGATGTATTTGTAAAAATATATAACTTAGTGAGTGCTACAAGTATCACTATATTGAGATGGGAATACATTTTGAGGCTATGTTTACTATTTATTTTTTCTCAGTATTTTGGTAACCAGGAGTGGATTGAAAACACAGAAAGGCTATATTCACACACTTCTGAAATTGACAGGATGGCCGCCATTTAATGGCAAATAATTGCTGTTATTTTAAAACAACGGCCGTTATTTGCCATTAACTGACGGCCATTAACTGAATTTCAACATTGTGTGAACAGAGCCTTTCTGTGTTTTCAATTCACTCCTTGTTTTGGTTGCAAAAAACTGACCAAAATACTGAGCAAAAATACTGTGTGGGAACATAGCTATAGGCTGGGTTCACACTACGTATATTTTAGTCAGTATTGTGGTCCTCATATTGCAACCAAAACCAGAAGTAGATTGAAAACACAGAAAGGCTCTGTTCACACAATGTTGAAATTGAGTGGATGGCCGTCATTTAACGGCAAATATTTGCTGTTATTTTAGAACAACTGCTTTTATATTAAAATAATGGCCGTTATTTACTGTTATATGGCGGCCATCCACTCAATTTCACCATTATGTGAACAGATCCTTTCTGTGTTTTTAATCCACTCCTGGTTGAGTTTGCAAAATACTGAAAAAAATACTGACTGAAATATACTGTGTTTGAACATAGCCATAGGCTGTATCCATGTGTTCCCAGACTCCCTAGGGCTGTATCCAACTTCTTCAGCCACTGGTATTCAAATGCTGAACGAGTGGACCGGTGCATGCTCATGTTGTGCTAATCTCTAGCGGTTTTATTACTAACATAAACTAAAGTAAAAATAGATAGAATTCTTAGCACAAGAAGATAGGACATTATGGTTGAAAACACAGGTGGTCCTGGTATTTCAGTTCTGACTCCAAAAATTGTTGGATTACTGTGTGGAAGTTACTCCAGAGCTGTACTCCCTATTCTGCTGGTGGAGTCACTCAGAGCCTTAATGTGTGGGCACTAGTTTGTTAAAACCCAATGGGAAGAATCCATTTTTGCTCTATTGGCTATATGGCAATTGGACCCATCTCCGCTAATTTGCATATTGAGCGTGCAGATGATTTGCAGGCAAATTTCCGTGGCAGGACCAGCACCGGGATACGCAGGAGTGGGTATGTATGTGGGGCCCTGTCCAGGGGTGACTGCCCGGGGTGACAGGTTACCTTTAAATATATCTGCCCTTTACATACTAAATTAAATAAGACATGCATTGAAGTACGTAAATTTATCAGAGGAAGTGAGTGTTCAACCTAAAGTGTCCCTCAGCGTGAAAGGTCAAGTCTATGAGACAGCAGTGCGTCCTATTTTAGTAAGCGCTGTGACCGCTGATCCCAGGAGTATTCTTGCAATGTACATTTGATACATGTTACAGGGTGCACCCAGAGCCTGGACAGAGGCTGGTAGGGAAATATTTACTAATTCTTCATATAGCCCCATTCAGGTATATATACTCTTATAGCCAGACTTGTGTCACCAGCCCTTGTTCAGCAATACAGATGACTGCTTTCTTACAAATGAACAAGAAGAAGTATTGAACCACTGTGCCTGTTTAGCCAGCAAAAGGTTATCAGAGCACTGACATTTAGCACAGAAAACCTTCCCAGGCTCAGTGCTCAGTCAGCAGATTAGGTTCCTTCTCCCTGTATGAGGGAGTGGGAGGCCAAGTCCTTGAAAAGGTCAGAGTCTACTTAGACAGGGCAAGCCCCACAGCTGCTTGGTCCCAGGCGACGACTATGAGCATGCACCTTGTGCAGAATATCTACTCAGCACACAGCTGTAATATGTGCACAGAGATCACCAACACTTACATACAGTGCTTCACTCATACAAGATTATATGTCATAAAAAAACAATAGAAAAGTGTAGTAATATGTATGCCATAAAGAAGGTAGGAGTGTTGTAATAGGCATGTTACATAGAAGGTAGATGTGTGAGTATAGAGGAGGTGATGTGTTGTAAGAAGGGAGGTAATACCAGGAATGTCATACAGAAGGTAGTAGGATGCAATAATAAGCATGTCATACACAAGAGTCTAATGACAGGCACGTCTTTAAGAAGTTCGAAGATGTAGTAAGAGACATGTCATAGAGAAGGTAGAAGAGAATAATAATAGAGAAGTTAGACATTGCCATTTCAACAGACTTTACACAAATGAATAGTACAATATATCTTATCAGAGAAAAATGTGTTGACTCTAGGATTTCATTCACTCTGAAAAACAGCAATATTCCGGCTTGTCTTTTCAAGACAGAATAACAGCTAATTGAGGGATCACTGGGGTGCTAATGTACACATGGTAGCTTATCGTGGAAAGAGTGTAATAATAGATGTAAACAATACAAGGTTAATAGGTTAGGTGGGTGAACAAAACAATTTTATTGTTTACTGCATTATATGGGCCCCTATTCTGGGAGTATCCTGTCTATTGGTACAGTCCTTGAACCACGCCAGTGAACCTGGACAATGAGGGGACTACTTATCCGGCTCCTGCACCTCAATGTACCCCATATCTGGTCAGGGGGGATAGGCACAAAGCCCAAGGGGCAAAGAGGGGAGCAGTATTGCATCTGTCTTCCTTCTGTTATACCTGAGGTAATACATAGGGTTCCTGGGCCTTTTTTCTCATACACTTTATAATAGATGTGTCATTCCAAAGTCTAAAGGGTGTAGTAATAGAGATGTCATGTCATCTTGTGTAATGCCTTTAGGGTACTCGCTGTCTTTGTCTCTTAGAAGGACAGCACACACCCTCAAGATATGGTCCCCATCTAATCCCTGCTCAGCACCACCTATATCAGACAGCTTCACCCACACCAGAATGCATGAGCAATAAGGTTCCTGTGGGTTCCAGCAGATGTGTTTCTCTTGTGTGATTCTATTTCTGTATATAGCCCCCTCTTGTCTTTCACCTCATCTGTTTGCTTGTTCTGACTATAAATGCACCCTGCCTGCCCAAGAGTCTGTACCCAGATTTATACCTGGCTCCCTCCTCTAGTCTTCATATTGGCATCTCTTTGCCCGCTGGCCAGCTGCCAATTATACTGAGGTCACTCCTAGAGATCGCAAAATATTATCCTCCTGCAGCAAAGATATACTTATAGAATAGGGTGAAAAAGTGAATACCAGGGGGCTGCCTAGATAACACCAGTGGGAGTAACCTAAAGCCAAACCAGTTAGGTGACACAGTGGGTCCACACCAATCTTCTGTTTCGTATGTAATAATAGACATGTCATAGACAAGACAGAAGAGGTAAAAATGGGCAAGTCATAGAGAAGGCAGACAAAGTAATAATAGACATGTCATAGAGAAGGTAGAATATGCAATAAGTCATAGAGAAGATAGAAGATATAATTATAGGCACATCATAAAGTAGACAGAAGAGGTAATAATAGGCATGTCATATAGAGAAGGTAGAAGATATAATAATAGGCACATCATAGAGAAGGCATAAGGTGTAATAATTGACATACCATAGAGCAGACGTATTAGGCCTGTCATACAGGAGGCAGAAGATATAATAATAAGCCTGTCATAAAAAAGACAGATGTGTTAACAGGTACATGATAGAGAAGACACTATATGTAGTAATAGGCATGTCATAGAGAAGACTGAAGAGGTAATAATAGGCATGTTATAGAGAAGACAGAAGAGGTAATGATAGTCATGTCATAGAGAAGACAGGAGGTGTAATAATCGACATACCATAGAAAAAAAAGAAGACGTATTAGGCCTGTCATATAGGAGACTGAAGATGTAATAATAGGCCTGTCATAGAGACGACAGAAGAGTGTAATACTAAGGAATTTCAATAAGAAGACAGGATGTAGTAATAGGCATGACATAGAGGAGGCAGAAGAGTTTATGTCATAGAGAAGATGTAATAATAGGCATTTCAAAGAAAGCATAGAACATATAGTAGCATGCATGTAATAGAGAAGGTAAAAAATGGAATATCATACATGTCAAAGAGAAGGTAGAAAATGTACTATTAGACATGTCATAGAGAACATATTGGTACATATAACAAGAGGCAGAGAAGATATAGACAATCTAAACCAAACAATATTAACAAAAAAGTAATCCAGTTCAACCAAGGAAGGGCATGGATGATGGATACATTCTATATTTCTACATACAAATTAATGTTATTTTACTCTAAGAGAGTTCTTGCTTGAACTGTTTGCTGTGATGGCTCCTAAGGGGCCTGCTCCGCAGATTCACAGTTCCAGTGGTGTAGAAGTCTTGTCTATACTTAATATTCTTAATCAACTAATTTAAAGGAAAAGTCCGGACACAGACTTATTTTTCAAAACTGCACTAGTCATGTCCCCTTTATTGCCCCACTTAGTAACGATGCCTCCATTTCTACTCTTAGTAATTACTAGAAAATGTACCCGGCGCTGCCCGGGTATAAAGTGTCAATGTGTTAATTAGATTTGTTCTAAGGTGCCCAGGAGGCAAAGCTAAAGGTATTGTTTCATCTAAGTTAATCAGTGGAATTAGTGTATACCTGTAGTGCATAGTTGGAGGGGTTCTGTATACCCACAATGTATAGTTTTTAGGGGTCTCGCATATCTGTAGTGCATAGTTGGGGGGGCTGTATACCTATAGTGTATAGTTGGGGGGGTCCTGTATACCTGTAGTGTGTAGTTGGGGGGGCTGTATACCTGTAGTGTATAGTTGAGGGAGGTCCTGTATACCTGCAGTGTACAGTTGGTGAAGGTCCTGTATACCTGTACTGTATAGTTCGGGGGTCCTGTATACCTGTAGTATATAGTTGGTGCTGTATACCTATAATGTATAGTTGGTGGAGGTCTTGTATACCTGTAGTTTATAGTTTAAGGGTCCTGGATACCTGTAGTGTATAATTGGTGGAGGTCTTGTATACCTGTAGTATATAGTTTGGGGGTCCTGTATACCTGTAGTGCATAGTTTGAGGGTCCTGTATAACTGTAGTATAGAGTTGGTGGAGGTCCTGTATACCTGTAGTGTATAGTTTGGGGTCCTATATACCTGTAGTATATAGTTGGTGGAGTTCCTGTATACCTGTAGCATATAGCTTTGGGGTCCTGTATACCTGTAGTAAAGAGTTGGTGAAGGTGCTGTATACCTGTAGTATAGAGTTGGTGTAGGTCCTGTATACCTGTAGTGTATAGTTTTGAGGTCCTGTATACCTGTAGTGTATAGTTTGGGGTCCTATATACCTGTAGTATATAGTTGGTGGAGTTCCTGTATACCTGTAGTGTATAGTTTTGGGGTCCTGTATACCTGTAGTGTATAGTTTGGGGTCCTGTATACCTGTAGTATATAGTTGGTGGAGGTCCTGTATACCTGTAGTGTATAGTTTTGGGGTCCTGTATACCTGTAGTGTATAGTTTTGGGGTCCTGTATACCTGTAGTGTATAGTTTTGAGGTCCTGTATACCTGTAGTTTATAGTTTTGAGGTCCTGTATACCTGTAGTGTAAAGTTTGGGGTCCTGTATACCTGTAGTATATAGTTGGTGGAGGTCCAGTGCTCTTGTAGTGTATAGTTTTGGGGTCCTGTATACCTGTAGTGTCCTGTATACCTGCAGGGTCGTATTTACCATTAGGCACCCATGGTCTGGTGCGTAGGGTAGCACCTTGCAGAGGGGCAGTACCTTCCCATTCAGACTTGCCAGAAAATCTTTGGTCAGGTCTTGTATAGCGGTGTTATCCAGTCACAGTATGGCAGTATTGGTCAGGTCTGGTATGGCAGTGTTATTCAGTCACAGTGTGTCGGTATTGGTCATGTCTGGTATGGCGGTGTTATCCAGTCACAGTATGGCGGTATTGGTCAGGTCTGGTATGGCAGTGTTATTCAGTCACAGTGTGTCGGTATTGGTCATGTCTGGTATGGCAGTGTTATCCAGTCACAGTATGGCGGTATTGGTCAGGTCTGGTGTGATGGTGTTCTCCAGTCACAGTGTGGTGGTATTGGTCAGGTCTGGTATAGTGGTGTTATCCAGTCACAGCATGGCGGTATTGGTCAGGTGTGGTATGGCAGTGTTATCCAGTCACAGTATGGTGGTATTGGTCAGGTCTGGTATGGCAGTGTTATCCAGTCACAGTATGGTGGTATTGGTCAGGTGTGGTATGACAGTGTTATCCAGTTACAGTATGGCGGTATTGGTCAGGTCTGATATAGCAGTTTTTTCCAGTCATAGTATGGTGGTATTGGTCAGGTGTGTTATGACAGTGTTATCCCGTCACAGTATGGTGGTATTGGTCAGGTCTGGTATAGCGGTGTTATCCAGTCACAGTGTGGCGGTATTGGTCAGGTCTGGTGTGGTGGTGTTACCAAGTCACAGTTTGGTGGTATTGGTCAGGTCTGGTATGGCAGTGTTATCCAGTCACAGTATAGCGGTATTGGTCAGGTGTGGTATGGCAGTGTTATCCAGTCACAGTATATGGCAGTATTAATCAGGTCTGGTATGAAAGTGTTATCCAGCACAGTATGGCGGTATTGGTCAGGTCTGGTGTGGCAGTGTTACCCATTCACAGTTTGCTATACCTGTAGTGCCCTGTATACACATGTACTGTATAGATGGAGTAGGGGGCCCTGTATATACATGTACTGTATAGATGGAGTAGGGGGTCCTGTATATACATGTACTGTATAGATGGAGTAGGGGGTCCTGTATATACATGTACTGTATAGATGGAGTAGGGGGTCCTGTATATACATGTACTGTATAGATGGAGTAGGGGGCCCTGTATATACATGTACTGTATGGATGGAGTAGGGGGTCCTGTATATACATGTACTGTATAGATGGAGTAGGGGGTCTACCAGTTATTACTGTGGATGTTGTGAGGCAGCTGCCCTAGCAACCATTGCTCCCTGTGAAAATGAAAGCAGTAATCCTATTGGTTGCTAAGGCTCCAACTGCCGTGTCTGCTGCAGCTGATTATATCACCTGTGTTTGCAGTGAGATTTTCCCATTCATCTCTATGGGGCGCCGCTCTTCCCCCTCCCCCTCCCCTCCTGTACATCTGGCGGGGACGAGACCTTCGCAATAACCTTCCCGGGCACCCAATGTATCTGTGTGCCAAATTTGGGGTCAAACAGTTCAGGCGTTTGGAAGTCTATAGAGGACAGACAGACAGACAGACAGAAGGACAGACAGACAGACTTTGATTTTTATGATATAGATATCTTTATTTGTGCCCTCACTTAGGTATGATGCCCCCCTTATTGCCCCCTTTACTACTGTACTGATTCTCCTTCTGTGTAACCTATTCATGTACTGTGGCCAAATAAATATATTAAAAAAAACACTAATATTCATCCTGCTCTGTTCCCACAATGCAAACCCTTTACCTTTCAGGCCTCCAGAGTATGAGCGGATGCCCAATGCAGAAACCAGTCCCTGCTGCCTAAAGGGTGCCGAGCTGAAATGCCTGCAGTCAATAAATGTGAATAGTTGATAGGGATAGTTCCCTGTCCACCATTGTTGTCTTGTAAATGCAGTTGAGGTGGACAGTCATCCAGAGGCACAGGGCCGAAAATTCCAGGGAGCAAGTCATGCCCAGTGCTAGGGACACCACTGAGAGCACACTACATGAACAAATCACTGAATATGTAGAGTGCGCTGTGCTTTGGTCACATGTATAAATTTAGGAGTCATTTAGCAGTCCAAATCTGGTGTCACTTCTTTTTAGTGCATATGACTATAGTGGTTGATGCAGCATGATCATTTACATACCATACGTGACTGGGTTAGTCCAAGCCTACCTGAGGGAACCCAAAGGCCAGTCTACCACATAAGAATACACCATTTCTGTACTTAGCAGGTGGCTCGTAGATTTTGCACAAGGGCCTAGGAGCTGGCATCCGCTATAAAGGTCTGCACAGTAGATTACCTAACTAGACAAAAGATAGGGGCTTTATGAAACATTGTACCTGGTGAGAGTTTGTGTGGAGGAACCCTGACCCAAGGGCTAATGGGCAGGGGGGAGAACTTGGTAAAGAAATGGTAAAGAAAACCTAATCAGTACTATAAAAATCCTGAGTAATATTACAAAGAGCCAAGGTCATGTGTACCACAGCAATCTGTAATGTGTAATGTCTGTACATAGGTTAAAATGTAATAAAGTATTATACAGAAGTCCTTATCGTACATTACCTCCAAGCTTTGTGCATGAAGCTATGAACATTGTTTTTTTTCCTTTCTCAAGGAATACTGCGGCCCCCTTTGTGCAGGGAGCTACAGTGCATCCCCATGCGCTGAATATGAATGGAGCCATTGGCTGCCAGATGGGCCTTGGTAAAAGGAAATCTTCAGAGGGGATGCAGAGTGATGGCCCCTTTATTTATAGAATTGGTGTTAGAGTTTCAGAGGTTGGATGCCACCAATGACAAAGTGATGATATATCCTAGCAATACAACATAATCCTTTGGAGTTTCCAACCAGAAGATGTAGCAACGGCAGATACATTGGGCCTTGAGGCCTACCTCATGACATTGTAAGTTATAAATAATTCATCACTGATTATGTATAACTGACTGGATAAAGGATGAACTTGATGGATGTGTCTTTTTAACCTACGTGTAATTTTGGTTGACCTTTTACTCCTCTCACTGTTTTGGGATGCCATAAATCCATCCTGGCAGAAGTGACCTATCCCACATTTCTTCAACTGTTCACACCTTCTCCTGTAAACTGTAGGCACTGGGATTATCTTTTGTTGCCAATGGGTCATTTCGACTTGTAATATGATTTCTATTCAAATACACATACCCAATTCTAGTAGAGCACAGTCACACAAAGCATTTGGTGCAAGTTTTTCTTAGCTTATTAGTGTCACTTGTTCGGAGACTACATGCTGAATTTTTTTTTTCTTCATTGCTGTTTTAATGTTTTCCTATTTTAATATTAAATGAGCACTGTCATAACCAATAGGGGGTGGTGTATGTGTGTGAGAATATACTACATCTTTGCAATTTACTTCAATTTATATTTTGTCTGTTTTCTATATGAAATACAATGCTATAAAATTGGCCACTAGGTGTCTCACTTACTGGGAAACTCCAATCAAGGCTCCATCACTAATGTCATTTGGTCTTTAGCAACAGCAAAAAAAAAAAAGAGACCAGATGCAGGAAGTGATGTCAGTTGTCTATCTGCTCTGCACAGACTGGCCAAGTGAAGATGGATGCTGATTGGCCAGCAGCCATACAAGCCCCTGTGCACGCCCCTGTACATGCCTCTATGCACTGCTGCAGCTGAGTAACCTAACTGATCTAAGGACCCGCCCACCAGCTCAGAGTGACATGCAGAAACATTAGCAGCACAATGGGGCACTAAATGGACTGTCAGAGCTGCTACGGTATCATAAAATCAAAACCGACAGCATTTATAAGGCAACCATTAACTATATAGCTGCAGGGTTTTGTTTTTTGTTTTTTTTAAATATGTCATGACAGATACACTTTAATGGCTAACCCTTGTACTTTTGTATTTCTTTGAATATATTGGGGTTACTGCTTGGAGTGACACCACCAGACCTCCACACTGACACTGTGACCAGTGTCATGTCACTTTCCATTTTGGAGAAGTGCACTTCTTGATGGGGTCAAAGTAGGAAGAAAGCTAACACAATGGATTCAGACAAATGAATAAGTAGTTCATCGCTCATACAAGGAGTGAGGAGATTTAAGTTCAATGTTTGACACTATAAAGAACTGGAAACAATGAGAAAAGAAGATGGAAAATGGTAGAGAAGACAGTGAAAAGAAAGATTGGGTCAGCAAAACTGTAAATGCCAATTTTAGGACTCCTAATAGAATTGTTTCAATCTTACAATAAAGCTATAGCACAAACATGAAGAGAAACTAACATGCCTCTATATGGCTATATTCGCACATCATTTTTGCCATCTGAGTCCAAATAACAAGCCCTAGTGAAGGCCCTCTTTTATACAATAACAGCTGTTATTTGGCCTCAAATGGCCCAAAAAAAGACGTTGTAGAGAACATTGTGGGCTATTGCAGTATAGCTAGGCAGATTTGACACTCAGGATAATGGGAAAGTTGGGTTACAGTGGGTCAGTCTGTAGCGGGAGATACAAAGAAAGAAAAAACTTAACAGAATTCAACAGAATTTTTGATGCAGATGCTAACATTCCCCATACTGACCTTAGGGTGAGCTCCTAACACGGTCTGTGTTCCAAAAAAAATACTAAAGGAAAAATGTTCCTCCTTTACAGTTTACTGTTCTATTTTTATTAATTGCAGATTCATTAGATAGGACAATTAACAGACAAAGCAGATAGCTGATATGGCTGTGCAGGAATTTAGCCCCTTGGGGCTCCACATGAATCAAAGCAGTAGTGACACTTGCCCAACAATGCCCTATTGTCACACAACTCATTCTAGTTAGGCTGGCACATTCACATGTTGTCACACAGCGGCTATAACCACAGTAATGTCCTACAAACAAAACAGACAACTGGGATCATTTAACCTATCAAGTCACATGTACCGAAAACAGCTGCTTTGCTCTATCTGGGTAAGTTCCTCTGTCTAGGATATGGCCCTGCACTGTTTTCTAGAGGTTTATGGCATGGGTTGGGGTGATCTCTGACTGTTTAGCACTGCATAGTGTCTGTAAGTGTAGCTTTTAGAAAGAAAGTCTCTGCGTTCTCCATACGTGTCTGTTCACTATCACAGCTGGTCTGTCCCAGACAGGGAAAATGGCAGAGCCAGACCCTGGCTAAGTTCAGCAGGGATGCCTGATCTGTGTGCATCCTACTCCACACAGAATCAGAGAACTAACTAGGTGATGCTACACTTCATCTCCCCAAGTAACTACTTCCTACAGGGTGTGTAACAGTCCCTGTGAGTGGGGTAGAAAAAAGGGTGCAAAGAGAAGAGAATAGAGATAGGTAGGAAGAAAAGTGCATCTCTCATTGGTGCACAGAATCACATAATAAGACAGTAACCCTCTAATGACTACAGCTGAGCAATACATACAAAGTGATACATAGTGACATCTAGTGGTGAAACTTAAATACACCTTCATCACCACGCTACTTTAAAGTACAAGGCTTTTACGACAGGTGCCTAAACTAGAAACACCTGTGGTGGGACACCACATTAGCATTGCAATAACTTCTGTGGGTGTTGTATGTTCTATATCCACTTTCATTTTTTATTTATCTAACTCTTCTTGTGTTCTCAGACTTCTGCTTGTGATTTCTTTACTTCCTGTAACGTCACATTCAGTATTTGTTTTCTGTTCCTTCCACAGAACATGATCACAGGTGGAGTCATCAGGTGGGTGGGGCAGGTGTCCCTCCTATGGGTTGGCTGGAATGCCACAGAGTTTTTCCCTGCCCCTGTAGGCAGAGCTAATATTGGAGCAGGGGCTGATAGCTACCTTGTGGGTCGCACAATGGTAAGCCTTATTGTTGACAAGACAATAAGGCTGATAGCTACCAACAAGGTAGCTATCAGCCCCTGCTCTCATCCATTTCAGGTAATCCTTACTGCTACATATTCTACTGAACTCCAATATTAACTCCGACTTCAGGGGCAGGGCTAAAATAAGTAAACAAAGTAAACTCACCTATGACTCTGTAGCAGCACTCCCGGGTCCGGTTTAGATACTTACATGACGTCAAAGAATGTGCAGTGACAGCATTTCTGTGTATATAAAACCAGAATACGCCTGCAGACTTATGTGGCAGACCTATTGCAGGCTACATCAGGGATGGGGAACCTGCAGCCCTCCAGCTGCTGCAAAACTACAATTCCCATCATGCCTGAACAGCCAAAGCTTAAGCTTTGGCAGTCTAGCTAGATGGCAATTGTAGTTTTGCAATAGCCAGAGGGCAAAAGGTTCCTCATCCCTGGGCTACATTATATGGTTTCAGCCTGCAACTCTCTGCTACTCCCAGAACACACTTCATTTACTCCCCATAATGCATTATATCATTTAGAAATCAGTAATTCCCAGGTACATATCTGTCAATTTTCACCTTCTAAATGATTTCTCTGAAGGGCACTATGTGATCGGGATGGCCTCCTGCAGAGTTTTATTAAAGCACAGCTATGCACAATGCAAAAAAAATTCCCAGGATCACAGCAGGTCCTCTACAATGATATAAACTACACAATCACAGGCTTTACAGCAAACGCCTACACACTACAATGCATACTAGTGGATTAATGAGAGTCCACAGCCACGTACTACTAACAGTAGAAATAACTGTAATAATCTTCAAAGCTACAATTTCTCTCAGCACCTTCCAGTCTTCAGACATTCTGCAACAAATATGATGATGGAATTAAAGCTTCAAATCATTTTAAAGTGAGAATATCCACCATAACAGACAGTGGGGGCTTAAAAGTTCATGAACCCTTTAAAATTTTCTCTATTTTTCTGCATAAATTGGACTACATCAGGTTTTCCAACCTTATAGCAGATCAAGAACCAAATCAAACAAATGAGTCAAACATATTAGACTTTTCCCACATATGTTTTATACAAACGAACACTGGGCTTAGTTCATTAAAAAATATATATAATTTTTATTATGTATACATTGGTACCAAATACATATTATATCTCATTCAAGTAAAATTAAAAAATGACCACACAAAGTTGATTAAAAAATATTACACAAAAAACTGGTGCCAGCAGATATAAATCATCATGGAAGGTACAGCTATGATAATATCTTTTGTTTTAGCACTCTACCTCAATATGCTGCACAGGGGTATATATGTATCTGGGAGCTAAAAAGTCTCCTAATATCCCATATGCTTACATATAATTTACAAGGGGTCTAAAATCAACTACCATTATCCTCTAGTTCTATTGCACTCACCCATGCTGCCTGAACACCAGAAAGAGCCGTCCCTACGTACGTTTCGTTGTCTTCCTCAGGGAACTCTCCCACATTATTTCCCACATATGTGTTAAGAATGCATTCTGAATGTTGTGGAAACTATGCCCGTCCTCATTTTTTTCTCCAATAGTTGCAAGATGTCGCCAATAATGCCAGGCATTGAGGGAGAAATAGGGCTTGTTTTCCCATAGCATTCCGAACACATTCTAAGGGTACGTTCACACGTAAAGGATCCGCAGCAGACTTGATGCTGTGTTAACTTATTTAGTTACATTGATATCAAATCTGCTGCGGATCCTGTACGTGTGGACACACCCTTAGGCCATGTTCCTACTTTGTAAGACACCAGCCGTTTCGTGACCCGGCCGGGTCACGGAACGGCCGGTGTCTGAGAAGATCATCCCGGCCGGATGATCTTTACTGCCGCTGAATTTGGATACGGGTGCATCCGTGTGCCCAGCTGGAGCCGCACGCTCCATTGTGAGCACTGACAGGGTTGTCTGCGGCCGCTATTCACTGAATAGTGGGCGCAGAAAAAACTGACATGTCAGTTTCTTATGGCGCCGCTAGGGATCTCTGCTGGAGTGTATACTATGTGATCAACAATGGCCGTGATCACTACGGTACTTACGTAGTGTGAACATAGCTTAAAGGCTTATGTGGAAACCCTGTCTTAGGAATCATGCACACATCGGGGATTTAGGTCTGCTAGCTCCATGATATGTGAAAAAGCATCTGTAATTGCATGTCTTTTTTTTTTTTTTTTTCTTGGAGCCATTAAAATTGTCCAGTGCTAGTTTTAATAAAGTTACTATCACATTGCTGACATCACATCTGTGTTTTTCACCGATTCACAGATGCTACATCCGTGGAATCCGTGAAAACACAGATTTGATTGATTTCTATGGGGGATCCGTGCCGTGAACAGGGTCCACACTAGGACATCGCAGATCCACAAAAACGCAGATCATGGGAATAGCCTAATAGAAATCAATGAGCCCTAAAATTGTCATTGATCATGGGCAACTTTGCAGGACTTGTCTATAAGGCCTTAGGGTTCGCAAAAGCTAATATATGTATATGGTTTGCTAATACTCGGTTCAGCTTTTTCTGACATGTATATGCTGCTCCAAACAACGGCAATGCAACCAACAAATCTCCTTCCCATTGATTATACATGGAACTGAAGCTCATAACCTTTAGCTGAAGTAGTTGCAGTCCCACACCCAACCCATGGACATGTAAGATGTTTTTTAGAAGAAGATAGCTATGTTTTTTAATTCCAGAGCTCATGTTACAACTGTACAAAGAAAGCGCTTATTATTGGTGGTTGCAGAAAGCCAGAATATACTGCACAATATTTCCTTTAAATGCTTTGGGATTCAATCCGCAGTCTGCAAAAAGCCGTAGTGTCAGGACAGGAGAGGTAGGGACAAGACACGACAGTGAGCCCTACAGCTGAGCCCATCCACTGTCCCTACCTACTTGGCTCAAACGGCCCTAGGTAGCCTTGGACAACCACAAAGGCTGTCCCTGCTTTGGTATAGGTGCAACACAGAACGAGACAGACAAACAAACAAAGGGAGAGTTGACAAGCCAAAGTCCAAACCAAACGGGCAACAAAGTACAAAGTCAAGTAACAATCGGATAGTCAAAGGTCAGGCGGAAGGTCAGGTAACAGGTCAAGCAATCAGAGGGATTAGCAATGGGGATCGCAGGAATAGACAGGGGGAGCTGGGATCAGGGTATGAACCTTAATAGCCAGCACTGAGAGACTGGCTCAGCTTTCTTTTATGAGGATCAAGAGCCCGGTCCAGATCCCCATTGGACCGGCGCTCTGATCCTCCAGGTTCCAGACAGGCAGAGGAAAAAGTCAATCAAAAGACTTGATCAGCTGCAGCAAGTCTAGCAGAGCTCTGAGTAACTCCTGCATTGCCAGATGCTGAGAAGCAATCGGGTGTGACACACAACAGCGAAAACCAGGCCCAGTTCACACCAGGCTACTGCACATTCCTGACACTGAGGAACAATAAACAATAACTTCTAACGACTCTGGATGGGATCAATATTTTATCTTATATATAGGAGGCTCTTCCATGCCGCTTATACTTCCTGACCCAGTTCATCTATTAATGTATACTGAGGGAAGCAAACTAGTTGTGACTACAGTATTTATGAAAGTCTACTGTATATTGATGGGAGTCTTTTCAGCTGAAATGTTTTTGTATAGTAGACGGGACACATGTAGGGGATGTTTCTGGCCTGGCCTGGCCAGGAGCACTGTATATATGGATCTTGCCACCACAGCATGAAAAACACAATTGACTGTATCTGCAGCCGTACCAGTAGATGCTTCCATTCTGTCCCACTGACAATGGGTCTTTTATCTTATATTTGGACCATGTTCAGAGTTCTGCAGGGCACAGCTGGTCTATTATACATATTACCCTAGATGTGGCTTGCTGAAACTTAGTGATAGAATAAGCAACAGCACATTAATTCACTAGTTCATTGGAGCAAAGCACTCTCATTTTACACATGTATGATGTATGGAGCCGCTGATGGAAAGCAATTTATTCAGAAACTTAGACGAAAAAATGAATATAGTTCCAGTACTACGGAATGACAAGATTTAGAGTGATGTCTACTGTGACATTACATGTACTGGTGTTCAAACCAAAGCATCAGTTCAGCTAAATTACATATAGATATAAAAGGCTGAAACGACAGAACGCAATTATTTGCAAAGCTACAAAACATGGTGACATTTGACTTTTTCTGCGCTGTTAAAGATCTTACCTAGAAGCTGAAATGTATTTGGTAAATCATTTTTCCACTCAAATAAAGTCCAACTTTCTGTGCAGATTTTTTTCTTGCAATATATAGTGGTGAGAGCTTGTATTTTCTGTGCTCCAAATCCCCTTCCACTTTTTTACAGATAATAATAATAAAATTCTGGTCACCACTAGTTTATAAGCTTACTGCATACTGACTCCTTATTCAGTTTAAGATATAAACTGTATTCAGTAAACTACAAAGCTCCCTCTAGTGGTGGCTACAGTAAAACACAATTTTATTTTTCTAACTTATGATTACCATACAAAACATATAGTAAAACATTAATCAGCATCAAATTGTGGACATATCTAGATTAGTAAAGATAATGGTAACAGGGTATAAGGCAGCCATATACAGTCCAGTCTATAAATGATACTGTACAGAAGAACTCCAGTTAGTGGGATCAAAATGTATTTGATAAATCTATTTATAAAACAGAGTAATATATAAAAAATTATGTCTACTATTATTATTGCACCAACTGGAGAACCAACTATTCTTCTACTGCACAATAAAGTAGATGGTTGATACTTTGGTGGATACTATAGCATTCTATTAAAACAAATTTCCTACATCCTTTCAAGTTATACTCACAAGCCTGGAAGCAGAGTTTTATACTTCGGTTTATCAAGATACTCATCCTAATGTTTGAGTGTAACATTTAAGGTAGTATGATACTGTCATCTTACCTGTGCCCTTTAAGCTTTAGTACTAATATGACACAATAGGCTTGTTTCCTTAGATGTCAATACACACACCAGTAGATGAAGAAAAGTTCACAAACAACCATTAGTGTTATTCGTCCATTTTAATCAAAATACAATTTTTAGGCACAGATTACAATGGAAGAAGTATTCAGGCATTTAAACAATGGATGGACTATAAAGGATTCAATCTCGCAGTGTCTCCTGCTATACAAGGAGGATTTGTTAACTTGCAATTACAAACAGAAAGAGTAAAAATGTGCTTTAATTCACATGCAACAGATATGTTGCAAAAATTTAGGTAATGAAAAGTATCCAAATGGGGTTTTTTCTGCAATCTCTTTTTAAGACTAAATGGAGTTAAAAAAAAAAAAAAAGTAAAATATTGCAATTATCTGAAATCCATCCAGATTTTGATGCAGATTTAGGCTATGTTCATACAATGTCAAAAAAAGATAAAATTTTCAATTTAAAAAGACATCCATTATTACCGCAATGTAATTGACTTCAATGCAATGCATTGAAGTCAATTTAATGACGGACGCCCAATGCGCACAGTGTATA
This sequence comes from Dendropsophus ebraccatus, assembly GCF_027789765.1. NCBI lineage: Eukaryota > Metazoa > Chordata > Amphibia > Anura > Hylidae > Dendropsophus > Dendropsophus ebraccatus. Next base: position 50,619,702 of record NC_091458.1, read on the forward strand.
AAATGATAGACGTTGTCTGCGCCAATGTCAAAATAATGATCACATCAATTATTTTTGGACGTCTATTTCAGACAGCGGATGTTATTTTTTAGTTCACACACAGTTTTTCTTTTTTCACCGTCCTTTCACCGTTTTTACTATAAAATTCAATGAGTTTTCAATTAAAGGCAAATTCACAGGCCAATTAGTCCACCCAAACTAGTATAATGTACCAACAGCCGTTATTGCACTGACGGCAATGATGTAGAGGAAAAAATGTTGTGTGAACATAGCATTATATATAGATTTTACAATATGAAATGCCCAGAAAGTTCCTTATTTTCCTGCGAAAAATGAAACAGCAATGATGTAGAGGAAAAAATGTTGTGTGGACATAGCCTTATATATAGATTTTACAATATGAAATGGCCAGAAAGTTCCTTATTTTCCTGCGAAAAATCTGTTGTTTTTTTTTTAAATGCATGGAATTTCAGCATTATGTAGATATTGCCACTGAAGTCAATGTGGATATGGATTTCACCTTTAAATCAGCACAGATTTTAGCCGTGTGAACATGCCTTTAAATGATTGTAAAACATCAGATAAAAATATTCTCATTCAGCTCGTTTTCAGAACACTCAGCTACCTGGAGTAGCCATCACTATTATGGGTTTGCCTACTGACAAACTGTTCTTATCTCTCAAATGGCCTAGTATTAAAAAAGGGATCTATGTAAATTATATAGCAATATTTCTTTCCTAAAAACAATAAAAAAAATTCCCTTTGGGAACATACCTTCAACTTCTCAAAGCAAACATGTCTAGGGCTGAAAGATTCCAACCCAGCAATGCTTGCATCAACAAAGGCTTCTGGGTATGAGCAGCAAACATAGCTAATCTCTGAAAATCCAGGCAATGGGGTGAATGCATTCGAGTAGTAAGTTCATGATATGCCTATGAACAGTGTACACTCACAGACATACATCAGACATGTGTATAATATGGGATCATTTGCCTTTTTTTATGGAAAGGCCCTTGAAGTGGAGGGCTTAAAGGTCGGAGTTTAGGAGTTAGATTACATGTGCTCAGGGTGGTTCTGGAGGCAGGTTATGAATTCTGTCACTGGTTTTCCCTCGTAGCAGATCTGATATACAGCAGTAAAAAGTGGAAACCTAGAAGGCAAACAAAACTGTGTCAAAGGTCTGGTTACAAAATCCTGGTTATTCCAAGCCTGACTATATAATATAATAAGAACCTTAATTGAAATGCACAATAAATATAAAAAAAAAATGTAATGTGTGAAATAAGAGCAAAAAACAAACCCACAAATAAAACATTTTTGCAAAATGCTAAAGGTCTAAATTTACCAGCATTTATTTTAGGAGCCTGTTTTGGTCATTCTGGACTTAGTGGATGCCATCACTTAGCTTCTTTTTTCCTCTCTTGTTTTCAGGAGTGGACCAGTGTGAAGCACCAGGATATATCCAGTTCTCTGGAGAAATCAGCTTAGCACCAAGTGATCCTGATTTAGATCTTACTAGGCCACCTCTCTGTGGAGGGGAAAAGTCATACAGACTAGCTTTCTCCTCACTGGGAAGAAGGGTAATCCTAATGCTAAACACCTGCCTGGCCTGGAATATTGTCATACTGTGTGCATTAAACGTCATTGACTTCAATGCACTCCACTGAGGTCAATTAAAATGCGGTAATAATAGACGTTATTTTACGATATTAATTGGTTCCAGAATGACCATTGCATGTTGAAAATATTGTATGTTGAAAATATTGTATGTTGAGACCAAAATTCTATGAAAAACAGGCCCACTTAAAAAGCAACACAGGACATGTACTATCACACTTAGACAGCCAACCAGTGCAGGCACTTCACTAAATACCAGTAAAATTGCCACTTTCACTGGTTGACCATCTAGCTATTCACATGTGCCGCTGATCAGTCTCAAGTTTGGATTGTCCAAAAAGGACCATTGTATGTTGAAAATATTGTGTATTGAGGCCATTGTAAATTGAGGGATTACTGTAATACACCTTCAGAAATAGGGGTGTTCAGGTACTCTATCACGATCTTTTTATGTGGGCAAAACTATGGAGCATGCAATGGCCAATGGCCGAATTATGTTGCCACAACATTTGACAATACAAAAGCTGCAGTTAGCCTTATTACTGATGGGCAACAGAAGATGGATTTTTACTCTTCAGTGTATAAAAAGTTAATTACAGAATACCACAAAAAAAGAGTATTTAAACATATTTTAAAAATGCTAGATTTACAGTAATAACCAATAGATAGATACAATTTTAAGGAAAATATTATTATTATTATTATTATTATAATAATAGGGAAACACTTTCAGTTCTTCGCTATATATACATACAGTGGTACCTTGGTTTAAGAGTAACTTGGTTTAAGAGCGTTTTGGTTTAAGAGCTCACATTTTTTCAAAATTGTGACTTGGTTTAAGAGCATTGCTTTGGTTTAAGAGCCCCCTGTACTGGGTGGGAGCGTGAGTGGGGGAGGGGCATGGTCTGCATAGTGTGGTCTACAGCACTGTACTCTGACCTAGGAAGTCTCCCTCACCTTCCAAATCATAGCAGATCCACTTAAGGCTGGGGCTTACATCAGGGGACAGGACTGTGGATGTAATCTCACCATAGCTGTAACCCCTCTCTCCCCGGACAGAGAGCGCTGCTATACTGTGCCCACATCTGCCCTGCTTATTCCTTCCTGCTCCCTGCAGTCTTTATCAGCCCTTGTGTTTCCCATCCTCTCCATTACTGTACAGTAACTTATAATATCACATATTCTGCTGTTTCTGAATGTTTGTTTCATTTGTTTTACATGTTATTTAGAATAATAAATCATTATTTTTGGGGTGTGGAACCAATTGTCTGCATTTCTATGATTTCTTATGGGAAAATTTGCTTTGGTTTAAGAGTGGATTTGGATTACAAGCACGGTCCCGGAACGAATTATGCTCGTAATACAAGGCACCACTGTATATTTATTATAAATACAGGAGGAGATTTATCAAACATGGTGTAGAGTGACACTGGCTCAGTCGCCCCTAGCAACCAATCAGATTCCACCTTTCATTTTCCAAAGAGTCTGTGAGGAATGAATGGTGGAATCTGATTGGTTGCTAGGGGCAACTGAGCCAGTTTCACTTTACACTATGTTTGAAAAATCTCCCCCTGTCTTTATAGTTTTTTTGTTTTTTTTTTGCAGTCATCACAGTCTCAACAAAAAGTCACAGCTTGGAAGCCCTGATGAAAGACACACACTCCTATGTCACACAGTCCTGGAGTATTCCACAATGAGGAATCTTTCGGTCAGCCTTCAGCATGACACACTGCTAGATGGCTCATTTAGAGAGTTTTGTTAATAAGGCTGCACAGAGTAGATGAGATCCAATGCCGGCACAGCTAGCATAAATATACAGGCAGCCACACTGATGCATTCACAGCATCACATTAACACCCACTACAGCTCAGACAATAGACTATAGAAGATATCAATTATGATCCCTGCTGTTACCAAATTTAGAATCCGTCAGCAGAGATCTGTGTCCCTGAGAAGAAAACAGGCGCCCGCTGTGCCCGCCATTGATGTGGTAACTTGTGAGTGACAGCGGCTGATTTACTTTTCATTTGGTCTATTATGTCTGATAATGTGCTGCACCACAATAAAACCATTCAGACATATACAACAATTATTGTTATTACATCCAGTAAATTAGATGCAGATGTGTGCGGCTAGGTAGGCACTGGAGAGTGACAGGCTATCAGAACAGACATATTTTCTCTTTAATAGGTACTATATAACATTATGCAGTCAGAGGTATACGTGCAAAAGGCCGTCCAAGAAGCTCTTGTTTTCTAAATGGAGCTTACAACTACATAATCCGGGGAATGGGTTAAGATTCTGAGCAGAACATTGGTTCAGGATTCATGTTTAGGATGGCATGACAGAATGGATGACCTCCAGAGGTCAGACTGGTAGAGAAAAGAAGACTACAAGAAAAACCTGAGGCTAGGAAAGTACTGCAGATGGAGTCGTTTAATTATATTATGGACAGTCGTTTTCTTATTTTCTGTGGAAGTAAGCAAGATGACTTGTCAGACATAAGATTTAGCCTAGTCCCCTGGTTGTCCATTGCAGCAAAAAGTCACCAGAGAAAAATTAAGAGTACACAGAACCGTTTGGCCAGTGAGACCATCATTGCTTCTTTAACCCTTTAAGCACATATGTGTAGTTTGTTTTATTGAAATATAACAGAAAGGCTATGTTCACACAACGTTTTTTCAGCTCAGTTTAAAATGAAGCCCGTTATTTTAAGTCTAAAATAATGGACGTCATTTAGCAGCCTAGCCTCCTCTTAGTGCAATGACTGGTGTTTGCACATTATTTTAGTTCGGGGTTGCTAATTGAACTTTGGGTGCGGATTAATTGAAAAGTCCATTGAATTTAATAGTAAAGATGGAGAAAGAACGGTGGAAAAAGGAAAACTGTGTGAACTACTAATAAAAAAATGTCCGCTGTTTGCAAAAGAAGTCCGAAAATAATGGTCATGTTCATTATTTTGATGTCTGCGGCAAAAACGTCCGTTATTCAATGCATTGTGCACATTGGATGTCCGTCTTCCCATTGACTTTAAAGCATTGCCATTGCAGTCAGTTAAATTATGGCAAAAATGATTGTTATTTTAAATATGAAAATCAGCCACCTTTTCTCTATTTTTGACGTTGTGTGAACATAGCCATAAGAGATTACAAATGCACAGAAAGAAGAAAAGACCTGACACACAAAGACTTATAGATTAAGGGTCTGTTCACATGTACAGACTCGCTGCGTAAAACTCGCACAGAACTCGCATCAAACTCGCATGAAAGTAGCTATGTTTTTTATGGTGTTGAACTTGACTGTGAAAATCAAAACTCGCATGTAAAAAAAAATCGCACCAAACACGCAGCGAGAATACACATACATTGACTTGATAGCAATCAGTATCGCTGAGGATTTATGTGTGAGTAACTCACAGCGATAAATACGCAGCGAGTCTGTACGTGTGAACAGACCCTAAATCTTACTTCTTTTTTTTTATTTTAGGTTTTTAAATTCACTGGCCTAGATTTATTAGTCTGGTAGCCAACGATCTCTTGATCATCAGGCATTAAATTATCCGGTAGTCGCCTGCCATGCAAATGTGTGGGCAAGTATCAGGAACTATTCCTGGTGTTGAGATGGAACTTTAGACGTGACATAGCAGGCCCGCTCAGTCATTCAGCGCCAGAGGCGGAACACTGCTACAGACACTTAATTTTCCGTCGTATAAGATGACTGGGAGTAAAAGACGCCCCCCAACTTTTCCAGTTAAAATATAGAGTTTGAGATATACTCGCCGTATAAGACTAGCCTTCAACGCACACCAAATAAAAATTAATAAAAAAACCCATCAGACAGCACTGAGAACTGAGTGGCAGAGAAGGAGGTACAGTAATACAGGTAGGATACAAGGGCGGGCCAGATGGGTGAAAGAGGTGTGTTTTTCTGGGCACAGCACCACTCTGCCATATCTCTGTGCCGTATCTATTTTTTCCATACCCCGGACGCCTGGGTTAAAAAGTAGTCTTATACACAGGAAAATACAGCACCTCTGTAATTAATTTAATTACTTGTAGGCTGGTCGAGTAGTTGCTAAGTACTACAATTCCCAGAATACATTGCTTTTCTCATCTCTTTATCACATTCCTCCTATCTTGCCTACTCCCCCCAGCAATCTTGCCTATTTAGCGTCCAGAGCTGTTGCAGAACATCTTATTTCACTGCAGACTACTACACAATCAGTGAGGTTCACCTGCTGTGCTTATTGCCTGTCTGCTCCAGTCTGTAGCATAATTCATCACAAGGCATCATGCTGTAGAAACCCCTAACTATACCTAAATGTCCCAGTAAAGATATATGTAGGCTGGTCAGAGTGACTTTATTCGGGATGGGGCTGGAGCTCAGAGACAAGATCCAGCAAAGCCTCCTGTGACATCAGAGGATGATGCGTTGTCTCGGGAGAGAGAGAGGAAAAGGAGACAATACACATTATGCAGTTCTTGTATTTTCAATTTTCTTTCAGGGATGAATTATACAAAAACCTGCTGAATCCAGTACTATTAGTGATAAGACTATATTAGTACATTATAGATCATGGGGTATCATGTTTTAGTTAAATAAAATTTTCCGATACCTTTAAATGTATTCCTGGTTCCTGCCTCACCTTTCAAGGTGTGATTTCTGTGAAACACCACAGCATTTCAGAGTAAATCATAGTACATAGTGCAATGGCCCAGAAAGGTATTTATTGTCAGGCGTCTGGAGATGTATTGTTGCTATTGGCAACCTTAGACAGTCTGTATTCGGACCTATGTATTTGCTTCTTTTTCCTAACTCTCTTATGGAGATAGTGTTTTCTGTCATATATTTATTTAATATGTTGGTATGTATTAATCTCTAATGAGACAAGTGTTGAGCTTGATCAGTGCTACTCCCCTGCAACCTATCACACTCTAGTGATTGGCCAGGGGAAAGCTAGCTCCGCCCACCTTTTACCCAGAAGGGCTGTGCGGTCTTGTCAGTGACATTGGTAGTCTGGAATTGCCAGAGTCACATCTAACCTCCACACGTCACCTCAGTAATCCTGTCAGACTCCATCCTCAGCCCCCTAACCTGTTTCCAGTCAGCCATAAGGATTAATACGTGTCTTCTAAGTCTCAGCAGGACATCCTCTGTATTTATTAGTGCCTGCTGTCGGACTGGTGAAGTGATAGAGGGTCTCCCATTCACCGTCCACATCTTCCTGGCTTCCAAGTCAGTGTGTCCATGCGTCTTCCTCCTACATGATAGCGAGCATTGACAGCGTCAAGTCTCTTCAGTAACTTCAAGTACCTATTCACACGTACCTTATATAGGCTGGAAAACCGCAAAGTCCCTGGAACAGGTCTGTCTACTTGAAACCCTATTTATCCACCAAAAGTCTAAGCTATAGTAACCAAGGTAACCCTCCCCCTGAAGCAAAGGACTCTGATCAAGCCAACAGTTTACCGTCATCAGATCCCCCTGTATTGAATTGTACATAGTTATCCTTCAAGTAAGGTCTTAATATACTTTCACCGCTATTGTGTGAAGACTTTTATTAAAAATGTTATGTCCCTGTATGCTGAAGAAGACAAGGGCCCCAACACCCTCAGACCCCACCGTGAAAGGAAGGTTTCAGAAGGTGAGCCCTAAGGTTGCACTACACCACCCAGCCCCTCAACATATCACCGCACAACACCAAAGGGACATTATAATAGTACAAGTAGAAAATGGTTGGTCTGCCTGGCAGCTATGTAGATGATATTGTAAGCATACAAGTTACAACTAAAAGACAAAGTAAAAACATTAGGTAACAAAATCTACACCCCCATATCTATCTTGTACTTACTTCTCTACCATGTTTTTGCTCTTCAGGATGTGGTTGAGCTCAGCTGATGTCTGTGGTCCCTGGAGTTTTTGTCCGTTCAGCATTTCGTTCTCCAGCTGCTCTATAGACTGAAATAGAAAACATGATTTCTTTGGTCTAAATTAAGCAACACACCAACCTTAACATATCACGATAAATTACAACTAGGCCTAACTAGGAAAACCTAGTTAGGCTTGTAGTAAAGCCATATATGACAGTCGCGCATAAGGCATGGCTTGTTTGATGTGTGGGTCCTAAAGGAGAAGTCCGGCGAAAATTTTTATTAAAGTATTGTATTGGCCCCCAAAAGTTATACAAATTACCAATATACACTATTTACGGGAAATGCTTAGAGGATGATGGCAGGGGGACACTGGAGGGACACAGGGCACTGGAGGTACACTGAGCATCCCTCAGCCATTATCCTCTGCAGCAGTCACAGCCCGCACAGCTCTGGGAGTCGGGTCGTGACATCACCATGTTATCCAGGAAGTGAAACCTTGATGCAGTAGTAAGTGCAGGGAAAAAAAACACTTTATAAGCATTTCCCGTAATAAGTGTATATTAGTAATTTGTTTAACTTTTTGGGGCCCATACATACTGTAATAAAAATTTTCGCCGGACTTCTCCTTTAACCCCTATTACACGGGGCGACCGAGAGGAGCAAACGAGCGCTGTCAGCGCTCCTTGTTCCCCACTTGCTCATCGTTGCAGTCATTTGTTTAAAGACAAATGACTGCAACGATAAACTGACATCGTTCATGACGGCTGATCTTTGCCTTCTATTACACAAGACAATTATCGGCCATAACGGCTGATATAGGCTGAATACGGCCGATAATCGTTTCGAGTAATAGAGCCTTTAGGGTTAAGACAATCTGTGTCTCTGGGGTTCTGATCCTGCACTTATTTCTAACATAGTCCACTTTACTAATTTCCACAAATTTGAACATATGATTCATCTCATTAAATGGATGCTTCCTGGATGCCACATATGGAATATAGTTGTACTAAAAGCGAGTAAGCAGGAATTCACTGAGTATTTACATTCACAGAATATAATCACAGTGTTGAAACGCTAAACCTGTATATTACCTGTATACCTGTCATAACGAACAATTGGATATGACCATTTACCTACATATTACCAATGTATGTAGAGTATGGCTCTACTGACTTTAGTGAGGTAATTTCTTATTTTTTAATCAGTTCACTATGAAGAGCAGGTACATAATGTGTAATGGGACTCTTGCAGGATTGTAATACCCTCTATGTTCTATAGATGGGGCCATGTGCTTTACAATTTATGGCCTTTGGCCAAAATTATGACAATCCACCAGATTGTAAAGAAATTTTCTACTATGATTCTTACTATGATGCTGGTGTAAACCAGCCTGTGGCCAATAAGATAGCACAAGCCAGAGGAAGAACTCATCAGCGGAATGGAGAAAGGGGAGTATAAGTAATTTTTTTTTTCTCTTAGGGGTACAAACAGAGCACTTAATGTCACATTATCATTGTGTGGGGGCACAAAGGGATGACATTACTACTGTGTGGGGACACAAAGAGCGACCATTACTAGCATTAGGTGTTACTACAGGAGGCTTTACTGTGTAAGGGCAGAAAGGGGGCACTATTACTGAGTGAGGGTGCAAAGCTTTATTACTGAGTGGAAGTGAAAAGTGGAGGTCTGACAACCAGACCTGTTCACTGCAGCCCTTTCCCAGGTATAGAAGCCATTGACTGGTTTATAACCCCTAGATAGAGTATCCAGAAAGGATTTAAAGCCAATGACTATATCCATGTTTTTCACATAGCCTTAGGGCTTTATCCAACTTCAGCAGCCACCGTTAATCAAATGCTGAACGATCGGTTTCGGATGGACTCGAGCATGCTCCAGGTTCGTTCATCTCTAATTTCAAGTAAAGACAGACATAAGGGGGGGAGGGAGATTTATCAAGGGATGTAAAATATACACTGGTGTAAACTGCCCAAGGCGACCAATCACAGCTCAGCTTTTTGCTCAGGTAAAGTTAAAGAGCAGCTCTGATTGGTTGCTGTGGTAAGGTTACACCAGTCTATATTTTATAACCTTTGATAAATCTTGGCCAAAAGGTTTACATGAACTTTCATCTGCTTTTCTAGCAAGAAATATAATTTCACAACCGTGTACAAAATGAGGAAGTTTAATGTAATGCAATAAGGACACAACTTTTAAGTCAGGGAATAGTTATTGATGTTAATAGGATGAAAGGTCACACTTCTCATCAGAATATCTTCTACATTAATCACAGATGGTAGTTCTTGGTAAAGTGAACTTGAATAATGTTACTACTGAGTAGAGCCCGATACTACTTGCTCTTTTTTATAATATATATATTTTTTCTTTAATACATTATTATGGGGGCTGCCATCTTGCATGAGCTGTTTTGAACAGCATTTTAGTCACATGCTTTTTGGCAAGCCCTCTGGACATAGACAAAATGAATTCTTTGTATGGGGTTTTGTAAGCATGCTCTATGACCTGTACAAAGGCTATTCTACAGAGGAAGGGAGGCTGCGCTGCTATTGCCTTATCTATACACTGGTGACACCTTTTGCTGAACAGATGAATATCAAGCAGTCTACTCCTTATCATCACAGACAGAATGGGAGATCTTATCTTAGTATTAGAATTAGTGATCAGAGTAAAAAACATTTCATGATTATTTTAAAATGTATAGACAGTAAAACAGATAATTAGAAGAAAAAATCATCACTAAAAAGTTTTTAAAAGTATGTTTAACAAAAAAAAGAATAATAATTTAACTATAATAATTTAAAAGATTAAATTATTCACTCTAATTTATTATTGGTATTGGTATTTGACGAGTGCCGAAAAAGTCTTCTTCGTTGGGCTCTGTTAAAGGAATCTAACATAACAAACTGCCTCTTGTTTAAAGGGAACCTTAATGCACTGTAGTAAAGTTTCCCGTCTGACAACTTCTTTCAAATTAACTTTTCATTTGTGTAAATTTTTTTTTTTTTTTTTACACTTTTTAACATTAGATTAGTTTAACTATTACTGAACTCTTTAAATTTTCACATTGGCCACCAAACCTCATAGTAAGTCGACTTTTCCTGTTGTGTGGAGATCACTTCTCAGCAGTCATCTCACTGTCATCACAGATAGGACTACATCACAGATAGGACTACAATGATATTATGATGCTGGAGACAGAATGTACACAATTACACTATTCACATCAGGTGATTGGGACAGCTCAACATCTCCCTGAACATTGACCTTTGCAAAGGTTGCAGAGCATACCCATAACACTTTCCCAAATAAGTCAATAAGTTGTTTTCTGACTTGGTCTATGTAGCTAATGTAAGGCCACTCTCATTCACACACTACATTCACGCCTCAGGCTAGATGGCCATATTTATGTAAAGATAAACAAAAAAAACCTTACAAATCAGAAAATCAATAAATGATAGAAATCAAGAAATGATAGGGAAAATTATGAGGAAGAAAAACAGCTGTGGGTGACTGGGGCAAGTGGGGGTGACTAAGGCAGGAGGGCAGCTGAAGGGTTGACTGGGGCAGGATATATATCAGCACAGCATCTCCCTCCCACCCCTCTCAGCCTGGGCACACATGCTGCCCTCAAGGCCGCTCGCACACAGGTTACCGGTCTGTGGAGGAGGAGGAGGCCACAGGGCCCGCGGGATCGGGTGTTGGCATCGCTGTGGGTGCTAGAGCTGTACAATGGGATTGGAGGTGCGGTGGTGGTGGTGGGGGGGGGGGCAGTGCAACAAAGACATGTGAATGCTCAGTGGTACCATGGTAGCTACTTCAGTGTCTGTATCTCACCATTTTTTTTTTTTTTGCAGAATGCTATTATCCCAGTTGCATTTGTCTAATACAACTTTTCAGAACGAAAGAGGAAAATGCACTTATAAAGAATGATGGCATATATACAGTGACATCTCTACTTATTACATAAAGAAATCCACAGTTCTTACCTTGCCAGTGCGGGCAAATGCTTCACCAACTTTTCTATTTCTGCCCCCATAGCATGTGGTGATGAGATCAGCCACACCGCAGCTCTCCAGGAAGGTGGCCGATGTGACCGGTCCAGCACAAAACAGTTTGGAGAAGGCGATCATCTCCATTAACCCTAGACGGATAACAGCAGCTTTTGTGTTATCGCCAAAACCAAGTCCATCACAGAAGCCGGCTCCAACAGCGACAATGTTCTGTCAAGAGAGTACAACATTCATCAGTCAAGTCACCAATACAAAATCTATTCACACATCAACCACAGTTTCCAAGGGACTATGGGGGAGATTTATCAAACTGGTGTAAAGTAGATTTGTCTTAAGGCCCTATTATGCCAAAAGATGTCTGACAGACTATCTTACAGATTTTTTCAGCCAAAGCCAGGAATGGATTTGAAAAGAGGAGAAATTTGAGTCTTATCTTTACGACCTGTTCTCTGTTTATAGTCTGTTCCTGACTTTGGCTGAAAAAAAATCTGTCAGATAATCTGTCAGACATCTTTTGGTGTAATAGGGCCCTTGGTTGCCCCTAGCAACCAATCAGATTCCACCTTTCATTTTCTAAAGAATCTGTGAGGAATGAACTGTGGAATCTGATTGGTTGCTAGGGGCAACTGAGACAATTCTACTTTACACCAGTTTGATAAATCTCCCCCTATGTCTCCGGATATGGGGTGATAGGTGTACATACACTGAGCTGCTTTAAGATGGAGCCTATGAGCTATCCAGGGGCAAAGCTGGGTGGGTGACTGGTTATTTGTCGTGTAATGCTGGCAGACACACAGCCTGGCAACAGCAGTAAAAGCTTGTGAAATATTGCCTATGTCTCTGAAATGATATGGATGTAGTAATGGAAGTAAAAAGCCACAGTCTGTGAAATCTCGTCTAGGGGAAAAAATTTTAAGGGGTAATCCGGTATCCGAAAACTACATGAAGTGTGAATGCAACATCACTGATGTGCAATGGTCTGCAGTGAAATGAGATGTTCTGAAAAAACTTGGGGGGGGGGGGGGGGGGGGGGGAGGGGAGCAGGCAGGGTGAAAAGGCTGTGATGAACAACTAAAGGGAAAACAATGAATTCTGGGAATTGTAGTACTGAGCAACTGTTCAACAAATATGTAAAATCACTAAATACAGAAATTAGACCCCAAAAAACAAAAAGGATTTTGGTGGCTTCAGGACTGGGGCGGGCGGATAAGCTATGCTATATCCTTCTGCAACATGTTTCTATTTTTACCTGATGTCAGAGTATCTCTTTAAATGTATTACTATGTGAAATACTAAAACATTAAGCAAATTTTTAACACTGCGAAATGTAAACTTCCTCTTTAAATTGCAGGTCTCAACATTACCACTAATGGTATAGGTCTATAATGCAGAGACAACTCCTTAAAACTTAAGAACAATAAAAAAATAATGGTTATTTGCACATGGCACAGTATAATAAAAGTAGAAAATGGGTAAATGCTGAAAAGAATACAGTTGTCAATGGATAAACATAACAGTAACAGAAAAGCAGAAAAGAAAAAAGAAAAAAAAAAAGAAAAAGAATGAACTGTATCAGCAGCTTGGAATCACTTATCTCGGCCTTAGTGCACTGAATGCAGCCTATTAGAATAGCACTTAATGAATTTCTGTCCTGATGCGTATACAGCTGTTCACTGTCCTAACCAATCCATTGCTCAGCGGAGCAGAATGTTCTTACATTATTGTAATAAGCCTGATTACAGCAGATGGCAAGGTAGGAAAACTACCACCAGAGGAGAAGGAGCTTCTAATGAAATCACATTAAATAAAATACAAATTAAACAATAATTAAATTGTTCGCACTTATTGAGCATTTTATACAACGCCTAATCTTTTCTTTTATTTCACACTGAATGAAGTCAGTGACGCTTGACTGCGGCTGTCCAGAACACTGAATGCTGCACTTCCTTGTGTGGCTGGGCACCCTGCTAACAAGATCTGCTTACTATATATAAGTATATGGAGAAACAATACACGCTTCAGCCCCACAAGGCTTCTCTGTGGCTGGGAACCCTGCTAACAGATCACTACTTACTAGAGATGAGCAAACTTGCTGAAAGTGCATGGAGGAGGTGGATGCAGCCCAAGGAGTGCTGTATCCATGTTTTCCAGGTAGTCCTTGGGCTGCATCCACCTTCTCCAAGCAGTGGGATTCAAATGCTGATCGTTTTGGTTCTTGTGAACACAAACATTCAGCAAGTTCGCTCATCTCTATTGCTTACTGTATTTATAAGTGTGTAGACAGAAACACTGCTTGCTTGAGTCCCACAAGGCTTCTCTTTCAGCTAGGCACTCAGTTGGGCAGGACTTATATCCAGGGCCGTCTTACCCATTGCGCATGGTAGGCGGCTGCCCGGGGGCCTCGCGTCCTAGGGGGCCCCTGCCCGCTGTGACATATTCCCTGTCCCCGGTCCCCAAGCAAGTTCCCTTGTAGGTATTGTGCCTGTGCTGCTGTCAGCCACTCCCCCCTCCCCCACTGTCCCTCTGCATAAAAGCCCTATTGTCTCCCTGTATACTGTATAATACAATATACAGGGAAACAACATGGCTTATATACAGAGAAGGGCAAAACAACATGTCTCATATAGACAGAGGGGCAACAACATGACTATTATATTATATAAGAACCATGTTGTTTCCCTGTATACAGTATACAGGGAAACAACATAGTTCTCATATATAATAGTCATGTTGTTTCCCCTCACCTGTATACCCCACATATACATGTACATTGTTGCATTGCATTGTATAGTAAAAATACTTAAAATGCAAGTGTGCAAAGTGCTGTCTCCATTGCTTTTTTTGGATACTTTGAAGCCAACCTGGTCTGGTTTGGTGAGGCATGCATGCACGGTTATTTTTTTGTTTTTGTGCTGCTGAGAGACTGTGTTGTGAATTAAAGTTTATGTTAACAATAACTAGTATTTTTTATTGTAAGTAATTGTATTGGCTAGGGGCGGGGTTGCAAAGATGGGGCTTTTTAGATGGCGGCGGCCACGTGCGGGGGGATTGGGGGGGGGGGGATGCAATTCACACCTCTGCCCAGGGGCCCATAATGCTGTTAAGACGGCCCTGCTTATATTTACGGCCCTATTCACACATTAGTAATCCTGTCCCTAATTGTGGCCCCGCAACTACGGACAGGATTCAGATGTGTATCCGTCCCCATCCGCATTTGTAAGGACCCATTGATTGTATCAACTATGGATGTGTAAAAGGGTCCATTCAAATCAATGGGATACGTAACTGTGGACAGAATAATACTGACACGTGAAAGGGGAAACTAGACCAAACATTTGAAAACATGCCAAAAATAGCTTGATACATGAGCGCTGTAGATTTTGAATACAATTTGCATGTGCACATCGACATTTAAAAAAATGACTATGATATTGTGCAGATTTTCTACAGTGCACTTTATGTAGCTACCCACATTGACATTTTTGATGCATCATGTTATCCACACCACAGGTCCTCTATCTGTATATGCTATAAATATCATTAAAAACCCTTCTATAATTTCCATTCATCTGTTAATAAGCACAGAGTATTCCAAAGGAATGGGAAACGACTCTACTATATATTTCTTATATAGAAACATATAGTATATTTGCAAGCACATAATAACTCCTTGTGCTGCATGAGCTATTGTTTCATTCTTTACACCATTTCTAATCCTCTTATATTGCATTATATTATGCCGCCTTATTGCCAAGTAACCAGCAATCCTAAAGAATGTTGTACACTGGAAAGTGGATTGAAACAAATGGCAATTCTCACTGAGAATAAAGACCTGAAGTGAATATAACCTCCTATTAACTATTTGTTTAAACATTAACTAAATAAAGAACTATTGAAACTCTACGCCTGGCAGTAACAGGGCAAGCGCCAAGCCAAAGTCAATAGTTCTCATTTGCATAATAGTAAGTAAACATCCTTGTTTGTGACCAGAATTATTATCGCTTAAAGGCCGCCAGGTCTGCCAACAGCCAGGCATTAACATGGGCACTCTGGCTTTAAGAAGCTTTTTTTTTTTAGGTTTGGATTTGTGAAAGTTTTGGAAAAATAGAATGGGATACCAGATAAAAATAGAGAACTTTCCTTTACACTACAGGAACTAAACCGTTGTAGTATCATACATATACAGTGCCTTATTACCTACTATACAGTGCCTTATTACATTGCAGCACAATTACTAATTGTAGGGACCTCTTCTATGGATCAAGCAATAGCAGAGTGGAATCCACCATAGACCTGTAGCTACATAGTGAAGCAATGCAATTGAATTCAATGGTAATTCTTGCCACTTTTCCCCCAATGATAGTTCCTGCAGTTGACACATTTTATAAGCTGTGCTGGGCCGCTGTTGGGACATAAATATGATGATTAAAGGACACATGAAGATTGCTGTCTAAAATTTATTATACATATTAAGGCTACGCAAGTTCTGTAATAATCACAGCTGAGAAAATGGACTGGCATGTTGGATTTACCATGTTTGATGTTATTGGGAGATAGGCACATAGGTAAGAAACTTACCTTCATCCTCAGCATCCTGTGCACTATAGGGAGATATCAGCAGATTAGATGCTTCTAACCTGCTCATAGTTTGCCTTTTAATCATCTTTTTACTTACAAATTTACCCCCCCCCCCCCTCCAAAAAAAAATAAAATAAATTAACATACTTCTGGTATGCAAATAATACAGCTATCTACAACTTATAGCATTTTTCTTACCTTCAGTGCTCCACATATTTCTACTGTATCTGCTTCTTCCACTACTGTGATACGAAAATTTGGTGTCTGGAAAATCTCTTTTAGAATCTTGCCTTGATCCTTATTTTTACAGCCTGAAAGAAATTAAAAAGGACATAGCAACATGGTCAGTGTTAAGATCAAGTCTTTCAATTTTCTAGCATCAAGAATGGTCCCGTGGTGAACTTTCTATAGAGACAGCCAATTGAAACTGTGGAGGTTGAGTGTTTGGCACCGAACTGCTTCTTGTTACACAGTCCAAGCATTTTTTTGCAGTCAGATGCTACTAAAGTAAAATCACTGCATACAGATTTTTACAGCTCCCATAGTTTTCAATACTAATTATATAACCATATATCCTCATAAGAAGCAGAATTATAAAAAAGAGCAAGTATTCCTTCTAAGTTTTGCTATGGCGCTCTATCATATGTGTATAGGCTCCTAGAATGGGGAGATATCTTACCAATTGTGGTCTCACAAAATTTTCCATCAGCAACTTCATTGGCAATGTTGGCTCCCATTAGCACACTCATGTCAATACCTAGCTTCTCGTGAATGATGTCAGATATTAACCGAAGGCCTTGTGGTCCCTCGTCTACACCCTGGATCAGAAGAATCAAGAATCGAGAATTCAAGGTGTGCCAATAAAGGTATATCATATGCATATATGTAATACATTTCATATTCCCATATTCAAAAAACAGTTTATCAATGCATTGTAAGCAGGTTTTACGTTGGGCTACAGCTAAACATATTGTTATTTAAACTCCGTTATCACAATGTTCAAGTAGTGGAAGCCAAAGAGTTAAAGCACTCCAGTTTTGTTCGCTCTAGCCCCAACCCCCCCGCCTTCATATAATGAAAACTAGCTGCCATGATTCCAAATATTTCAGTACTGTAGTTGAGTCATGTGACCAGCACCAAGACCACCTGAAAATTACATGGGTCTATGTGTTTCAGGAAGTGATCTGTCCAGGGTCAGCTGACTTCCTGTGAACTACAGAATGACAATCATATCTAAGACCTCCTGGCAGCTTCCTGACCCCGACCTTCCCGCTATTTCTATGGGATCAGGATACATAGACATTATACATTTACTCCAAAGCTGTGCTTTTATAAACGATAATTCCAGTTCTGCTACATCTGCATATCCCCAGATAAACTGGAACTGAAACTAATAAGTAGTTGCCCCTGTATCTTGCTGGTATACCAAAACCTTGTATTACTGTTACATTGCTTATCTGTCCATTTTACTAAATGTTCTATATACTCACAGCAGGTTGTTTGTGTCTTTTCACCTGACACTACTGCACTCCACAATGACTACCATTCCCCATTGTGCTTCCAGCTATTCGGATCAGCAAGGTCATTATCTCATGTTATTTATAGTAAATAAATAGAACAGTTCTTTCCCCCCAGAAAAAGTGGCAGCCGCACACGTGACCATGCCAGCAGAATGCCATCTAGCTCTGGATCAAGTCTAAGCAAGTAACACGAGAACAATGAAATTCACTCACACCTTTATGAGCGACACTCCAAATGCTCCTTTCTTCATTTGTGATTTCAGCTGTTCACACAGTTTACCAATGAACTGATGGGGGACAACAAAAATGAGTATATCTGCTCCCTTTGCAGCTTCAAGGAGGTCCGGCACTGCCACCTAATGAAAGAAAAACATGGAATATAAATAATACATAAAATACGGTCCAAATAAGCACAAAGCATTAAGAGGGGTTATTCAGGCTTAGGTTGATGGCATATTACATTCCTTATTGATACAGATACCTCCTAATATCATGAGATCAGTTGTGATGCAAATGGCTGCTCATGGCTTACAATCGTGCAGGTACTGTGGTCATTTACCACAGCCACTTTATTCTAGTTATCACTACAGATTGGAATGGTCATTGTCATTTTTTTTGAAACTTCCGTCCACTTGATCTGTGATTCCTTACTTATTTGTAAATTACTTTATTTACCAAAAAATGTTCCTTACGCTAGCAAAACAGCTCTAAAATTTCACTTATCTGAAATCTGCTGTTCACTGCCTGTTGTCAGGGGAAATCTGTCTCTAACAGCTAGATCAGGACAAATTAGAATTAATAAGAGAAGGGTTTACCAAGTGCTTTGTTCTTGGAGAGATAAGCTGTAGCCAGAGCAGTCTCACTGTTGCTTTCCCCCTTCCCTCCCTATAGAGATCGCAGGAAAGCTTGGCTGGGATGAGCGTTCCTGTGTATGGGGAGGACGGGAGAGATAGCTGACAGCCGTCAGCTATTGAAGGTTTCAGAAGTGAGGACAGGTGGATATTAGCGGTCCACAGGATGGGTAATATATGTTTGATTGTTCAATGACTGACAGGGGAGCCAAGCCCAAATGGGTCTGCAGTCCAAAGAAGTTTGTATGTGGCGGTGGTGGAATAAGCATGCTGCCAGAAATGAAGTACAAAGTATACAAATGTAATACAATGGCAATGTATTTCTATATACAGCAGGTGTAAGCAATTTATCTACGTCGCATCAGGTAAACAAGCTGTCTGACAGGATGTAGATGATGGCAAATGGATGTCCTAGAACTCGGTTACATTTGGTACAATGTAGTTGAGAACTAGAAATTCAGGACCAAACAAGAAGCTTCAGGAAATGTTAATTAACCTGTTTGTCCTGAAATAAATTGTCCTGTGGCTTAGGGGCTCCAAACATAAAAAACCTTAGCAATTTGCAATGTATATATCAACCAGGACGAACAATGTATAGACGGTGTTCTACACCAAATGATTTATGGTCATTCACAATATATACTTAGCTTCTGCAAATAATGGAGGCCAGTCCAGGATCTAAAAGGCTGTTTACAAGGGTATGTTTCAACGTTTTATAACAGAGGCGGATTCTAACTTTTAAAACTTAAAGAAGTCCGATGTCTGACAGTTTTCCCCCAAAAGAGCCGTGAAGGAGGTGTCTGAACATAACATGCACCTACCACCCTGGCTCCAGCTTGGGGGTCCGCTGTCCCCTTCTCCAGTTCCCGATCCCCTGGCCACTTCCTGGCCTGAGCGGGGAGTCATGTGACATGTCAGGCCTGCTCAGCTAGTCAGCAACCAAGGCAGGACCCTGCTAAGGCCACTAATACAGCCCTCTGTGCTCACTAGGGGGCTACCAGCAGGTTATGTTTGTCTAACCTGCTGATAGTTTACCTTTAATCTGCATAATAGCAAAGCACACCCTTCAAATCTTTCAGCAGACTATAGTCTACTATCGGTGTAGTCTGTGAATAGACACTCATCATAAAAATGCTAAGGGAATTGAAGGGACATATGTGTGTGTTTTTTTAATTTTTAATTGTAATGTTTATTTATTTTGAAATAAAAGTTTACAGGAAAATACAAGTGCATGATATAAAAATCTTCCAACAAAAATAAGCACCTGAGGCCAGAATAACCTACAAACACAAAACCTAGCTGTGTATAGTAAAGCAATACAGCCGCCTAGCAACAACGGCCACAGGTTAGAAGAAAGTCGTGTGCCTTTTAGTATGGCAAGGCAACTGAACAACATAACATAGACAAGGGAAAGAGACAGAGGCGACAAAAGGGGTAGGGGAGGGGTAATGCTGGAGCAACAAACAAGTCAATTAAACAAACATAGCCAATTTGGGTACATTAAGTGTCTCATGGAGCCCACACTGCGTCAAAGAGAGCAAGAGATGCTCTGAAGGGTTCTAGCAGCCTCATCTCCATATACGAGGTGGTGTGATCTTCTTCCAGCCGTGAGCTATCAATGTTTTAGCCGCTATCAGGAGCTTTTTACCCGGTGTTTTAGGTTTCAAATTAACCAGGTAAACCAAAAGGGTGTAAACCAGTCTGCGTATCTAAAACTGCTCTAATAAGCTTGCTAACCTGCGACCAGTATCCTCGGACAAGTCCAGAAGATATGATAAAGAGATCCAGTAATGCAAGAACACCTACAAAAAACGGAGGGGATCGAGCTATTCAGTTTGTTCAGTAACTCAGGAGTAAAATATCATGGGTTCATGTAACCAGCAAAATGTGAATCCTCTCCACCTAAGACAAACCATGCGCTTCCTTTGTGTATAGTCAATACAATAATTGTGTAATGTTCTGACATTCAGGTTTTGTGCAACTTGCTGTTTTCCATTCTGCTTTACCAACACAAATGCATCAGTGGGCTCGCTCCTGCGTGTTTCACTGATTCAGGCTGTCAGCAAATCACAGAGAACGGGCTATAATTTTGGCAGAGTCAAGGCAGGGCTGTGTGTGTAAAAATAGCATGCCACCCTGACAAGTCCATACACAGGGCTGGAAGCGTGCCATGCAATTAGATTAATGGAGAATGCAGAAACAGGAAAATTCTTTTTATTCAGCATCAATGGGACCTGAACGGTGACAGACTGTCAAGCATTCTGGATTATCAGACCGTAAAAAAAAAAAAAAAAAAAAAAAAAAAAAAAGTAAACTCCAAAATTTATCAGCTTAAAAATGCTAAATCTTTCGAAATTCACATCATACTGCGGTTTAGTGCTTCATCATGCCTGGTGATTCAGCCATTCTCTTTGTGCTGAATATATAAAAGAAAAGATTTATAAAAATATTTATATATATCATATGTATATATAGAGCCTACAAAAAGTGTTTCCCCTTACAAAATTGCATGTCCCAATGTGGATAACCAATCAGTGTAAAACAAAAATGAGAGTTAGAATTTATAAATGATGGTAAGAACATTTGTGATCCATGACAGAATTCCATGACAAATGCATCTTAAAAAGCACATTGGCTTCATTTATGAAGGCATGAAAATGCATTTTTTTTCTTGTCCAACACAATAGTTTAATTCTTTCGACTTTCTATGCAAAGCAATGCATGAAATCTGAGCTACTACTGTCCGGGTGTCCTTATGGAATGCCAAGGGTAACTAGGCTTTCTCTGCCCTTGCCAATGCTCGCATGAACTCTTTCAGTCTGACCTTTTAGTACCTTCAAAAATCTCAATAGTAAATTGATGCATGGGGTGTAAGAGTGCAAAATAAAGAATCCTATGCTATCCTATCCTGTTTTCTAATCAGCTCGTCTCCACATATCCCTAAAGTGTTGATTTAAGCGTTTGCCAGTGCAAGTCTGAAAAATATTCTGAGTTAAAACAGTCAAGAAACGTCCAAAGTTTTTAGAGTCTAGTTATGGAGAGTAATAATCATAGGTCCAGGAAAGTATTAGATACATTCATTATAATACATTACTGCAGTAGTAAGTACTGGTACAGCACTGATTTATTATATTACTTTATCCTCTTAGTAAGGCTGGGTTCACACTGCGTTTTTGCAATCCGTTTTTTTCCATCCATTTTTTGAAGAAAAAAAATGGATGAAAAACAGATTGCAAAAACGGATGCATTTGTGTGCATCCGTTTTGATCAGTTTTTACATGGACTTCCATTATAAAAAAAAAACGGATCAGTTTTTTTTGACGGACACACAAAACATTGCTGACACTATTTTTTTGTCTGTTAAAAAAACGGATCCATTAAACGTATGCTAAAAATGCAGTGTGAACCCAGCCTAACCACCAATATGTCTTTCATTGGGCCTTATTAATTGTTACCTAGAAGCTATTTATGTCTCATTAAAGCTGGGCCCTGTTCTAACCGATAGACAGACTTGGAGGCAGCCAAGAGGTTTCCGAGGGAGGGGATATTCCTTTGCACCCCATGACAGAGTGGTATTGGTCTTTCTTGGCAGCTAGTGATCAGAAGACACCAGATGCTAGACACAGAGCCAAATAGGATGCTCCAAATAGGCTCATTCTGAGCCTCAATAAGATGCCTGAAAAACTGTCATGCTCTTTTAGCCTTTTGTTGTATTTGTACCATTAAATTATGTTTTAAAGCTTTTTTTTTTTTGAAGATTTCACTGTCACTCTTGGGACACAGCCACAGATACTACCCTTTTTGGGTTGCTCACATAGCAGTATGTGTCTTAAAATACAATTAGAAATGTAAAAAAAAAAAAAAAAAAAAAAAAAAAACACATGTGTGGGAGCTGCAACAGATTTTCAAAGTCAAATAAAATTTTGGAGGTTATTTTTAGGCTATGCTCACACAACATCTCTTTTGGATGTATTTCTGGATGGACATTATTTTGAAGCGACATAAGGCTCTATTATGCAAATTAAAGCCATATTTTCTTAAATTGATGGCCATTAGAGATGAGCGAACCGGGTTCGGGTTCGAGTCCATCCGAACCCGAACGTTCGGTATTTGATTAGCTGGGGCTGCTGAACTTGGATAAAGCTCTAAGGTTGTCTGGAAAACATGGATACAGCCAATGACTATATCCATGTTTTCCACATAGCCTTAGGGCTTTATCCAGCCACCGCTAATCAAATGCCGAAAGTTCGGGTTCGGATCGACTCGAGCATGCTCGAGGTTCGCTCATCTCTAATGGCCATCCAAAAAGATGGCAGTAAAATGCCCCCAAACAAAGACATTGGGTGAACATAGCCTTGTAAAGTTGTAAAAAAAGTTACCTAAAGTATAGATGTAAAATTACCTTTTTGGGTTCTAAGTCTCAAATAACAGCCGAAAAACTGTGTAAACACAGCTTCAGCATTACACTGACAAGTAAAATACACAGCTTTTGTGTTTAATCAATACTAGTGCAAATTTTTTTAATGAAATCTAAATTTTTTGCATTTCAATCATAAACAGTAAAACAAAAGTTAATGAATAAACTACATGTAACTTTAACTGGTTACTGTAAAAGCCCTCATGTTTTTTTTTTTTCTATATATTTTTATTAAATTTTTGAAAAAAATATGTTTTACAAAACACACACAAACAGCCCTTAAAGGCAACATAGAACATTGTGCAAAAGTATGCAAAATGACACAACCATGGTTACACCGTCGTCCAAAAGATACAAGCATCTACTCACAGGTGTATAGTCATTGCAATACACAAAAGCAATAAGACATCTTATCTCATATGGCTATGTTAATGAGAAAATAAAAAGGAACAACTCTTAAAAAAAAAAAGAAAAAAAAATCCTTGGTCATTACGGCTTTAAATAGGCTGGTCACTAAGGGGTTAAAAACAGGTTCATTAAGCATCAGAAGTGACAACCATCGAGTTGTCCCACTCCTTCTTTTACTCAGCTTAGTTCTCAAAAAGGACACTAAACCACAGAAGCCTCCCATACAACAGTGGTCCCATAATTGTTTACATTGACAGCCCCCCCCCCCCCAACAAATACACAATAATGGTCTCACCTACTAACAGGCCAGGCATGCTAGTCAGTCTTTTTACTTCTACAGGAGTCAGATTTGCTATGGCAGTCGGTCAAAACAAACATTTTCAGCCGCAATAAACAACAACAGTTTCATTTACCACTTACTCATCAGAGGTCAGTGGCGACAAATGGCTGAACATGTGTGAATCTATCAATCATTCATGCATTCATTCCTTTTGTCTGTAGTACAACATCAGAGCAAACCAAGCAGAACATTGCATTCTGATTGATAAGTAGGTTTTATGTATCTGGGGCAAAGGCCGCGTTGCATTATTGAGCAATAAAATGGTCTTGTTGGTTTTGATAATCTCCTAGACTCCCTTGAAATGTAAAGACTGTTCCTAACATGCCTTCTTGTGTGGGAATAAAAAGATTATGTAGCCTGGTCAGACAGTCCTGAGTGGTAAATTACATTGGTCTGCCCCTCGTGTTCATAAAGAGAAAGGAACAATAGATAAAGATAAATAGTCAGTATAACATTATATCTAATGGGGCAGTGGGAATTGTACATCATATGCCTATATGCAATAATAAGCCCACATTACCACTATGGCAGGTTCTATACATTACCGGAGTGTGTAAACTAACTGGTAAAGGTTACACAATCTTCAAGATTACATTCTAAATCTCCCCTATCACAGAAATGTATTTTGGACTTTCAATGCACTATTAGGCTGGGTTCACACTACGTATTTTTCAGTCAGTATTGTGGTCCTCCTATTGCAACCAAAACCAGGAGTGGATTGAAAACACAGAAAGGATCTGTTCACACAATGTTGAAATTGAGTGGACGGCCGCCATTTAATGGCAAATATTTGCTGTTATTTTAAAACAACGGCTGTTATATTAAGATAATGGCAGTTATTTACTGTTATGTGGCGGCCATCCACTCAATTTCAACATAGTGTGAACAGAGCCTTTCTGTGTTTTTAATCCACTCCTGGTTTTGGTTGCAATATGAGGACCACAATACTGACTGAAATATACATAGTGTGAACCCAGCCTTAAATGTAATAGTATAACATGCAAAAGGAGATGTTGACCACATTGGCAGTATTGATCATAATACATTAAAAAGGGGGTTATCTGGAGAGCAGAAAAAGTCCTACCTCTTCTGCTCTCTGGCGCTCTATTTCCTCCCCTCTGTCCATCTCTGGTGATAACTTCTAAGACGAGAGGGGGGCAATGATCAATAGTTGACTGATGTTGTGGTGAAATAGGGCAGCTATTGGACACTGGTTTCCCCTGCACACAATGCCCCCCTCTCATCTCAGAAGTTACCACTAGAAACAGCCAGATGAAAGGAAGTGAAGCGCTGGAAAGCAGAAGAGTTAGGACATTTTCTGCTTTTCGGATAACCCTATTAACTTAATGGGACAGATATGGGATGTCGTGCAGGTTTCCCTCAACTGATAAATTGAGACATTGCAAAGCATGGCCATATTCCAAAAATATTAAGGCTTTGGGGCTATATTCAGACAGTGCAAAAGTTTTAGGCAGGTATGGAAAAAATGCTTCAAAGTAAGACGCCTATCATGGAGGCATCTGATCGGCTCTAAATGTTTACTGTGCAGCAGGTCAAGACCGCAACACCCATTGTCATCAAGAGCTATCTTCAGACTAAAGAAAAAAATGGAGTCCTGGAAGTGATGATAAGGCCACAACAAAGCCCTGATCTCTACATTATCCTGTATGTCTGGGATTATATAAAGAGACAGACGGATTTGAGCAGTCTACACCCACAGGATCTTTTTAAACCGCTTAAAATTGTGTCATTAACTAGCTTTACATTACTTTTTGTTATTATGAGACGTCTCTAGTTCCACCGTCCCTCGGCATAAAGTGATTTATCATCTAGATTTCAAAGATCATTAAGTGTTTAATGCAAATAAACAAAATGATCAACTGTAAGATCTGTAAAAGGTAAAAACTAAATGTACATGTACAAGTCTATCATTCTCCACTTGTCAGTTCTGAACAGAAATCCGAATAAAAGTTACTAATCAGTCATCGCAACGCGTAAACAGCCGTCAGGCAAAGTCGTGCTGAGCAATAGATGTTCTCTATATAAAAGAGAAGGGATTATCATCAGGGATGGAGGGAAATAATTGAGGGAATTAAACATGGCTTTCCAGTTCTTAAAGTTTACTGTTGTTTGTAAAAACTTTTGACATGACATGTCAAAAGTTTTGATCAGTCTGAGTTTGAATGTTTAGACCCGTACCCATTGAGAGAACGAGCGGGAGAAGACGTGCTGCAGCGTCGTCTGTTCGGAAAAAAAAAGTCATACTCTTAATGTAAGTCTATAGAGAACGACTATTATTTTCTTACAAAGGGCAAGGAGTGGACAAGCCGCTTGTTCTCTTGATCAGTACGGGTCTGAACACTTGACACTTTTGATAGGTCTCTTTGACATGTTAAAAAGTTTTTACAAACAGGTACACTTTAAGAACATACTGAAATCATAGAGGAGTAGAGATGAGTGAACCTTGAGCACAATTGGGTTTGTCTTAACCCGAGCGTGCAGCATTTGATTAGCGGTGGCTGAAGAAGTTGGAAGCAGCTCTAGGCAGTCCTGGAAAACATGGATATAGCCTATGGCTGTATCCATGTTTTCCAGGCATCCAACTTCTTCATCTCTACTGAGGAGTAATTTTAGATTAAACATAAAATCCCTGTAATGGTCACTTACCACGTTGGCTGGAAGTTTGTGCCCAGGGAGGTATTTCACATTCTCGTGTTCAGTGTTGATGATCTCAGTCAGTTTCTTCCCCGATATTAGTTCCTCAAATACCCACATGTTCACCACATTATCAAACTGGGGGAGCCGAGCCGCATTCTCCCCGACAATCTTTGCAATGGCGGATCCCCTGTATAGAGACACGAATATGTTAATTGAAGTAAAAGTCTGTAAATAGATATTGAGGAAACAATTCTTCATATGGGCTGACTGAGATGCAGTGGCGTCGCTAGGCTTAATCATTCGGGGCCAAAGCCCCGAATGATTTCAGCCTAGCCCCGAAAGTCTTTTTGATCCCGCCAGCACAGAAATAACAGCAGCCGGGTCTGAGATAGATCACTATCAGAGGCCCCAGGCTGCTGTTACTTCAGTGCTGGCGGGCCGCGGGAGGGTAGATGCTAGAGTGTATCCTCTCCTTTGAGGTGTGATGTCACCAGGAGGGGCGGGGCCTCGACCGGAAGTAGGAAGTAGTGAGCTGCTGCACCATTCACTGTGCAGAAACAGAGTGAAGGAAGCTGCAATATCCATAGTAGCATGGAGGGGTATACAGGGGGAGAGGACGGGTGTGTGTGGAGTCTGTATACAGGGGGAGGACTGGTGTGTGTGGGGTCTGTATACAGGGGAGAGGACTGGTGTGTGGGGTCTGTATACAGGGGGAGAGGACTGGAGTGGGGGGCGGGCTGTATACAGGGGAGAGGACTGGAGTGAGGGGTCTATACAGGGGGAGAGGACTGGTGTGTGTGGTCTGTATACAGGGGAGAGGACTGGTGTGTGGGGTCTGTATACAGGGGAGAAGACTGGTGTGTGTAGTCTGTATACAGGGGAGAGGACTGGTGTGTGGGGTCTTTATACAGGGGAGAGGACTGGTGTGTGTGGGGTCTGTATACAGGGGGAGAGGACTGGTGTGTGGAGTCTGTATACAGGGGGAGAGGACTGGAGTGTGGGGTCTGTATACAGGGGGAGAGGACTGGTGTGTGTGGTCTGTATACAGGGGAGAGGACTGGTGTGTGGGGTCTGTATACAGGGGGAGAGGACTGGTGTGTGTGGGGGGGTGTATACAGGGGAGAGGACTGGAGTGTGTGGTCTGTATACAGGGGAGAGGACTGGTGTGTGGGGTCTGTATACAGGGGGAAAAGACTGGAGTGGGGGGCGGGCTGTATACAGGGGAGAGGACTGGAGTGAGGGGTCTATACAGGGGGAGAGGACTGGTGTGTGTGGTCTGTATACAGGGGAGAGGACTGGTGTGTGTGGGGTCTGTATACAGGGGAGAGGACTGTGTGTGTGGGGTCTGTATACAGGGGAGAGGACTGGTGTGGGGGGGTGTATACAGGGTGAGAGGATTGGTGGGGGGGGGGGTCTGTATACAGGGGAGAGGACTGGTGTGTGAGGTCTGTATACAGGGGGGAGGACTGGTGTGTGGGGTCTGTATACAGGGGGAGAGGACTGGTGTGTGGGGTCTGTATACAGGGGAGAGGACTGGTGTGGGGGGGGTCTGTATACAGGGGAGAGGACTGGTGTGTGGGGTCTGTATACAGGGGGAAAAGACTGGAGTGGGGGGCGGGCTGTATACAGGGGAGAGGACTGGAGTGAGGGGTCTATACAGGGGGAGAGGACTGGTGTGTGTGGTCTGTATACAGGGGAGAGGACTGGTGTGTGTGGGGTCTGTATACAGGGGAGAGGACTGGTGTGGGGGGGTGTATACAGGGGAGAGGACTGGTGTGTGGGGTCTGTATACAGGGGGAAAAGACTGGAGTGGGGGGCGGGCTGTATACAGGGGAGAGGACTGGAGTGAGGGGTCTATACAGGGGGAGAGGACTGGTGTGTGTGGTCTGTATACAGGGGAGAGGACTGGTGTGTGTGGGGTCTGTATACAGGGGAGAGGACTGGTGTGGGGGGGTGTATACAGGGTGAGAGGATTGGTGGGGGGGGGTCTGTATACAGGGGAGAGGACTGGTGTGTGAGGTCTGTATACAGGGGGGAGGACTGGTGTGTGGGGTCTGTATACAGGGGGAGAGGACTGGTGTGTGGGGTCTGTATACAGGGCAGAGGACTGGTGTGGGGGGGGTCTGTATACAGGGGAGAGGACTGGTGTGTGGGGTCTGTATACAGGGGGAGAGGACTGGTGTGTGGGGTCTGTATACAGGGGAGAGGACTGGTGTGTGGGGTCTGTATACAGGGGGAGAGGACTGGTGTGTGTGGGGGGGTGTATACAGGGGGAGAGGACTGGTGTGTGTGGTCTGTATACAGGGGAGAGGACTGGTGTGTGAGGTCTGTATACAGGGGGGAGGACTGGTGTGTGGGGTCTGTATACAGGGGGAGAGGACTGGTGTGTGGGGTCTGTATACAGGGGAGAGGACTGGTGTGTGGGGGGGGTCTGTATACAGGGGAGAGGACTGGTGTGTGGGGTCTGTATACAGGGGGAGAGGACTGGTGTGTGGGGTCTGTATACAGGGGAGAGGACTGGTGTGTGGGGTCTGTATACAGGGGGAGAGGACTGGTGTGTGTGGGGGGGTGTATACAGGGGGAGAGGACTGGTGTGTGTGGTCTGTATACAGGGGAGAGGACTGGTGTGTGGGGTCTGTATACAGGGGGGAGGACTGGTGTGTGGGGTCTGTATACAGGGGGAGAGGACTGGTGTGTGGGGTCTGTATACAGGGGAGAGGACTGGTGTGGGGGGGGGTCTGTATACAGGGGAGAGGACTGGTGTGTGGGGTCTGTATACAGGGGGAGAGGACTGGTGTGTGGGGTCTGTATACAGGGGAGAGGACTGGTGTGTGGGGTCTGTATACAGGGGGAGAGGACTGGTGTGTGTGGGGGGGTGTATACAGGGGGAGAGGACTGGTGTGTGTGGTCTGTATACAGGGGAGAGGACTCGTGTGAGTCTGTATACAGGGGGAGAGGACTGGTGTGGGGGGGGGTCTGTATACAGGGGGAGAGGACTGGTGTGTGGGGGGGTCTGTATACAGGGGAGAGGACTGGTATGTGGGGTTTGTAAACAGGGGAGAGGACTGGTATGTGGGGTCTGTATACAGGGGGAGAGAACCCCTGTACACAGACACCCCCACACTGGTCCCCTCTCCCCCTGTATACAGACCCCACACACTAGTCCTCTCCCCCTGTATACAGACCCCCCACACACACACACCAGTCCTCTTCCCCTGTATACAGACTCACACCAGTCCTCTCCCCCGTATACAGACCCCCCCACACACACACCAGTCCTCTCCCCTGTATACAGACCCCACACACCAGTCCTCTTTCCTGTATACAGACCCCACACACACCAGTCCTCTCCCCTGTATACAGACCCCACACACACCAGTCCTCTCCCCCTGTATACAGACCCCACACACCAGTCCTCCCCCCTGTATACAGACCCCACACACCAGTCCTCTCCCCTGTATACAGACCCCCCCCCCCAGTCCTCTCACCCTGTATACACCCCCCCACACCAGTCCTCTCCCCTGTATACAGACCCCACACACCAGTCCTCTCCCCCTGTATACAGACCCCACACACACCAGTCCTCTCCCCCTGTATACAGACCCCACACACACCAGTCCTCTCCCCTGTATAAAGACCCCACACACACCAGTCCTCTCCCCCTCTATACAGACCCCCCACACACACCAGTCCTCTCCCCCTGTATACAGACTCCACACACCAGTCCTCTCCCCTGTATACAGACCACACACACCAGTCCTCTCCCCCTGTATAGACCCCTCACTCCAGTCCTCTCCCCCTGTATACACCCCCCCACACACACCAGTCCTCTCCCCCTGTATACAGACCCCACACACACCAGTCCTCTCCCCTGTATAAAGACCCCACACACACCAGTCCTCTCCCCCTCTATACAGACCCCCCACACACACCAGTCCTCTCCCCCTGTATACAGACCCCACACACCAGTCCTCTCCCCTGTATACAGACCCCACACACACCAGTCCTCTCCCCTGTATACAGACCCCACACACACCAGCCCTCTCCCCTTGTATACAGACCCCACACACCAGTCCTCTCCCCCTGTATACAGACCACACACACCAGTCCTCTCTGCTGTATACAGTCCCCCCACACTAGTCTTCTCCCCCTGTATACAGACCCCCCACACACACCAGTCCTCTCCCCCTGTATATAGATCCCCCACACACCAGTCCTCTCCCCTGTATACAGACCCTCACACACCAGTCCTCTCCCCTGTATACAGACCCCCACACACCAGTCCTCTCCCCCTGTATACAGACCCCACACACCAGTCCTCTCCCCCTGTATAAAGACCCCACACACCAGTCCTCTCCCCCTGTATACAGACCACACACACCAGTCCTCTCCCCCTGTATACAGCCCCCCCCCCCACACCAGTCCTGTCGTCCTGTATACAGACCCCACACACTGGTCCTCTCCCCCCTGTATACAGACCCCACACACCAGTCCTCTCCCCCTGTATACAGACCACACACACCAGTCTTCTCCCCCTGTAGACAGACCACACACACCAGTCCTCTCCCCCTGTATACAGACCCCACACACACCAGTCCTCTCCCCTGTATACAGACCCCGCACACCAGTCCTGTTCCTTGTACAGACAATGGTGTATTACACCAAAGGTTTCCTGGCCGTTACGTCTGATAATCATTTGGTGTAATAATCCATGTTATCAGCTGATTGTGGTCTTCAAACTGGTCGAGTAATCCAGATCACGATAGTGCTGCTGTCTACAATGGGCAGCTTGAACAATCTAAGGATTTTTTGGGCTGCCCCTCCCGCAGCTGCCCGCAGTTCCCCCAGTCACTGTCTGTGTGTGTAATAACACAGAAAATGTGCAGGGAACAAAGGGGAAGAAAGCACTGACCTAAAACATCGCCGCTCGTTTTCACCTCTTAATCATGCTGTGTAATATGACCCGCTCAGGGAGAAGCTCAGAAGAGAGGATACGCTCAGAGGAGAGGATACATACTAGACTGTATACCCTGCAGTTAGAAAAGAGAACATTCTAGACCAGAGATGTCAAACTCAGGCCCTCCAGCAGTTGCAGAACTACAATTCCCACCATGTCTGGACAAGTAAGGCATGATGGGAAATGTAGTCTTTAACAGCCGAGGGATGAAGTCTGACACCTGTGGTCTAGACCTTTCAAAACTGCACTTGCTAGAATGTATGCCCTCTCAGAGGAGAGGATACACCTAGTGGAGATGCCCTCTCAGAGGAGAGGGTACATCTGGTGGAGATGCCCTCTCAGAGGAGAGGATACACTCCAGACATTTCAGTACTAAACATTCTAGAATGTATGCCCTCTCAGAGGAGAGGATACTCGATGGACTTTACATTACTAGGCTATGTTCACACATAAAACACTACACTCGGTTTTGGTCGAAGAAAGAATGACCGAAATACTATGTATGAACATAGCCCTAAACATGCTAGGATGCATACCCTGCAGTGAGAAACTCAGAGGAGAGGATACATTCTAGACACTTCAGTACTGAACATGCTAGAATGTATCCTCTCCTCTGAGTGTATCCTCTTTTCTGAGTTTCTCACTGCAGGGGATACATTTAGCATGTTCAGTACTGAAATGCCTAGAATGTATCCTCTCCTCTGACTATATCCTCTCCTTTGAGTTTCTCACTGCAGGGGATACATTCTAGCATCTTCAGTACTGAAATGGCTAGAATGTATCCTCTCCTCTGAGTTTCTCACTGTAGGGGATACATTCTAGCATTTTCACTACTGAACATGCTAGAATGTATCCTCTCCTTTGAGGCTCTCACTGTAGGGGAAACATTCTAGCATGTTCAGTACTGAAATGGCTAGAATGTATCCTCTTCTCTGAGTGTCTCACTATAGGGGATTCATTATAGTGCCTAGAATGTATCCTCTCCTCTGAGAGGGTATATATTTTAGACATTTCAATACTAAACATGATAGAATGTATCCCCTGCAGAAACTCAAAGGAGAGGATATATTCAGAGGAGAGGATACATTCTAGCCATTTCAGTACTGAAGATGCTAGAATGTATCCCCTACAGTGAGACACTCAGAGGAGAGGATACACTCAGAGGAGAGGATACATTCTAGCCATTTCAGTACTGAAGATGCTAGAATGTATCCCCTACAGTGAGACACTCAGAGGAGAGGATACACTCAGAGGAGAGGATACATTCTAGCCATTTCAGTACTGAAGATGCTAGAATGTATCCCCTACAGTGAGAGCCTCAAAGGAGAGGATACATTCTAGCATTTTCACTACTGAAGATGCTAGAATGTATCCTCTACAGTGAGAAACTCAAAGGAGAGGATACATTCTAGCATTTTCACTACTGAAGATGCTAGAATGTATCCCCTGCAGTGAGAAACTCAAAGGAGAGGATACATTCTAGGCTCTACCGCCGCGGGAGTGGGATCAGCCGGCACCACTTCCGGACGCCTTGTGACGTCATCCCGCTCCTTATTGGACAGAGGGCCGCAGACGCTGCACGCTCCGGCCTGCCTCTCTCCTGCGCTCCCGGGACGTCAGCACAGGGCGCCGCTAGCTGTAGACCCCTCCTGCCCCAGAATCCGCGCGGACCCCGGTGCCGCAGCTACAGCCCCTTCACCCCCCGGAATCTGCGCTGACAGGGGGCGCCGTGCCGGGAGATACAGCCCACCCCCTGGAACCCGCACGGACCCCTGGCGCAGATACAGCCCCCCCACACCCCGAGTGGACCCCAGCTCCCCCACTTACAAGGACTCCCCCTCCTGAATCCTTGCCAACAGAGGGATCCAGCAGCCACAGACGCGCACCTCCAGGACCCGCGCCGCAAACCCGCCACCCCCTCGGACCTCACTGCCAGGCTGACTGGCTGGAGAAGACAGGTGAGTAAAATGTTTTTTTTTTGTTTGGCTAGGCTGGGGCAGTAGTAGTGTGTATGGGGGGCTCAGATGGGGGTAGTAGTGTGTGTATGGGGGGCTCAGATGGGGGTAGTAGAGTGTGTATGGGGGGCTCAGATGGGGGTAGTAGTGTGTGTATGGGGGGCTCAGATGGGGGTAGTAGTGTGTGTATGGGGGGCTCAGATGGGGGTAGTAGTAGTGTGTGTATGGGGGGCTCAGATGGGGGTAGTAGTGTGTGTATGGGGGGCTCAGATGGGGGTAGTAGTGTGTGTGTATGGGGGGCTCAGATGGGGGTAGTAGTGTGTGTGTATGGGGGGCTCAGATGGGGGTAGTAGTGTGTGTATGGGGGGCTCAGATGGGGGTAGTAGTGTGTGTATGGGGGGCTCAGATGGGGGTAGTAGTGTGTGTATGGGGGGCTCAGATGGGGGTAGTAGTGTGTGTATGGGGGGCTCAGATGGGGGTAGTAGTGTGTGTATGGGGGGCTCAGATGGGGGTAGTAGTGTGTGTGTATGGGGGGCTCAGATGGGGGTAGTAGTGTGTGTGTATGGGGGGCTCAGATGGGGGTAGTAGTAGTGTGTGTATGGGGGCTCAGATGGGGGTAGTAGTAGTGTGTGTATGGGGGGCTCAGATGGGGGTAGTAGTAGTGTGTGTATGGGGGCTCAGATGGGGGTAGTAGTAGTGTGTGTATGGGGGGCTCAGATGGGGGTAGTAGTAGTGTGTGTATGGGGGGCTCAGATGGGGGTAGTAGTAGTGTGTGTATGGGGGGCTCAGATGGGGGTAGTAGTAGTGTGTGTATGGGGGGCTCAGATGGGGGTAGTAGTAGTGTGTGTATGGGGGGCTCAGATGGGGGTAATAGTGTGTGTATGGGGGGCTCAGATGGGGGTAATAGTGTGTGTATGGGGGGCTCAGATGGGGGTAATAGTGTGTGTATGGGGGGCTCAGATGGGGGTAATAGTGTGTGTATGGGGGGCTCAGATGGGGGTAATAGTGTGTGTATGGGGGGCTCAGATGGGGTAGTAGTGTGTGTATGGGGGGCTCAGATGGGGTAGTAGTGTGTGTATGGGGGGCTCAGATGGGGTAGTAGTGTGTGTAGGGGGCAGGTTTACTGTAGGCAGAGGGGGGGACTTACTATGGTGGGTACAGTAGGTGCTATATTACTATATATGGGGCACAGCAGTGGGGGCATTTTTACTATGGGGGACAAAGCAGGGGGCATTATTACTATATTTGGGTGCACAGCAGGGACATTATTACTATATGGGGCACAGCATGGGTCATTATTACTATATGGAGGCACAGCAGGAGACATTACTACTATATGTGGGCACAGCAGGAGACATTATTACTATATGGGAGCATAGCAGGGGACATTATTACTATATGGAGGCACAGTAGGGGCATTTAACAATGTGGGAGAGCACAGCAGGGAGCATTATTACTTTATTTGGGTGCACAGCAGGGGATACTCTATATGGGAATAATGCACAGCGGGGGTATTTTATATGAGGATGCTGCACAGCAGGGGGGCTATTTTATATAAGGAAGGATGCTGAGCAGGGGGGCTATACTATTTCGAGGCACAGTTGAGGCCTATAATGTATGCAGACACAGAGGGAAGGGCGGGGGCTACAACTATATGGGGGTAGAGAGAAGGCCTATACTATGTGAGCACAGCTAGGGCATATAGGGCACAGAGGAGACCTAATCACTGTGTGTGCTGGAGCAAGGAGCCTAAAATGTTTTTCCTGGCAGATTCTGGAGAGAAGGGTTATGGCTGGGGCCGAATGGAAAAGAAAGAGAAAAGTGAGCGACTCTGATCAGAGAAGACGTCAACTGTGAGTCACAATTTCAAATACTAGCCTATGTGATCATCTGTTTTAAAAAAAAAAGTTATACACACACATGCGCGCGCGCGCACACACATATATATATATATATATATATATATATATATATATATATATATATATATATATATATATATATATATATATATATATATATATATATATATATATATATATATATATATATATATATATATATATATATATATATATATATATAGTGTGTGTGTGTAACGTCACTGGAGAAGTCAACTCAGGGGGCCTGTGCCCCAGATGTTTTAAGACCCTAGCAACGCCCCTGCTGAGATGGAAGAAAATCTGCTCATCTAATCCAGACACTTCCCTCTCATGGTGCTCTGTATATATGCATAGGGCAGCTCCAGTTATATGGAACTCTACAGAGCACGCCATGATTTATAGTCTGGCAATAAGTCAGAGCCATATAGTATAGCCATATATAGGCCCTGTACAACATGGAGCCATATTACAACTGCACGCATGAGCCTTTATAGGGTGTATCCTATAATTAAAAACTATCACATATCAATATAATAGGGGATAGTTGTCCCCTAAGGGAATGGAGCAGCAGCACATATGCACAGACACCCCTTTATTAACTGTCTATGGGACTTCTGAATACTAACAAGTGCTAAACATGTCTATGTTCAAAGGTTCTATAGACAGTGAAAGGAGTGGTGGTCAAGCATGTATGATGTCACTCTGTCCACCTGGTGGACAACAGACCTCCATTTTTGTCATTGTAATTTTATAATATCTCCTTTAAAGCAGGGGCAATAGATTCAAATCAGTCCTCCAAACCAGAGTGACTAATACCTGTGGCTGTTCACTAGGCGCTGCTTATTATTTAATACCCCACCACAATCCCCCTAGTTCCCATCACATATTGGTTGTCACCAATATAAGTAAAATGGTTACCAACCAACCATATTTTTAATAAACCATATACAGCCCTGTGGTCATTCCAGTGGCTACATACTATATCCATTGTCCTACAAACAACAGAGAGTATAAAGTAAGAGATCAGTGGTCACTCTCAATTATATGCATAAATATCATTGTTTCCATTCTGCACTGATGATCTATATACAGAAAATGGAAAAATGTTGCCACAAATCAATAACTTGTTCCTGCGCTATAAATACTGGACTAATGCTACATAACGGGGCCAATCAAAAAGCAGTAAGAGGAAATTCTACCTATGTTAATGGCCACATACTACAGCTGCCCTCCTCTCATATGGCCATTCTGCAAAGCTAGAAGCATTCACAAGTCTCCTGTCCTCTGCTACCCTGTTACGGGAATCACAAGCATCCCGCAGTCAGGGTGAATCATTTACACCAGGAGAATATTCCATGTGATGCTTTTGATATAAATGACAAGTGTAATTGCACTCAGTCAATTTATCTAGACTCACAGCCAAGGTGACTAAACCCAAAGGTGGCACTTAGTCTCTTACTATTATTGCCACCCAATTAGGCTCAAGCTAAGAGATGTATAAATGTATTGTGACATCAGCTGATATACACAGCAGGTACTGCATGGGTCCTATCATGAATATCAAGTATATAACATGTATTATACACTAATACGCCTGTCGACACCACCTACTTGATTCTGAAATGTTAGAGGCCCTATATACTCCCCTGACCTGTACTTGTATTCCCCAAGAAATTACAATTCATAGAAGTCAGCAGCACTCTGTGGTTCCTCTTAGAAACGGATGCATAAATTAACATCTGGACTACACTGTTTGCTTTGGAAATGGAACTTGTTGCTATATACTGTAGCTACAGAAATTGGCTTTAAAAATGGGGAATATCAGTGTGTGATTGTAATATAGGCAATCTGTTCATACAGAATGCTGCCACAAGGGTGGTTGTCAGGGCAGGGAGCCAATGGCTTCTCACCCTTACAATCAGAGCCTTGTATTTAACTGCGAGCACTAATCAGGAGCTTTAAAGGGCCGGATCCAGGACAGTTGGGAGGCCATTTGGACCCCCAGGAGTCCCACTCTGCCGCCAGGTGACACAATTAGGGTATATTCACACTAAGTAAAATCTGGGCATAAAATCAATGTTTAAATGGGCAGTGTTACTTTTAAAAACCTCTGACATATCATAGAGATATGTCAATTTTTTTTTATAATTGTGGTTTTTATTAAGTTTTTCACAATATACATGAAACAAACAATAAAGCCTATCATCAATGTCTCACAAACCATGGTAAGAAGGCACAGCCATGTGTACATAACATCAACAAGTAACAAATAAAGGAGTGTTCATGACACAATGACAATGAGTATAACGTCTGTGTCAGGGCCGCGCTGTGCAAACAGTATAACTCAACAGAGCATCACATCAAAAATACATGGGGAAACAATAGGGAAGAGGGAGGGGAGGGAGGAATGATTAAACACAGCTGGAAAGAAAGGAAGGCCGGAACAGGTACAGTAATCGTCCCACTGAGCCCAGAGTCAAAAAGTGGCAATTTGTTACTCAACATGCCAAAAGTTGGTCAAAAGTTAGTGGTCAAATTAGGGAACCTGATAGACCCGTTTGAAAATATGAGTTTTGAGGCTATTGGAGGTGAGTCTGACAGTCTTAGGCAATGCATTCCATAGAACTGGTGCAGCACGGGTGAAGTCCTGAAGACGGGAGTAAGAGGTGGATTAAGGAGGATGTTAGGTGTAGGTGATAGTTTTTAATTTTAGGCTACGCCATTTAAAGGCTCATTCATGCAGTTGTAATATGGCTCCATGTTGTACAGGGCCTATATATGGCTATACTATATGGCTCTGACTTATTGCCAGACTATAAATCATGGCATGCTCTGTTGAGTTCTCCCCAAGTAGTATTGTTGCTATGTAACAAAAGCTTTAACATGTGACACCCAAAGAAGCATAGTACTATAACACACAGATTGCATAGTATACATAAGGCCAAATGCCTAAATTGTGTGAAAGAATATGGATCTTATGTTCTTTTTGCTCTTTCACTTGCCTAAAATGAAAAACAAAAACAAAAGGACCAGGCAGTTAGAATCCAGCATGTCTGATCCTTCTCTTACCCCACCCACCAACATCTGCCAGGGAAGAGTTGGGAGGCTTCTATACACATTAGATGGTTGGCCGGTTCTGCCTAAAACCATAGGTTCAGTTGACTTTTGAATAATATGTGTGTGAAGACCTTAAAGGATACACAAGTCTACAGAGGAGCCATAGACCCAAACACTAGGAGATTTGTGGGTGATTATTAAAAGGGTTTATCCAGGATTTCTTCCAAACACAGTGACACCCCTGTCCTTAGGTTGTGCGTGGTATTACAGCTCTGCTCACTTCAATGGAACTAAACTGCAATACCACATGCAAAAATGTAGGTATTATTATGAAGAATCAGCAATGCATATTATATAGCATAGTTCTTGAGTTTATTCCAATGTGCACAGAAAAGATGATATGAATATTTTAGCTTCCTGTGCAAACTGTTCAAAAGTTCAGAACTATTTCCAAGAAAGTAAACATCCATCTTGTAAGTTTCCCTTGTTTTGTCTGTTCAAGGCTGTCTGTATGTTATCAGTGTTAGAGTTATTGCCCGCTGGCATGGTACTTTATGGGAGTGTCACTCTGTACTTTCTACCAATTCTTCTTACTGACTGTATCCAGTGACAGTGACACTCTCTCATTGCATAGTACATTGCCAGTACAATGTAGGCGATATAGAAGAGGAACTGTCCGAAGTGCCAAAACCTTTCACCTAATAGTCACAAGAACAGATTGTACAACTACAAAACACAAAATAATTTGTTCTAGAAATGTAGGCAGGCCAGACCTGGACATGGGACCAAATGGTTTTATAAAACATCACATCCTGGTATAGCCAAAGCACTGTGTCACATATTTCGACAACAAGGTGAAATGTAATGTGGCTGCAACACTGGTATCCCGGGCATCAGTTCTGCTGCCAAAAATTCTATATGCAAATTAGTTTGTTCAGTACAATGGGGATTGGTCCTGGTGCCCCTGGTGCACTGCTTTCCATGCCTGCAGAAGACACAGCTTCATTAGTATACAAGATGATTCCGGATGATTTGCATATTTTTTTTTTAGTCTATATCTCCGGAATGGCGATACTGAAACACAAATGTATAAGTAATGCATGTGTAAGTTGCATGTGAGTCTTTCTATTGAACAGTCCATATTAACTGGATGCCTAGAGTAGTGGCAACAACCATTCTTGGAACAGTTTAGGCCCAGAGCATCGACATGCAGGACAGTAGTTATAACATCACACCAAAATCCCTATAATAAACCAAGAATGATGACCGTTCAGCTACTGAATCATATTTATTTGTGTCTGACAATTCACCACTTTTAACACCTCTGCTTCACGCAACTTGGTGAGTTAACACCTGCTGCTAGAAGGTCAACTATTAGATTCAGTTACCCACAGGGGGCAAAAGAACTTTTTCTTCCCCTCACACACACTGAACAGCAGAAAGCACTGGAAGGAGCCAGTTCCAACTTATAATTTGGGGGTTGTCTTTACTCACTACAAATCTTACAGAAATGGTGTAGGTAAGAAGAGCGCTCTCAACTCCCCACATTCTGGCATACCATGTAATTGAAATCTCCTATGGAAGAGAGCTGAATACATCTATGGCACATAGGCAATATCCGATACCAGGCATGTGTCCTCCATGGGGTTGGGGGGTAAAGATACTACTCCCCCTCCCCTCTGTAGATAACACTGATGGACATCTAACTATTAGATCCATGGATCTATTCTTTACACACCACACTACAACCTACAGGACTCAGCAGGACTAGTTTATAGTGACCAGTTTCCCATATTATAAAGTAATCTGTACACCATAAGCCGTATGTACATATTCATCTATGAGTCTCTAAATGGTTTCTAGCAATGACATGCTATACTGGCTTCTTATAGGCTGGTGCAACAAGCTATACACCTGTATGCGGGTACATAGAGCCAACTACTCAGGGTCAGCTCACAACTACTCTATAGGGCTGTTCCTTGCTCCATGTCGCCTTCAGACTGTCATTTGTAACCTTCGGTAAGTTTCCTGCAGAATGTGGGAGGGCACCTTACTGTGGTGTAAGAGGATAGCATGTCACAAGGAGGAATTTGCTCTCTTCAGCACATAGACGATAGTGCAGAGATTGTGTCATGAGTACACTGTACACGGTCACCCTCCAGATAACAATCGGCTTGCAGAATAGATGGTGTTTGCAGTAAACACTCTTGTAGTATCTGTAGTGTAAAGTTCATGGAGAACTTAGAGCTCAGCAGACGGCACACACTATGCTGCCTCTAAGCGCCCTATTACACCAACAGATACCGGACAGGTTATTGGAGAGATTTTTACAGCCAAAGCCAAGAATGGATTTGAAAAGAGGAGAAATCTGTCTTTCCTTTATGACCTGATCTCTGTTTATAGGCCATTTCCAGCTTTGGCTGCAAAAATCTGTCAGATATCTGTTGGTGTATCAGGGCCCTAGGGCCACTGAATAGGTGTTGCAGTAGTTAGCAGTACCTGCCTGGAGGTAGTGGGGCATCTGCATGGAGCTGTTATATTCTCTGTATGTCTGATGGGGTTCTCAGTCATCCAGGCATATGGTAATACACTATAGGCCCTATTGGGCAGGGACAGCTGTGGTGTATATATGTATGTATGTATGTATGTATGTATAGTGTATGTATGTGGTGTATGTATGTATATGTATAGTGTATGTATGTGGTGTATGTATGTATATGTATGCATGTATATGTATAGTGTATGTATGTGGTGCATGTATGTATAGTGTATGTATGTGGTGTATGTATATGTATGTGGTGTATGTATGTATATGTATAGTGTATGTATGTGGTGTATGTATGTATGTATATGTATAGTGTATGTATGTGGTGTATGTATGTATATGTATGGTGCATGTATGTGGTGCATGTATGTATATGTATAGTGTATGTATGTATGTATATGTATAGTGTATGTATGTATGTATATGTATAGTGTATGTATGTGGTGTATCTATGTATGTATGTTAGTGCAAGATAATACATTATGTGGATGATGTCAGATAAGCAGTGAACAGATGACATATACAAGTCTTGTGACTAGAGAGAATGTGGGCAGCAGAGCTCAGCATGTACACTACTGTGGGTGGACTATGTTCTCCTGCTGCTGCTCCATAAGCAAACAAAGGCTTTTCAGTCAGATCCGCAGGATCACATGCTGCTGCTGTGTGAACAGCTCCGACCACTGAGCCTATAATGCCCCTTATCCCCAGGCGTGTACACACACAGGACAGACGCAATACGTATAGATCAGGTGCACATACTAACCAATTGCCGGAGCCTACGATGCAGACCCTCAGTGCCATGACGATGTTCCCGGACCGCAGTGCAGAGTCTCCCGGCTGCAGACAGCGCCTCCTCACCCGATCACTCTCACCCAGCGCCAAACTCCTGCCATTTAAACCTGAGCTGTCAGTCTTGTGCAATCCCGGGCCCGCCCCCCGCCGCTGATTGGCTGAGAGCGCAGCTCGTGTCTCCTTGGTGTCTGGCGGAGGCTGGGCAGTGCCAGGAGCTGCACCTGGCAGGAGGGGGCTGGGACGGTGCGCAGCATGGGCAGCGAAGTCACCATAGCTATCACAGAGGGCTGAGCCATGGAAGGACACAGGGTAGTCACCACATCCACAGTTCAAGGTTTTGCACAACTAAAGCTTCAATTTGTGCATTTATGTTTACTTATCAGTTTGCACTTTCAGGGTGGGTTCATACTGAGGAATTCTCGCAGATAATGTCCGCAGAATTCCGCTATCTGTCCGCGCGCCTTTCCGCCAGCTCCATAGACACCATTCTATGGGCTGGCGTATTCCGCTATCCGCTGAAAGAAGTGACATGACACTTATTTCGGCGGATAGCAGAATACGCCGGCCCATAGAATGGTGTCTATGGAGCCAGCGGAAAGGCGCGCGGACAGATAGCGGAATTCTGCGGACATTATCTGCGAGAATCCCTCAGTATGAACCCACCCTAGGGTATGTGCACACTACGGAATCACAACGGAAAACCCGGGCTTTGGCGGCGGCGCGCATCTCCGCCTGTGCCATAGACTCCATTCTATGCACAGGTAGATTCCGCTGTCCATCCCAAAAATGAGCCTGTTCATACTTTGGCCGGACAGCAAATGCGTGCGGCTGCCAGAGTCCGCGAGTGGGTGCAAGCTGCAGAATCCGTGACAGGTTTTCTGTCCCGATTCTATAGTGTGCCCATACCCTTACTCTGTTCTCTGGTATTTATAAAGTACAGCTCTATGTTTAAAGTAATAACTGGGTGATTTATTAATTATTATTATTATTATTATGTGACTGAAGAGGTCTTCTTAGACTGTGCTGCACAAACATTTGCCACATCACAGGCGTAAAGTGTACTCATAATTGTGCAGGTAAGAAAACCTGCTCAAAGGTAATAACAGTTCTTGTACATAACACTCAAAAAGAAAAAAAAAATCACAACTAGACTGAATAATAAACGTCCGCCACTGTGAGATTATTTTCAGGATCTCCGCTTGCTGCGGCTGGAACCAGTCACTTATAATTAGGGCTCATTCACATCATCATTCAGTCCTCTGTGTCACATATAGTACAGTGCAACCTACCAAGCAGACCACCCCCCTTCCAGACCGATGTTTTTTAAACTAATATTTCCTCTCTCTTTCTCTCAGAAGACCACCCCCCGATTCGACCAAATACCGTTTTTTTGGTGCAGATTTTGTAGTTAATGACCCCCTTAAAAGACGCAGGACTTACATGACTTGGTCATGATGGAGGAGGAGGGAGCATGGGAGCCAGAAAAGAGAGAGTGGAGAGCGTAAGGAGGAGGAGGAAGAAGAAGGAGCGCCATAGTGTCCAGGAACAGCACCCACTGTGGCCTTGTGGCGCTGTGTGGGGACCTCCCCACACCGACCCCTCCTCCTTCCCTGGTAATTAGTGTCCTCAGGGTGACATGGGCATAAAAAAGCTGTCCCTGTATCATGTGTGGTTGGTCCCAGCTGTCAGTGATAGTCAGGGCCCACCGCAACTGTCAGCACTAGAACCATGCTCTGGTGCTGACAGTTAATTCTATAAAGGCTGCGGTCAGCACATTGGCAGCATCTATAGGGCTGCAAAGAAGAAATTCTCATACAGAGGTAGAATTCCCCTTCTGTTCACCAAGTGGTTCCAATGGTGGCCATGAACACCGGAGACCTCTGGTGTCCTGGCTGCCCATGGCGTCTGATAGGAAGAGAGGGAGGGGGTGCTGTGACTGCTTACAGAGGCAGCAGGAAGAGAGGGGTGTGTGTGTGTGTGTGTGTGTGTGTGTGTGTGTGTGTGTGTGTGTGTGTGTGTGTGTGTGTGTGTGAGAGCTGTCAGGGTGCACTGCTGCAATCTCTGCCCCTCCCCCCTTTTCATGCTACTGGCAGCTGATACCAGTGATGTACTGTTATACAATGGTGTATAGAGCTGATGCCAGTGATGTAATGTAATAGAATGGTGTATAGATCCTGATATCAGTGCTGTAATAGAATTGTGTATAGAGATGATACCAGTGATGGAATAGAATGGTGTATAGAGATCTTGACAAGCCCACCCTAATAAAAGGTTCATAGAGGTTTCCCTGTGTATATCGGTAAATAATAGGTAATCGGTCATAATCGGTAAATCGGTCATAATAGGATGCCGGCATACATGTGCACAGACAACTTTGACTAATGGTCTGGAGACAGTCAAGAAGAGGCTACATTTGGGTACTATGCTGAATGTATACGCGTAGACAGGCTGAGGCTGGGTTTACGTCACAATCTGTGACCCCCAAGGCTCTGATACCCTAGCACTATCTGAGAAGGTCAGATCAGTGCAGTAACTACATTCAAGTAAATGCTGTGTCAGTACAGTAGTGCAGAGGAGTACCTCGGGGCAGCCTTTTATCTTATCGCCAGGGAGTGGGTGTATGAATACAATGACGTCTACTTAC
This sequence comes from Dendropsophus ebraccatus, assembly GCF_027789765.1. Taxonomy (NCBI): domain Eukaryota; kingdom Metazoa; phylum Chordata; class Amphibia; order Anura; family Hylidae; genus Dendropsophus; species Dendropsophus ebraccatus. The sequence continues at coordinate 50,663,825 of NC_091458.1, forward strand.
CTCCCTGGCACCACTACTGGGGCCCGCATCCAGTTGTTCACATCCTAATGCTCCATTGGCAGGCCCGTTTAGCTATTCGGCAGCAGAGGCCGGACACCGATACAGCCGCTGAATTACTGAGTGGGTCAGCGAAGGTCATGTCTCAAGCCCTGTCTGAGACGTGAGCGGTTGGGCACTGGAGTAGGAGTCTGTGTTATACAGTCCATACATAGACAATATATTACAGACGTGTAAATAGGGCTCAAGCTGAGGCTTCATTTTCTGTACAGATCATTTCCCAGCAGTACTCTTCCTCAACACAGACAGGAGTACACTAACAGGTGACACCAGTATACGAATAACAGAGGTACAAACAACAGCTGTAAAATGACCCCTATAAAAAGGTCACCAAGCATACCTAGAAGCCTTTCTTATTTGTCTGAGAGGGACATCCCGTCTATTATATTTATGTACTTGCTGTAAGGCATCTCTTAAAATCATGGGTCTCCAAACTGCGGCCCTCCAGCTGTTGAAATACTACATTTCCCATCATGCCTGGACAGCCAAATCCAAAGCTTCAGCTGTCCAGGCATGATGGGAATTGTAGTTTAGCAACAGCTGGAGGGCCGCAGTTTGGGGACCCATGCTCTAAATGCTGTTATAATAGCTCAGGCAAGATGGTAGCAGTCTTAAAGGGGTTATCCAGCGCTACAATGATATGGCCACTGTTGTCTCCAGTTTGGGTGGGGTTTTGAAACTCGGCTCCATTGAAGTAAATGAAGTAAACCACACCTGAACAGTAGGGGGAAAAGTGGCCATATTTTTGTAGCGCTGGATAACCACTTTAACATATGGAAAAAAAACAAATACTAATAAGAAAAATAGAAACAGAACATGTTTCGGGTACATTGCTGTGATCAGTAAAAAAAAGAATTATAATATATTTTTGTGGGATTAGCCTAAGACTGTGTCCTGGACTGACTTATTGACAGAAGTTCCTAAAATCCCAGCTGACTAGAGCTGCGGGCCATGCATGTGTTCTAGTGCTCCATTATCTATTGAGCTCTTGAAAGCTGCATTTGCTCATCTCCGGCAGCTTCAGAGAATGTATGGAGCAGCAGTGCACAGGCATGGCTCACAGATCCATTTAGTGGGGATTTTCAGGACACTGTTCTCAAGATCGGAGGGGAAGCCAGTGATTGGACACCCAGCAATACCTTATTTGTGCACCATCCTATGGATACTGTGGATTGGCCATAACTCGTCTAGATGGGAACACCCCTTTAAACAAGCAATGCATATGCTATACATCCCCTTCTCTCCTTAGGTAGGCATGCAGTCATAGGTGATGCCAGAAGCTCAGGTTTCTGTGAATGTGTCCCATGCAGGGCAAGTTCTGTATACAAGCCCTATTCTAATAATTAAGGTTTATGTAGATAACTTGCCGGGTGTGGGATGTATCTACGACAACCCAATCTTCCAGTCTCTGCAGCAACTCCATGCCGATCTAGGGAGAGAAGCATCAGGCAACGTCCCCTTTAAGTGATCCCTAATGTTCAAATCATCAAAGATAACACATTGTAGAGCAGCCGATATATATATATTCCACACTAACATTTTAACGTTCCATCTGGATTATGCCAGGTTACAAAATGTCTGAATCTAAATTGTATAAAATAACCAATAAACCTGAACCCTTGAGATGTTCTGTTCAATTGAATCAGCGATGGGGAACCTCCGCACCCCCAGCTGTTGCAACACTACAATTCCCATCATGCCTAGATAGCCAACACCATAGCTTTGGCTGCCCAAACATGATGGGAATTGTAGTTTTCCAGCAGCTGGAGGGGCAGAGGTTCCCTATCCTTGTCTTTCCCTTTGTCTATATGGAAGCAGGAGGCATGGCTAATCTAGAATGGATTTCACAGGGATCGAGACAGGTAAGTATAACCCTAAAGGGGTACTCCGGCGGATGGGGCTATTTTGGGATCTGGCCGGGGAGGAGGTGGCCGAGGGCAAAAACGTCCACTCACCTCCCCGGTTCCAGCGGCAGGTCCCGTATCGCGGCGCTCCGGTCCCCGCCGCTTCCTGGTGTCTGACGCCGCCCGAGACGTGACAGAGGCGGGATCTGAGCAACTTGAAATGGATCCCGCCTCTGTCACTGACTGGCTGAGCGGACTTGAGACGTCACGTTTCGAGACCGCGTCAGACACCAGGAAGCGGCCGGGGCACCGGAGCGCCACGATACAGGACCCACCGCTGGAACCGGGGAGGTGAGTGGACATTTGTTTCCCTCAGCCACATCCCAAAATAGCCCCCCGCCGGAGTACCCCTTTAATTTTTAAGAAAGTCAGAGCCTGTAACTAAAAATCCTAAAACGTTACTATTTTACAACACAGCAGACTTATGTACCATGCAAATAATAAAAACAGTGTCTACAATGATGTCCGATACTGGTCTTAATCAGAACTTGCTTTTATTAAAACTTGGCAATGACTACAAGATACAAAACAATATTTTGGTCCATCAAAACCATAATCCGCTTAAAAATAAAAAGGCTACATTTTATGAGAATAGAGGTGCTCAGGGCACATTCAGTGAGGGAGGTTGGAGAGCTTCTAGGAATACACCCCCGGAAGCTAAGCAGCATATTAAGAGCCCGTTCTTCAGACTGCAAATGCTGTAGAAAATGTTACTGTACACTCTTCTGCATAAGAGTCCTTCATCATTGAAATCTACTGACCACTTTCCCAGTCTAAAGACTTGTAACCTTTTCAGCATAAGAAGGGAAAAAAAAAAAAAAAATAGAAAGAAAGAACGAGGTGGGGGGTGGGGGAAGGGCATTTACTTTTTTTGTACAACCGTGAAAGGTCCTAGATAACAGGTCTAAAAGCAAGTACGCATAGTGCTCCTAATATTTCATGTAAAATATATTTGAGGCACCCACGTTAAGGGATAAACCTGCAAGGTATCAAGTATAAACTACTGCACACCTGGATGCTTCCTGCGTCTATGGTGTGTGCATTATAAATATACTGTGCTATATGTTTACTTATAGATATTAACCGCTACTTTACAGATTGCATAGGAGCACATCATTAGCTACAAAAGATATCAGTCATGTCTTCTTTTCTTCGGGAAGGTAAGGGAAATACTATATTAAACATAACAAATATTTCACAAAACAATAAAAAAAAAAAAAAAAAAGGACACATAAGGGAAGTCTAAAAATAAATGTACTTGATCCTTCAGAATATAACACAAGTCTAGCCCTCAAAGTATTCTCTGGCCTTTAATATTTGTAACAACTGAGGACAGTATAAATAACTATTAGTGTGTCCTTATTCCAATTGTCAGTCGTTTCATAGAGGCCTCAAATCCAGAACAATCTAGAGCAGCTTCCTAAAGCCTCAAGAAGAAGTCAAGATGTTGGCTATGAGGTACTCTCCGTTCAATAGAAGCAAAGGTAGCTTGTTTTATGTGTTTCTAATTCCCAGAGCTTGTTCTAGCTCCTGACGTCTCTGCTGCACCTATAGGCATAAAAAAAGACATAAAAAATAAAAATGGTTAGAGTGAACGTGTCACCTGAAAACGATATACTGTTCAAATCAAGGTTTTATAATAGACATTTCTTAAGAATTGTTGGCGACATTTCATTTAACTGTGCGCATCACTATATTAACACAACACATCCAGTTCTAAAGTCATCACATAGCGAGTTGGCTCCAGACACCTATAGTCCATATAACTAATGTAAAGTATCTATAAACAGATATTAAAAGTATTTGGCCTAAATTTCTAACTTCTGATGCAGCTGTGGACATAGAAGTGCTATATACTTCGCTGTCTTGCTCCACTGCAAATGCTGGTTCCCGAGCAGCCCGCTGTCATCTTCTCCACAACTTCCGTTCTGACAGGAAATAGCAGCATAGGCAGTATAGTGCTGTCTATGCTGAGCACCCATTTCCTGTCAAAACAGCACGTCAGTGGAAGTTGGGAAGAAGACAGCAGGCGGACCGCATTCGCGGTGAAGCAGAACAGGTAAGTATATAGCACTGCTATGTTTCTGAAAGAATCAGAGATTAGAAGTTTACACCAGACAAGCCCTTTAAGGGGTATTCTGCAGCATTAATATAACCACTATTGTGCTGGGATTATAGGGAAAAAAAGGAAGAAAAAAAAAAAGCTTGGAGCTGAACCTGCTCGCTCAACCAATGACAGGTCAAAACAGTGCACCACTGCCAGTAATTGGATGGGCAGACAGGTCTTGCTCCAAGGTCTTATATATCAGAAGCAGACAGAAGACAAGAGCAGTGGAGAATAGCTGAAGCAGGGGACTGGGAGTTGGCAAATAGTTTTTCCTAATTTCTCTACAGACCCAGAGTAATTATTTTAAAAAGGTGGAAAACCTCTTTACCAGAGCACAGACAAGACACTCCATAGCCATGGACAGGAAACAGAACATAAATCCACAAACATAAAATAGATTACAATCAAGGAAATACAATCTCTTTCAAGCAGCCAGACACCTAGGAAATAGAAACTCATTCCAAGGTTTAGAAGAACATACCTTTGAGTAGAAATATCGACAAACAGCCTCTTGAGCCCAGGGCTGGAAATAAAACTCTGCCTTGCGTTCCTCTTCTGGATTGCCCACGACATCAGTCATAGTCTGAAGCAGAGAACATGATGAGAACGAGCAGTTCAGAATGACGATAGAGAACATTACACATGATCCTCGCACTACTAACCTTGAGGTCCCGGCACTGAGACTGCAGCCAGTCATTGATGAATCCTTGGGGATCACGGGCAAAACTTAACATAAATTCCCGTTGGATCTTCAGCTGATTAATTGTTTCAATGGTTTCATGGATCTAAATAAAAAGCAATCATGTTATTAACCTGTCTATCAAGGGGAATGTTTATGTACCTCAGCACTGTAGATGTATATGCAAACACACACAGAGCAAGAATTAATTCCATGTGGATGGGAAGAATCCTTAACCTGCTTTCCTGTAGTCCTGTTACTAGTAGACTAGTAGACATAAATGCTATGACTTCTAAAAGTAACCTGACAGTAGGTCTCAAGAATAGGTGATCACAATTTACATATTGCAATCAAAGAGCAAGGCCCGGCACTGATGCCTTCATCTTACAATGTACAGTAAATGACTGCCCAGGGCTTCTTTTTAGAAACTACAAGACATAAATGGATGAATATGTAGACAATTATACTTATAGCTGGCCTATCTGTGCAGTCATAGACATGATATCCTATCATAATGTGCTATCTCCGAGAAAACAAAGAGCTATAGACATTGCATGGTTGGTACAGCCTATTGTTACCCAAAGAAAGAAGCTGTTTCCATATGCAAGACCTCAGACACACCCTGACATTTAGGTAGGGTAAAGCACTGAACCGCAACAATATACTGAACAATACACTTTACAGCAGTGGGCTATTAAAGGGGGCAAAAAAAGTGACTAACAAAATTACCCAGATATATGGCCACTGCAATAATGGCAGAAAGGGTGTATTGCAGAAATTTGGTATAACCCACCACCAGTAAATGTATATGTCACCCTATGGCAATGAACTATATCACTTGTAGTCTATTACCCATAGATGGCATAGATGGTAGTGAATGCAGACGGATAGACAAGTATAGAAACAGCAGTGAAGTGTTCCTCTCCCTGGGCAATACTTTAGTGGATTTGGATTGCTCTTGTAGCTAAAGGGATTATTTATGGTAATAACATTGTGTTAGGGAATTGTTATTTAAGTAAATCTCCGCTGACCATATGTTGTTCCAAAGCTGAACTACGTTTTAATCATTTACAGCTCCCACTGTCTATGAGGAATAGTTTAATGTAACAAGCGGAACGGACAGCAAAACCAAGGCAGCAGTAACACACGGAGAGATTAAAATGCACAAAAATGTACACCGGGGAACGGTGTCGGAGCATGAACTGAATCAGTGGAATATGCAATGCTTCCAGAATACATAATGACGATCAGAAGGTAGACACATGCATATTAAAAAGCGAACAAAATATTCAATTAGTTGAGGTTGAAGAAATTGCAGCACACGCTAATAGCGTCTCTGGGGGAGACATGTTAAATACCTCAAAATATTACAGAGCATGAAAGAGGAATAATGTGGTTCCAGGATCTAGACCTTATTGATGGTATACAGTGTGCTGCTCGGGGATGGAATATCTGCTGCCAATAATAAGTATCAAACTGTAAGATATGGTGCTCTTGTCTGGGGTGCTGTGCAAAAGTGCACGCCGTATACCTCTAGATTAACCAAGAGGCCATAAGGCTTGTGGTCAAGACTATGTTAGCCCCTTTGGCCAGGAGATACTGTAGTTAGCCAATAATATAGAAAAAAGTAGTAGCACTCACCCACGCAGTCTTCTAAAACCTTTTATTAAATGTTCTTATAAAACTAACAGTGTGGACATATATAGGGAGCAGACGCTACGTGAATGTAGTGTCTGCTCCAATCTATGTCCACACTTTGTCCGTTTTGTGAGTGTTTGTCCACTTTGTCCGTGCAACTACTTTTTTTTCTATATTATTGGATTTATCATGGACTTGACTAGTTAGCACCCCCTATGTGGCTAGATTTGGTAGTTATTCGCCAGTGGTTACATATACAGGAATATCTCTTACATCTCATGCCGCCTATCTCTTTTTGTTTTTGCAGTTACTGTAGTTAGCATTCACTTGGAGAAACAGCACCTAACAAACAAGCTTACATTGCTTTACCTTGTTATCTAGAGCTGCAATTTCTTGCTGACTGGAAGTGGAAAGGAGGAAGGAATTCATTTGTGTTTTCAAAGTATCATCTACCTCAACATCGATATCATAGCAAGCCGTCTTCTTCTGATCATTTGGATCCACACTAGGAACACAGTATAACACAGGTTACAAGGTCGGGAGAGCTGGAATCATCCAGTAAAATACAATAAGAGCTTTGGACCCTTCTTTACCTAATGACATGGTTGATAATGATGGGCTCCGGTGGCATCAGGAGGGCATGGAGTCTCTGAGGGAGCTCGGAAAACTTCATCCGCTGAGACTCGAAGATCTGTGGTGGTAAAATGAGGCAATGCTGAGAACATTACAAAAGTACAAACGGCTAAGTCCTTCTACAGGGACTATGCTCCCACCTGCTGGAGGTACTTGTCACAGATTATAAACTCTCGTTCGTGAGGGTCCTGGAGTTTATGGGTTTTAATATACTGCCATAGGGCTTGGATGATGACTGGACGAGTCTGAGTGTGGATACCGAGAAGACGAGCCAAGCGAGGATCAAGCTTAAACTGAGGTGGCTAGAAGAAAACAATGAGGATATAGAGGCGATGCAGAAATGGTGGTACTATAAAAACAGACTAATTATGACTGAGTGACACAAACCTGATAATCTAGCATCAGTAACACAGTGCAGCGCACATTGACATCTCCAGGACGCTTCACCTGGAACCCATCAGTCTCTTGTGTGGTTGGCGTTCTGTGCCACTACAATCGATAACCAATAGAAATTGTTTAGTGGAATAAGATGTAAAACATGTAAAAGTACCAGAACTTCTTCCCAGTTATGTACACAAATGTCCAAAGTCCAAATTTCTTGTCATATACCATTGTTTTTTTAGGTGGAAACTGTTCAGTAGTCTGTGTTGGGAATTACTAAACGTTAGAGGAATTCTATGAAAGTTTAAAAATTGGAAATTCTTAAAAAGCGGTATTTCCCATCACCTAAACTTTGTTAGGCCATAAGGAATGCAGCAAGAGAAGGCAAATTTGCAAATGCTTTGCCTTAAAAAAAAAAAAGCTTTTGAAGTTTGGCCCCTTGGTGCCCCTGTAGTGTTAATAGCGGTTGCCTAGGTTCCCAACTACCACTTTCAGCTGTGAGAGAGGTGGCTTGGTTGCAATGCACTTGGGTGGTTGGAACCTTGGGGAGCGGCAAGTATACTTTTACTCCCTCTCCCACTGAGCTTACACATCTCCTAGGCTTGTACTGTCCCTGGAGATGTGTGTAACCTCAGTGGGAGACACAGCAAAGCTGAGCTGAGCTCTGCACCACTGTACCTCAGCAATGCCCCTTTAACCCCAGCACTACCATTTTAACAAATAATGCTACATGGATGTATTAAAGGAGAACTCCGGGCAAAATCTATTTTTTTTAATATGGTATTACATAAGGAAAGTTAGACACATTTCTAATGTACACTAATTATGGGAAATGCACATATAGTGCCACTTCCCTCAACTTTATAGGTCAAGCAGGCTTCAAGTTCTCTGTAATAAAAACAAAAAAACAAAACAAAAACGCAACGTCAAAACCAGCTCCAGCAGGGGGGGCAGTACATGTATAAGTATATGTAGACGTATAGAAGTAGAAGTTTAGAAGTCTATGTAGAAAGTATATGTAGTGGAGTAATCCCCGTCCCCCATGCCCTTGCACGGGGAGGGATTGGGATGAGCGCATGGGCACCGGGCAGCATGGGGGTACCCTTCTGGTACATACAACCGGGTCAGGACATCACTTTTTTTTTGGGGGGGGGGGGGGGAGAGAGAGAGAAATTGAAGCCTGTCTGATCTACTAAACTGAGGGAAATAGCACTAGTAAAACTGGCTCAGTTGCCCCTAGCAGCCAATCATATTCCACCTTTCATTCCTCACAGACTCTTTGGAAAATGAAAGGTGGAATCTGATAGGTTGCTAGGGGCAACTGAGCCAGTTTCACTTTACACCATGTTTTATAAATCTCCCCTATATGTGTGCATCTCCCATAATTTAGTGCACATTAGGAATTTGGCTAACATTCCTCCTTTAAGCTCACATATTAGGATATAAAAGCAAACTAAAGTCACAGTCTGCCCCCACCCTCCCGAATAAAAACACGAACAGCCCTATTCTGTATTCCTTAAACAAGGCTTTGTTCATGCTGCAGTAACACCATAGCTTTAGCTGTGGCTTCCAAAAAGGAAACAGCACCAAACTATCATATAACCACTGTGTGAACACAGCTCCACACCTACACTGTAGGTCTCCCCATCAGGTAAACCAACCTCAAACAGCACACCACTGTGATAACATGGGCAAGATACGTATATAAAACACCCCAGATCCAGTGACTTGACCCTGGATGACTCCACAGAAAGCTGCTACTATTACACAACTTCTGTTCTGAGGGCCTGGGACTGAGCCAAGAGGCATAACAACTGGAAAGCTATGCAGGCTCCGGACGTGAGCACCATATCAAACAACGCAGCCAACACAGTTTTAAAGGGGCAGTATGTTTTGGAGAGAATTTATTTAGCCAGTTACACAATTATTGTTGTGAATAATGCATTTAAAGCATAGATAAATCCACAATACAGAGGTAAAGGCGGCCATACATCTTCAATAACTATCAGCCATGTCAGCTTGCTTTCATAGGATGGGGGATAACAACCTGAAATGGGAAGACCCCTTTAACACAGTTTGTATTTCAACTCGTTTTTTGACTCCCTGCAATCCGGTTTCCGCTCCCACCACTCCACAGAAACTGCCCTCACCAAAGTGGCTAACGACCTGCTGACTGCCAAAACCTCGCGCCACTACTCTGTGCTCCTTCTCCTTGACCTATCTTCTGCCTTCGACACAGTTGACCATTTTCTCCTCTTACAAATCCTCTCATCCCTTGGTGTCACTAGCCTAGCTCTCCTGGATCTCCTCTTACCTCTCCAACCGCACTTTTAGTCTCTCCCACTCCCACACCACCTCCTCTCCTCGTCCCCTTACTGTTGGTGTTCCCCAAGGCTCTGTACTCGGGCCTCTTCTCTTCTCCATCTACACCTCTGGCCTGGGACATATCATAGAATCCCATGGCTTCAGGTACCATCTTTATGCCGATGACACTCAGATCTACCTCTCTGGTCCGGATGTCACCTCTCTGCTATCCAGGATTCCAGAGTGTCTATTGGCCATATCCTCCTTCTTCTCCTCCCGCTTTCTAAAACTCAACATGGACAAAACAGAACTTATCAACTTTCCCCCATCTCGCTCCACTCCGCCTTCTAATCTGTCAATCACTATCAATGGCTGCACTCTGTCCCCTGTCCCCCAAGTCCGCTGCCTTGGCGTCACCTTTGACTCTGCCCTGTCCTTTAAACGACATATTCAGGCCCTGACCACCTCCTGCCGCCTTCACCTCAAAAACATTTCCAGAATCCGCTCTTTTCTCACACCTGACTCCACCAAACTTCTGGTCCATGCTCTCATTATCTCCCGCTTGGACTACTGTAACATCCTCCTCTCTGGCCTTCCAGCTAACTCCCTTGATCCCCTCCAGTCTATCCTTAACTCTGCTGCCCGACTAATCCACCTTTCCCCTCGCTTTGCCTCAGCCTCTCCCCTCTGCCAATCCCTCCACTGGCTCCCCATTGCCCAACGTATTGACTTTAAATTGTTGACCATGACATACAAGGCAATCCACAACCTGTCCCCTCCGTACATCTCTGACCTGATATCCCGCTACCGTCCCTCACGCAACCTTCGATCCTCCAGTGACCTCCGTCTCTGCTCCCCCCTTGTTCGTACCTCGCACAACCGCCTCCAAGACTTTGCCCGAGCCTCCCCCATACTCTGGAACTCGCTACCCCGACACATCCGTCTCTCATCCACCATCAAGTCCTTCAAAAGTAACCTGAAAACCCATCTCTTCAAACAAGGCTACAACCTACAATAACTCTGCATCACACTTGAATGGCTGCACCTTACCTCCTGTTTCTCTCCCTATACCCCATAGATTGTGAGCCCTCGCGGGCAGGGTCCTCTTCCCCCATGTACCAGTCTGTCTTTTGCCTTCATGTAATGTTTTCTGATCTTGTATTGTTCCTGCCTGTTGCCTATCTATTGTATAGCGCTCTGGAACTAAGGGCGCTTTATAAATAATAATAATAATAAATAATAATGCTGGGGGAAAATAAACCCAAATTCCCCCGAGAAAATGAAGTTGCTGGTCACCTAGGAGCAGGATCTGCACCAGAATCCTAACAAGCATCTGCAGGTAACACTGATGGTTTGTGCATCTGCTTTTATGTCATAAACCTAAACAGAATCCTTCAAAGAAACACACAGGAAACTTCAGACATCTAAGGGGTCATCAGCAAAATGGTGCCCTCTAGTGGCCAAAAGAATGCTTACATTGACTACATAAAGATTTCTTAAAGGGGTTACCCAGCGCTAGCAAATGTTTAACATGTTGCTGCCATATAAGAAAACATAACCTGTTATGCTTACATCTACGCACTTCTCTGTATCCTGCTGCAGTGTCGCTGTTGTCCCCCGCTTACTGTAGCTGCCGCTACTTCTGAGACAAGCTTGTCTCAGTCAGCGGGGGACACTGGCGACACCACAGCAGGATACAGGGGTGTGGAGAGGTAAGAACATGTTATGTTTTCATATATGGCAGCAACATGTTAAAAGTTTACTATACAGAATATATCTACTTGCTGAGAATCTTTCACCCCAACCACACACACAGCATATTAAGCTAGAGGTAGCACTTGATAGGTGTTATCTAAAGCAGTGCTGCCATATAATATAGTGTACCTGTGCCTTATATCTGGTAAAACATGCTTTTATATTCTGCTGCAACACTGTCCTATGCCCCCATTGACTGGAGTGTGCCACCATCCATCCTGCCGACAGGACCTAGTCTTTGGCACGGAGGAGCAGAGCAGACAAATTGCTGGGACATACAGGTCAGTCATATTGATACAGGGGACAAGATATGGGAAGAACGGCTGACAGACTTGAAACAAAGCCCATGGCAGCAGTGTAAGCTTGGCCTTAGTTAGGCTCCTTGCACACATCCGTGATTACTGTCCGCAACGGCGACACAGATTTGGGGCTCAAAGACTTTTATTGCACTCATGTCCATGACCGAAAACACTCCTTGGACCGCTCATACATTTCACAAACTGGAATTCTGTCTACATTTATAACTGATCACTTTCCTTGGGGATATTTGGTTTGATCAATTTGAGAAACAACTCTACTTGTCTACCTCCCAACTAAGTACACCCAACACTGAGACTATAGGCTCTTTGAAAAGTCTACGTCGGCAGTTCTTCCCAGATCAGATCCCCCCCCCCCCCCCATAACAAAGTGCATGATCTCTATGTACTTTCACAAAGGCAATCAGTATCAGCTTTTGCAATAAACCAAAATCCAGATTGCCTTTGTGAAAGTACGTGCAGACATGTGATCGTGTGTAGTCATACCACTGGAGTGGTGAGCTGGCTCTAGATGCTGCTGTTATTGATCTGCATGTCCCATTAATACCACCCCCTGTAGCTAGTCACAACACTCCTTTCTAGTATGACTTCTGTACTCAGAGATGACCCATGTAGCCGGTAATGGACCAGTCACATGTAGCCAGTAATAATGGCCTTATATTTAGACTAATGCAAAATAAGAATTTGTATAGAAGAAAATTCTCACAGCAGCAACTACAGGGGTAATATGTGGACCTCAAAAGAAGAAGAAGAACACACACACACGTTAGAAAAACATCTCATAGGTGATGGGTTTTTGAACATACCTCCACTAGATGATTATCTGGTCCATAGAGGTCCTTGTCAAGTTCAATAACCAGAGATTTAAAAAAGGACGAAAACTTCCTCTTCTGTTTGGTAGCATCATATTTGGACAGAGCTGCCTGCAATACAAAGTGATGCAATATCTCAACATATGGCACTGCTATGTATAAAGCACTGACTTTACTGTTCGAGCATCAGATCTGGTGACTAAAACCAATCGCCCTTCCCAGGCAGCAACGCTAAAAGGTCACCTCTATGGTAATATCACAGGCATATAAACTAGCATGTTCTCACATCAGTTTTCATCGTTCCTTTTAACAACTCTACTCCATCTACGCTTGGTTCTTCCAGTCTCAAAAGCATAAGAGGAAATCCTAAACCCCAATGCTGCCACCGCCATCCTAGGGATATCTTTTCATCTTGGGTGAACAAACAAGCAGCTAGACTTACATCCTCAAGGAGACGGCCTTCTACACGCAGCTCCCAAGATGCCACAGTCCCCTCTCCGTCCTCTGCGTCAGATTTGGCTGGGTTAAATGTGTTAGAAATAAAGATCCGAAGTTTTCGTTTTTGCTTAGAAGAAAAGACAGATATATTATTAATAACAGAAGAGTGCAGGCCAGATTCAGTCACACAGCTATTAAAGTGTACAGTACCTTGATCGGCCTTTTCAAGGCTTCCTGAATATCAAGACGTTTCCTCATAATAGTCTGATCCAATTTCCTCTCAAAAGCCAATAAATCCATGTAAGCCTGAGATTCAGGAACCAACTCCCGAATCTAAGAAAAAGGAGGATAGTGGTAAGTCAGCAATAAGTGAGGGCCAGGCGTCCATGTTTATTAGTGCTTCATCGTGCAGTCAGTACTCACCCTCTGAGGTAGAATCTTGTCAGCCATCTTCTTCTTTTTAGCACTTTAAAATTGAAGAGAACAGAAATGAGATCAGTGAAGAAGAGGACTTCCCCTGAAGCAGACTGCGCTGTCATTCACAGCTCGTACGGCTACAATGACAACCTGTCAGGCGCAGATAGATAACATTTCTACTGGACGCGCATGGCTGCAGAATCCGATTAAAGTGAGGTGATGCTTTACAACTACCCTGCAAACCATGAGTAAACTCTCCAAAATGCTTTAGAGGCCAAATTCACAAACTACATTATACTTAAAGGAAAAAATAAAAATCTCACTTTACAGACTATAAACAAAAGAAAAATGGCAGGCCTTTCCTGTACAGGACTATGGGGAATGCCATCTTGCCATCTACAACTTGGATGCTGTGGTAAGGACTGAGAGGTTTTGGCGTTTTCTTACACAGCTGCTGTATGACACCAGACAGGTGCTGTACACTAGAACAGGACCCATGCACTATATTCCATGGGTATCACACACTTACCTTGCTGATCATGCCACCTAGTGTACAGTTTTGTATTTTACACCAGATAGGGTGGAGGGATACTTTACACTGGTCCTATTCTACATAACCCACAAACATATGCACTCTGCCAAGTATGTATTTATCTTTTCTTTTACTAGGGAATAAGATATTATAAAGCTACTGCCAATCCAACATGTCACCTTCCCCCCAAACCAGAGAACTGTTATGGATTTGGAAGATCCTTAAAGGGGTTATCCAGTCCTACAAAACATGGCCACTTTTCCCTCGATCTTGTCTCCAGTTCAGGTGTAGTTTGCAATTAAGCTCCATTTACTTCAATGGAACGAAGTTTGAAACCCCACCCAATCTGAAAACAAGAGAGGGGAAAAAGTGGCCATGTTTTTGTAGCACTGGATAACCCTTTTAATATATCTGTTAACTAATATTGCTGACTTATCTAATGCGTATTGCTAGCTTTAAAGACACTTACCAACAAAGAATTAAAGGGGTGGTCTGGGAAAATTCATACTTAACCATGCAGCAGGGGACATGTCAGTAATGCATACTTACCTGTCCTGCTCCCCCACTGCTGCCAGTTCCTGAGCCTTCTGCACTGCTGTCAGTATTTTCATAAAGGAGAGTTAGTATAGGCTCTATGCTGTGCGGCCATTTCCAGTGGAAGCAGCAAGTCATCGGATGTTTTCAAAACGCTGACAGCAGCACAGAGCAGAAGGCCGGAAACTGGCATTGGCACAGGCAAGTATAAATGACTAACATGTCCACGCAGCATGCATAAGTATGAATTTTCCCCATACAACCCCATTAAGGTTATGCGAGATTAGAAAACATGGTTGTTTCCTTCCAGAAACAGCAAGACCTGCCCATTGTATGTCTGGCATTGCAGCTAATAAACTAGGCTGAGTGTGACAAGCTACAGCCTGTGGGTAAGAGTATAGGAGAGGGCAGCAATGTTTTTCTAACCTCACACAATTCTTACTATATAGAATTCAGAATAGCACTATTTGCAGAACAGAAACAAAACCTGTGAAGGTCAAACAAATTGCAGCATTCAAATAAGCCATAGATCATTTCCAACACACATTAGCAGCGAATTCATGATAAATCCACAAAAAACAAAAACAAAAGCTGCATCTGTGTTGAATGTGGATTCTGACCTAAAACACACATCATTTGCTCAAAAGACTGAGCATTCTGCACATCTAAAGATCCACAAAGGACACCGACACAAACCACCAAAAACACTTAAACACAAATCACATAAACAGCTTTTATATGGATGATTGGATAAAAAAAACAAAAAACAAAAAAACAAAAACACACACACACACATACTGTCCACTTACAGACAATGAACTATTTAGGTATGACAGAGGCCAAAGTATCATATATGCTGCACTATTATAAGTCAGAGTATTAAGGTTAACCAGTGACTACATAATAGTTTATTGACAGTAAACAAAATACCTGCATAGATACAGACAATGATAGATAGAGTAAAATGCAAGCACTGCTCACTAATTTCTATTAATAAACTAAATATTTTTGATCAATGGCTTTGAGGTCACTGCCTTCTGTAGGTTTTTTTTTGCATTCGGATGGCAACCCTTGGGTTGCTTTGTGTGACTTATTGGGTGCCACCATAGAACTGGGAATATCACTTCTACGCAATTTCTTTATCCAAATTGGTGGCACTTGTTTCACTAAATTAGGGAATTACCGATGGAGAAATTGCATAAGACAGGTGAGAACATAGCCACACAAATCTTCTCACTAGAAATAATTTGAGATGAGTGAACCTCGAGCATACTCACCCGCTTAGTATGAACTAAACCGTGCAGCATTTGATTAATGGTGAATTAAGAAGTTGGATGCAGCCTTAAAGGAGTAGTGCGGCAAAAAAGGTTTTCCCCCATTCCCTCCCCACATGAAAAGTTATATAGATCCATAATATACATAGGTAGCGAATTCAAGCCCCTTAACCCACTTTCCCTGGTCCCGCTGGCTACCGGAAGTGGCTTAATTCCGGGTTCGGGCAGGACATCTTACAGCACTCCCTCCATGCCTTGGCATGCCTCCCTTACGCTCTTAAGCTCTGCTATTGGTTAGCCTCTATCTACAGTAATGCCACTGCTATTAGAACTGTCCTAGCGCACCCAATGGCCATACACTGGACTGGCATGTGTATGGCCATCGGGTCCGCTGGGACACGCATTACCCCATATACACCTACATGTCCCGCCGTTCCCCATACACTATACGGTATCTCCGTAGGTGGGAGGGCAGTCCCGGAGCTTACTCTGCAGTGCACCGACTCCGGACAGCCCAGCAGCGACCACCCCTCCGCCCAACTCCGTTACCCACCTCCCGGGAGGGGCAGAGAGCACTGGCAGAACGCTCTGAGCTGTGGCGCCGCAATCATGGGGATGCAATGGCCGGAGGCGGCCGTTGAGCAGCGTAACAGCTCCCGAGCCCTTGGACAATCTGAGCCCGTCTGCCGTCTACTAGTCAGCAGAACCGGCAGACGGGCTCAGCGTCTCCCAGGGCTCAGGAGCTGTCAGCGCCTCTGGCAACTGCATCCCCGTGATTACGGCGCCACAGCTCAGAGCATCCCACTAATGCTCTCTGCTCCTCCCGGGAGGTGGGTAACGGAGTTGGGCGGAGGGGTGGTCGCTGCTGGGCTGTCCGGAGTCGGTGCACTGCAGAGTAAGCTCCGGGACTGCCCTCCCACCTACGGAGATACTGTATGGTATATGGGAAACAGCGGGACATGTAGGTGTATATAGGGTAATGCACGGCAGGGTAAAGCAGGTCATACACTAAGTCCAGTGTATGACCTGCTTTACCCTGCCATGCCATCTACAGCAATGTCACTACTATTAGAACTGCAGTCCCAGCGGACCCATTGTAGGACCCAGTGTAAGGCCATCGGGTGCGCTGGGACTTGCATTGAGGACATGTATACATCCAGAGGCTGCATCCATCTTTTCCAGGACTCCCTAGGGCTGCATGCAACTTCTTCAGCCACCAGTAATCAAAAGCAGCACAAAGTTCTCAAGGTTCATTCATTTTTAGTACTGAAACATTCATAGGGCAACAGGCAGAAGCCATGTCTTATAAGAGGTGAGTGACATGTATATTACCTGTGATTCCTATTCTGAGCTGCTTGCTGTTGCTGCACTTGCTGAATCTGTTGAGGTGCAGGTCGCTTCCGGGACTGGTCCATGCCTGACTGAGCCATCCCTGGGCGGGCAGCTGGACTTCCTCCATAACCTGGAGGACCCATGGCTGGTCCCTGAGGAGTCATACGACTACCTGGAAGCATTCCGGGCCGCTGTGAAAAACAAGGCAGCAGTGTTAGCATAGACAGTATATAGCATCCACAAATTCTGTGTGGTCTCACTCTCTCCCTGCAGACATAGGGGAAGATTTACCAAACCTTGAGCGAAGAAGCAGTAAAGAAGAAACTTCTGAAAGCAAGCAAGTGCCGGTCATGTATTTTTCTATGTACAAGCACTTCCCGTTGCTGCCCACAGCAACCAATCACAGCTCAGTTTTGAGTTCTGGTCAAATGAAAGCTGAGGTGTGATTGGTTATTATGGGCAGCTTACCCCTGTTTCTTTTTCACATTACCTTTAATGTCAGCTTTCTGTGCTTCTAACCCGCTGCTATTGTCCCTTTAAATACCATCTCTGCTTTTTTCGAAGTTCTTAATATTCTACCAGGGGTCTGCCACTAGGCCTACACACAGGTGTGTTTTTATAGGATTCTGTGGATCTTGTTTCTAAACCTGGTGTGGCTTTTTGTACAACCACATTTGTAGATTGTAGAATTAAGGCTTTTCCTCAGACGTGCCACCAGACTTCGTAAAGCATATGTGATCCCATAAGGTCAGGTGAAGATACTACAGCCATGTCTTCAGCACCTGTGCAGATCTGGGGCTCTGTCCCCCAGTGTATATATACTGTAAGTTGTATATATAAGAATAGTATACACATTTTTATATGTCAGCCAGACCACTGCTTTTAGAGCAATGCAGTGGCCAGTAACCTAGACAAACAAATGCTAAACAAATGTATTTGTAAAAATATTAAACTTGACCCAGTCCTACAGGTATAACTATATTACTTGAGATGGGACTATTCCTTTTAGGGGGCTTCGTAGTTCACAAATATTACTTGTGTATGCCTCCATGTGCATTAAAAAACAACCACCGCGCTTGCCTTTCCCACTGCTGTTTCATCTCCCTGTCCTTTTTTTTTCATGTCATGTCCACTAAGCCAGCCACTGGGCTTAAAATGGCTTTGGTCGGAGAATGAGAAGGTCTGCTGCAGGGACCAGAAGATGTCACAGCAGCAGGGGAGGCAAGTGTGCTTATTTTTTTATTGCCCTGGAAATATATGTAATAGACAGGTAATAATTTAACAATTTAACTTAGTGAGGGGCCAATCACTAAGAATCTCATTGATTTTGAGCACAGAGGCCTGTCCCCCTATTCAATGGGACAGTGGTTGGGTATGTGTACTGTCCCTCCAGTCTATAGGAATGACAGTACAGTGCTCAGCCAGCAATCCTATAGTTTGTGGATAGTGCACAGTACTCAGCCATCAGCATCAGTGCTATAGATTGTGAGCAGTGCACAGTATTTGGCTCTCCTCAGCAGTCCTATAGACTGTGAGCAGTGCACAGTACTTGTCTATCTGCATCAGTCCTATAGACTGTGAGAAGTGCACAGTACTTGTCCATCTGCATCAGTCCTATAGATTGTGGACAGTGCACAGTACTTGGCTATCCACATCAGTCCTATAGATTGTGAGTAGTGCACAGTATTTGGTCACCTCCATCAGTCCTATAGATTGTGAGTAGTGCACAGTACTTGGTCACCTCCATCAGTCCTATAGATTGTGAGCAGTGCACAGTACTTGGTCACCTCCATCAGTCCTATAGATTGTGAGCAGTGCACAGTACTTGGTCACCTCCATCAGTCCTATAGATTGTGAGTAGTGCACAGTACTTGGTCACCTCCATCAGTCCTATAGATTGTGAGCAGTGCACAGTACTTGGTCACCTCCATCAGTCCTATAGATTGTGAGCAGTGCACAGTACTTGGTCACCTCCATCATTCTTATAGATTGTGAGCAGTGCACAGTACTTGGTCACCTCCATCAGTCCTATAGATTGTGAGCAGTGCACAGTACTTGGTCACCTCCATCAGTCCTATAGATTGTGAGCAGTGCACAGTACTTGGTCACCTCCATCAGTCCTATAGATTGTGAGCAGTCAGTGCACAGTACTTGGTCATCTCCATCAGTCCTATAGATTGTGAGCAGTGCACAGTACTTGGTCATCTCCATCAGTCCTATAGATTGTGAGCAGTCAGTGCACAGTACTTGGCTATGTGCATCAGTCCTATAGATTGTGAGCAGTGCACAGTACTTGGCTATTGCCATTAGTCCTATAGATTGTGAACATACGACTAAACTTAGTTATCTCTATCACATAATGGACCCTATAAACTCCACCAGTAACAGAGACTATGAACAGTGCCCAGTACTTGGCTATTGCCATCAGTCCTATAGATTGTGAACATAGGAGTACCAGTCATCTCATCTCCCTCAGTAGCAGAGACTATGAATGGCGCACTCTCCGTTACGATCTCCATCAGGCAGGCAGGCTACAGCGGCAGCTCACGTCCTCATCTGTTCCATTATCTGAGGGCCATGGCCTCCCATCCTGGTGATGAGTGAGGGTCGCAGCCATCAGGTGCCCCCCCCTCACCACAGACATAAGACGTGTAACCCCACATTGCCATGCTGGTCACCTAGCAGCAAAGGGGGAGATTTATCAAACATGGTGTAAAGTGAAACTGGCTCAGTTGCCCCTAGTAACCAATCAGATTCCACCTTTCATTCCTCACAGACTCTTTGGAAAAAGAAAGGTGGAATCTGATTGGTTGCTAGGGGCGACTGAGCCAGTGTCACTCTACACCATGTTCGATAAATCTCCCCCATAGTGTGCAGATGCTGGAGCCCTGTATGTGCCCTGTGCTATAGGGAGGCTACAGTACCCGGACAGTACAGTGAGAGCATAGTGTGTATAGGACAGGATGCGCCATGATGGGGATCTCCTCTAGGATCAGCCAGCAGCTATGAGGTGACCTCCATTGGTTGTACACGTCCCATACAGCGGGGATGGGGAGCCGGGGCCCTCCGGCGGCTGCACCGCTACACCCACCATTATCCCGCCGGAGGCCCCCGGCTCCCCCTCCCCGCTATACACAGTGAGCAGCAGTATAACCCTCCTCCCTCCTGATGATGCCGCTCAGCCTCCGGGTCCTCCCCGCCATCATCCATACACATCACCATGGAGGAGGCTCATAGACGCCCACAATCCCCCTGCCCTCTCTCTCTTACCGGGTAGGCTGCTCCGGGCATCGGAGAGCGGTACATCCCTTGTCCCGGGGCGGGGCCCATCCTCACAGCCGGGCCAGGAGTTCCGGGGCCCATAGCGGCCCCAGCCGGCCCGGATCCCCCCGGAGTCACCGATTGGAAACCAGCCCGCGCCGCCATCGCTTTGCAACAATGGGACCGGAACCGGAAGTACCGAGTCACTCAGGGGGACCAGGCTGCTGGCAGAGCGGCGCTATAGACGGAGGAGCCGGCAGGAAGACAGATCCGGAAGTAAGCGGGCGCCATTTTGGATAAGGGAGAAACACGGAATGCTGGGAACTCCTTTCAAGCCAGTGTCCGCATGTTTCCCCCCTTATTTTTCAGTATAGTCTGCTTTCTTCCACATATGTTGCGAGCAGTATATATAACCTTGTATATACTTTTTTGTATGGGTCCTTACAATTGCAACAACGCCAAACATTACACTTTTTATGTTAAGCTATTTTTTAACATTATTATTATTATTTTTATTTATTAGAGCGCCCTTGATCCCAAAGCGCTAACAACAGGATATAGTCATATGTGCCTGTCTGTATCAGTACACTCCTGTGAAGATTTAAACGCTTACAGCTCTCGCAGCATTGATACATGACACCAGGAGAGCTGCCAGTCACTGTAACTAACATGGATTATAGAGTGTAAGAATAAGCCCTTACTAATGGTCCTTTTACACACGCAGATATCTGACCAGTTTTATCTGACAGATTTTTGAAGCCAAAGCCAGGAATAGATTTGAAAAGAGGAGAAATCTCAGTCTTTCCTTTATGACTTCTCTAATTATAGTCTGTTCCTGGCTTTGGCTTCAAAAATCTGTCAGATATCTGTGTGTGAAACTTGAGAGATTAAAAAACACAGGGGGCGCACATAGTGTGTTCCTGCAAACTGGACATTTGAATAGAAATGGTGGCTTTGGAGCCGCTCACCTGGGGTGGTCGTGCTACAAGCCCGACACCGCCGATCGCATAATGAAATACCGAGCCTCTTGCAGCCAGTCCGCGGGCGCAGCCAGATCCTGGTGGAGAATCAAAGGAAGGTTGATCACATTCTCGAAAATACAGTGAACCGCTTTGGCAATTTGGTCTGCAAGGAAATGTTCTGGATCTACTGTTTAGATACCCTACAACTCAATGGCTTGAATGAAGCAACTGAGATGATCATCTGATAAACCATTACTATATTCAAGTACATCTAAAAATCATGGACTAAAACTTTTCAACCCTTGTTCTTCCCCTCTTCTCTTGTTTAAAAACTCACAATATCATTACTATTTATCACTTTTTAATCACGACACAGACTCATTGATGTTGTCATTTAATATTTTATTATTTCTTACATTGGAATTCATGTTTTAAGTGTTTATGCAAATGACCTATGAGAGTGATTCCCGGGCAATTCAAACAGTGTTTTCCCATTTTTTTACTGCATAAATGTCCAGAGTGTTCATCCCATTACCATGCGATTCTGAGGAAGAGGCTGTGCCTTGAAACACGTAATTCTTGTAATAAAACTTTTACATCAAGCTTTGATTTTACATCAAGTACTACTACTCCAATCATTGAAGGAGTGATGTCCATCAGATGCCGTCAGCACCACCAAAAGTCCCGGATCTTCCTGCACGGTTTTGCCTCCAGCTGGCATAACCTTCCTTAGATATCTGTGTGTGTAAGAGGACCCTAATGGTGCATTTACACAGAGAGATACATCTGACAGATTTTTGAAGCCAAAGCCAGGAACAAACTATAAACAGAGAACAGGTCATAAAGGAAACTGAGATTTCTCCTCTTTCCTAATCCATTCCTGGCTTTGGCTTCAAAAATCTGTCAGATAAATCTGTGTGTGTTAGAGGACCCTAAGGTCTTAATTATTATGATTGATTAGAGCTTGTATATATGCTTCATCATTTTACCTGTTGATCTGCATTGCTCACATGTTCCATATTCATTGCTTTTGTTATGTATCTATGTTCATGTACGTAATGTGATGTATATTGCCATTTTATATGAGTAATGGCAGATAGAAGGATAGTTACACTTTATGGTAATGATGATTTAGTTAACCCTTTGAGGACCAGGCCCAAAATGACCCAGTGGACCGCGCAAATTTTGATCTTAGTGCTTTCGTTTTTCCCTCCTCCCCTTCTAAGAGCTCTAGCACTCTCAGTTTTCTATCTACAAGCCATGTAAGGGCTTATTTGTTACAGGAATAGTTGTACTTTGTAATGGCGTCATTCATTTTACCATAACATGTATGATGGAATTCCAAATATATTATTTATGAAGATATAAATAGGTGAAATCGTAAAACAGAATGCAATATGGTAACGTTTGGGGAGTTCGTGTGTCTACGTAATGCAGTATATGGTAACAGCGACATGACACTATTATTCTATAGGTCAGCCGGAACACAACCATATGCAGGTTACACAGATTCTCTAATGTTATATATGTATTTTTTTTAGGAAATCCTTTTTTTTGGCAATTAAATATTAATAAAATGGGCCTATTGTGACACTTATAGCGCTTTTATTTTTTCACCTACGGGGCTGTATGGGGTGTCATTTTTTCCGCCATGATCTCTAGTTTTTATTAATACCATATTCGTGAAGATCGGACGTTTTGATCACTTTTTGTTGATTTTTTTAAATATATAATGTAACATAAAATCGGTAATCCGCGCACTTTTTCCCCTCTTTTCGTGTACGCCGTTTACCGTTCGCAATGACGCTTATTATATTTTAATAGATCAGACAATTACGCACGCTACGGTATATTATATGTTTATTTATTCATTTTTATATGTTTTATTTATATAATGGGAAAGGGGGGTGATTTAGACTTTTATTGGGGGAGGGGTTTTGGGGTTGTGTGTTAGTGTTTTGAACTTTTTTTTTTTACACTTTTGAAGTCCCTTTGGGGGACTTCTACATACAGTACTTTGATTTTTTACACTGATGAATGCTAAGCCATAGGCATAGCATTGATCAGTGTTATCGGCGATCTGCTCATTGAGCCTGCCTGTGCAGGCTCAGTGCAGCAGATCGCCGATCGGACCGCACGGAGGCAGGTAAGAGACCTCCGGCAGTCCGTTTCAACGATCGGGACCCCCACAGTCACACTGCGGGGGTCCCGATCGGTAAGTGACAGGGGACTCCCCCTGTCACTTACACTTAAACGCCGCGGTTGCGCCGCGATCGCGGCGTTTAAGGGGTTAATGACACGCGGCAGCGCGATCGCTGCAGCGTGTCATTACCGGTGAGGTCCCGGCTGCTGATTGCAGCCGGCCCCCACCTGCTATGAAGCGCGCTCCGCTCCGGAGCGCGCTTCATAGCGGGAAAAACACCCAGGACGTAAGGTTACGTCATGGGTCGTCTGGGGACAGACTTCCATGACGTAACCCTACGTCCAGGGTCGTCTAGGGGTTAAAGGGAATCTGTCAGGTCTGTACAATGTACAGAGCTGCAGACACAGACAAATAGGTGATACCCTGTTTCCCTGAAAAGAAGACAGTGTCTTATATTAATTTTTGCTCCCAAAGATGTGCTATGTCTTATTTTCAGGGGATGTGTAATTTTTTCATGAAGAAGAATTCACACTTACTGTTGAAAAAAAATAAAATAACATTATATACAGTATATATATATATATATATATATATATATATATATATATATATCACAAACCAGCATAACCAGACAACCTTAGCGGCAGGGTGGCAGTGGGAGTATTACTTTCGGGGATGCCTTAAGGCCGTATTCCACGGGCTGACTTGAGGAGCAAACGATCGTTGCCTTCTATTCCACGGGACGATAATCGTTCAGTGGAATAGGGCCTTTATTTTCAGGAAGGTTCCTTATTTTAAGCTATCTTGTAAATCCTCCACTATGTCTTATTTTCAGGGGAAACAAGGTAGAAAGATAAAACAAATCATGCCTTTGTCTTTGCCCATGGCCATTTGCAGAGTTATAAAATAGCATTTTTCATTGCAAGCTGAAGTGCCACAGAAATGATGCTGAGGCCTCCTCCCTCCCACACCCTCCCTGTCTTTACTGAATTATGTACATGATTGCCCTGTACATAAACTACCAAGGAATGGAGAGGTAGGTTAGGTAAGAGGTGTGCATGCTGCAGCTCAGCATCAATTCTGTGGCACTTTAGCTTCCAAGGGAAAAGGCTGTTTTGAAGCTCTGCAAATGGTCATCAGCAAAGACAAAGGCATCATTTGTTTTATCTTCCTATCACTTATTTGTCTGTGTCTGCTGCTCTGTACATGGTATGTACCAGACGGATTCCCTTTGAAGGTAAAACAACAGCAGGTTAGTGGTAAAAGTAACCATTTTCTGCTCATTCTCCTGGATCTATCTGCAGCATTTGACACTGTAGACCACCAGCTCCTCCTCTCCACGCTCCGCTCTATCGGCCTCAAGGACTCTGCTCTTTCCTGGTTTTTCTCCTATCTCTCTGACCGCTCCTTTAGTGTATCACTTTCTGGCTCCACGTCATCTTCTTTTCCCCTTACAGTCGGGGTTCCCCAGGGATCAGTCCTGGGTCCTCTCCTTTTCTCACTTTACCCATCGGACAAATCATCATCAAGTTTGGTTTTCAGTACCATCTTCATGCCGATGATACCCAGCTGTACACCTCCTCCCGTGATATCACCCCCGCTCTTCTACAGAACACCAGTAACTGTCTGTCTGCCGTCTCTAACGCTATATCCTCCCTATTCCTAAAACTAAACCTTGCTAAGACTGAGCTTCTTGTCTTCCCTCCCTCTACTAACCGCCCCCCACCTGACATCTTCATCTTAAAAACATCTCTAAAATCCGTCCCTCCCTTACTGTCGAATCTGCTAAAACTCTCATTGTCGCTTTGATTCATTCCTGTCTAGATTACTGCAATTCCCTACTAATCGGCCTTCCTTCCTCTAAACTCTCCTCTCTCCAGTCCATTCTCAATACAGCGGCCAGGCTCATCTCCCTGTCCAGCCGCTATACCGATGCCTCCCCCCTGTGCCAGTCACTACACTGGCTCCCTATTAAACACAGGATACAATACAAAGTCCTCCTGCTCACCCACAAGGCTCTCCACAGTGCTGCACCTCCCTATATCTCCTCCCTCATCTCTGTCTACCGTCCTACCTGTGGCTTACCCTCCTCTAATGACTTACAACTAACATCCACCTTGATCCGCACGTTTCACTCCCGTCTCCAGGACTTCACCCGAGCTGCACCAGTTCTATGGAATGCATTACCTAAGACTGTCAGACTCACCTCCAATACACAAAGCTTCAAACGTGCCCTCAAAACACATCTGTTCAAGCAGGCTTACCAGATTCCCTAATCTTGACTGCTACCCTAAACCACCCCCCCCCCCCCCCCACACACACACACCTCCACCACGCGCACACACACACAGACACATACACACACACACGCCAAGCATTTAAGCACTTAGACCTGTGCATGCAGGCATTGGCTGGTGACAGGTTCACCCACCCTTACCTGCACTGCCTTATTTATAAAGATGGCCGGACCATAAGAACAATTATGCACTTTACCCCTCTGCCATTTTGACTCAAACCCCCTCCTGATAGTATGTAAGCTCATGCATGCGAGCAGGGACCTCACTCCTCATGTATGGATAATTATATGTATATCTCTGTAATGTCTATTTTGTGTCTATGTATGTACCCCCAGAATTGTAATGTGCTGCGGAATCTGTTGGCGCTATATAAATAAAAATTATTATTATTATTATTATTAGAGGAAACCCCTCAGAAGTGACCACATTTTGGAAGCTAGACATCTTAAAGAATTCATCCAGAGGTGTAATGAGCATTTATGGGCAGATTTCTTAAAGTGACTGTACCACCAGGCCCAGGCAGAAGCCCTGGAGGCAGGCCGACCCACCCTTAGTGGGAGGAAACCCTAGCCCCTTTCTGATAGGGTTCCATTGATTCTAATGGAGTCACATCATGGAGGGGCTAGGGTTTCTTCCCACTAAGGGTGGGTCGGCCCGCCTCCAGTGCTTCTGCCTGGGCCTGGTGGTACAGTCACTTTAACTGTCCCTCGGCCTACAGCATGGAAAAGGAGCAGATCTTCTGTGGCATATGGCCCACTCAACTGTTGGGCAGGCAAGGAGGCGCGGCAGGGCAGGTTGGGGGCTTGGCCTCCTCCCATCCCAAATCCTAAATCATGGCAGAAATCTACACCTGTTCCGGAGCAGGTTTAGATTTCTGTGCTCACCTTGTGGCAGGTGCGGGCACCTCTTTGTAAATCTGGTGGTCTGCATGGGGGCGTGTGCTGCTTTATTTAAAACCGCCGTATGAATACTCTCCAGCACCTGCACCAGTCTCGGCAGTTTCCACAGGAGTGTGGCTGTGATTGATAGCTGCCTCCCCTGGCCATTTCGTGATTTTCGTTTCTGAGTCCACAGAATCACTCTGACGTGTACGCCATGGGGCTTTAAGATGCTGCTCACCGTGAAGTAGAGGTACGTCAGTTTGCCTTAAGACCTAGCCCACTCCAAGATGAAGGCCTTGTACAAGAGACAATGTTAGTTGCCAAGACTTGTGTTTAAAACAGAGTCTGTTGCATCAAGTCTTGTGCCTCCCTGCTAGGGAAGCTGTTACTGTTATTCTCGTCTGGATTTGTTGCCAAGCAAAATTCTCAAGTTCCTGCAAGCGACTGTGTATGTGCGTTTCCCTGCCAGGTACCATTGGGCCTTTTACCTATCTCCTTCTCCATCCAAAGAACCTGTGAGCCTGCCACATTATCAGAACAGCGAGCTTCCACACACTCGCACCTGTGCACCAGCTACATGCACATGCTCCATCTGTAAGTGCAGCCTAAAATATTTGCGCTATATAAATAAAGATTATTATAAAGATTATTCATATTGATTATAAAACTATTCAACAATTTCCAGCTGATTTAGTAGAAGACATAATGGGTAAATGATCTCTGTGCTGGGATCTCGGTGCTCTCAAAAACAGAGAACAACAAAACGCCAATGCTTGCAGAAGGAAACTTACTTCACTTTCACATTGTTGAAAATGGAATCTGGCAGCAAATTATGGACCTTTTACACAGGGAGATTGTTGCAATGTGTAAAAGACCCAGTGATCAGCTGATGAATGAACAACCACTCATCTTTTTGACTGATCGGTGGGATTGCGCATTGTTTGTCGCACACACCTCTCCCTGTGTAAACTGAGGATATGCAGCCAACAATGAAGTAGGGGTCCTTTTACACGGACAGATTTATCTGACAGATTTTTGAAGCCAAAGCCAGAAATGGATTTAAAAAGAGGTGAAATCTCAGTCTTTCCTTTATCCTTTATGACCTGTTCCCTGTTTATAGCCTGTTCCTGGCTTTGGCTTCAAAAATCTGTCAGATAAATCTGTTTGTGTAAAAGGACGCTAAGTAAGGGGTGTCAAACTCAAATACACAGTGGGCCAAAATTAAAGACTTGGACAACCTTGGGGCCAACTTTGATATTTATTGAAACGTGCAAGTAGCATTTCTGGCACTTTCAGAGCCACATGCGGCTTTCCTGAAACTGTATTGAACTTATATGAACTGATAGTGCCCCATACAGTTGCCAGCCCCCACAATAGTGTCCCATATAGAGGCCAGCCCCACATTAGTGATTAGTGCCCATATAGTAGCCAGCCCAATATTGCTCCATATAGTAGCAAGTCCCTATATTAGTGATTAGCGCCCCATATAGTAGCCAGCCCCCACATAAGTGATTAGTGTCCCATATAGTAGCCAGCCCCCACAATAATGCTCCATATAGTAGCAAGTCCCCATATTAGTGATTAGTGCCTCATATACCAACCCTCACATTATTGATTCGTTTCCTATATGGTACGTTTACACAGAGAGATTTATCTGACAGATCTCTGAAGCCAAAGCCAGGAACAGACTCTAAACAGAGAACAGGTCATAAAGGAAAGACTGGGATTTATCCTTTTTTCAAATCCATTCCTGGCTTTGGCTTAAAAAATCTGTCAGATAAATCTCTCTGTGTAAATGCACCAATATAGTAGCCAATCCTCACGTTATTGTGCCTGATAGTACACACCCAAAAGTAGCAAAAAACTCTCCCATGGAAAAAAGGTTAATCAAAAAAATCAAACTACATAACCTACATAATAATTAACAGGACAACAATATACAAGAATATATCTTTATTTATGTATCAAATAAAAGTCAGTAAAAATACACAGTACACTTCACTAGGACTATGCCCAGACACATAGAAAAATAGCCAGGGGCACACACCTGGTTGCAGGGGCTTAGCATCAATGTTTAAAAAAGCACCAATCAGCTTGATCTCACAAGTATGGGGTGTGGGTCTGGTCCGGGATGCATCCATGCTTGGCCGATGTAGGTGTACGAAGAAGCCAGAAGAGGTACAATAGCTGTTGACCAAACGCCGTACCTGTTGTAAATGGAGACTGGATACTAAAGTTCAGCAAAGACCAAACACACCATTAGCTCATTACTTTACTTATATACCATGGTCCTTTTACACAGAGCGATTATCGTTCGAATTTTCACGATAACGATGACATTTCGGCAATAATCAGCTTGTGTAAACAAAGTGAACGATCACGATACGAGTGATAAATCGTTTATTATGATCTTTCAAGATGTTCTCAAATCGTTGTTGATCGTTCACTGAAAATAAGCAGATCGGTTTGTCTAAACAGTCTTTTACCGATTCACCCTATGTGTGAGATAGGCTTTAGCGATCTTAAAACGATCGCAATAACGATTTTTTCGTTTTTTCTAAATGAGGATCGTTAGAAAAAACACATTGTTACTTCAAAATCGTTCAATTGGGCGAATTATTCTCCTTGTGTAAAAAAACCATAAGGTCTTATTACACAAAGCGATTTTTAACGATTAACAACTAACGATAAACGATCTCAAACAAGATTGTTTATCATTAACCTGAAATTGTTCACCATATTACACAGAACCATAGTTATTAGTTACTACGATCGTTATTGTGATCGTTACTATGATCGTTTACTCTGATCATCTGATCATCATCATTACATCTGATCCCAGTACAACAATAGAACAATGTGAAATTACACTGAACCATTAGTGAAAAAATGCGAAACTACAGCGAACAAATGTGGAATTACAGTGAACGATTAGCGATGATTTTAGGGTCAGATCTAAATCAACGATCAAAGACATACAAACGATTTTTCGATCATTGACTGCAATTACACAGAACGATTATCGTTTAAATTTGAACAACATGACGTTTTTTCGCACGATAATCGTCACGTGTAATAGGGCGCTTACTCACTGTGATAGACACAAGGGGGTCTAGCATTACAGATGTCTCATCAAAACAATTCCCCTGCATCGGCTGAACAAAAGCCTCCAAATTTTAGGAGTATTACTAATATATATATATTAGTGTAGCCATTTATGTTTACAGCGCCCATGCTCATGAACTAACGTTACAAATCTATCTCTTCATTTTGCTTTGCCAGAAGAAGTAATCCTTGCGAATTCTCAAAGTTTTACAGCTAAATAATTACAGAAATAGCTGGCAGTCCTCTAGTGACATAAGCACACAATAAAACGTCCTGTGCTTTCCTTCTGTTGGTAATCTGGGCTTTATGCTTGTGCAGTTAGTTGTGGACAAGGAAAACAACATCAGCTAAAATGAATCAAATGGCTCTATGTGGTATTGCAACATTAAGGGTACTAACATACTGGGCGGATCCACGAGACCCGCTGCGGATCCCTGCCCAGTACACTCATGGCCAGACAAAGGGCCCTATTCCACCGGACGATTATCGTTCAGATTATCGTTAAATCGTTCGAATCTAAACGATAATCGTTCGGTTGAAATACAGTTAACGATTAACGACCGAACGAGAAATCGTTGATCGCTTTATAAGACCTGGACCTATTTTTATCGTTGCTCGTTCGCAAAACGTTCGCATTGAATAAGACATCGTTCAGTCGTTCGCAATAGATACGAACGCAATAGCGAATAAATAGCGAAGAAAAAACTATTGCAATTACGATCATAAGTAACGATTATCGTTCCATGGAAATGAGTGAACGTTTTCAGGTCTTTCGCAATAGCGGTCGTTTGAGATCGTTAATCCTTAACGATTATGCAAACGATAATCGTCCGGTGGAATAGGGCCCATACTCGCACATCCCGCTGTGGGTATGTCAGCAGCCCGCCCCGTTAACCCCCCCCTCCGCCGCCGGAGCCTATACATCACCTGGTACCCGCTCCGGCTTGCTCTCTCTGTTCCCGGCACGTTGTGCTTGGCCACCAGGAGACACCGGGAACCCCGAAGCAAGCCGGAGCGGGGACCAGGTGATGTATAGGCCGGGGGGTTAACGGGGCGGGCAGCGGACATACTCACAGTGGGATGTGCATCCCACTGTGAGTTTGTCTGGCCATGAGTGTACTGAGCAGGGATCCGCAGCGGATTTCGCTGCAAATTCGCAGCGAGAAATCCTCTGTGGATCCGCCCATTGTGTTAGTACCCTAAAAAGGGAACCTGCCACAAGGTATCAGACCTTTCAGCTACTACCATGGGTAGTGGTAGTATTGTGAATATGCCCTGTTTAATCTGCCAATGAACTGCATAAAGTAGAACCTGATTTTACAGAGCTTACTGTACGTAAATTACCAATGAAGAGTCATCTGGGCGTAGCACAATGCTAAAGAGTCATGTCCTTACTTTATTATGAGTTTGTACATTCTATTTGATCAAATGCTAAAAACCTCAATTTTTCTAAAAAATTATAATTAAAAAAAAAAATTCTATATGGCACTTGCAGTTTGCTGCAGCAATTTTTTGTTTTTGTCTCCTTGTTAGCCACGGCTGTGTGCAAACTGCATAGTGTGAACAAGTGTTAGTGTGATGTGCTGGCTTTTGATTTCTTTTTTTGTGTGTCACATGTGAGGGTGTGTGGTTACCTCCTTTATAGCCGTTCACTCCACCCAGCTCCTGTAGGTATTGACTGGATAATACCTATACCTGTCTATATTCTAATTGCATGTTATCCTTTCCCTAAATTAATGGGATTAATATACATTAGGGGGTGGCAGCAGCAGCAGCAGGACTTCTTTGGTTTGTGTGACAAGGCGATCACTCTTGTTGCAAACGATGCAATCCAAATAGGTGAGTGCACACGTGGTTTTTCTTTTACCCCTTTTTGCTATGTGTGTCATCCTCTCCAGCTAATAGTTCTAGCAGAGCACTGTAGAGAAGCCATACCTCCCAACTGTCCCGGATTCAGCGGGACAGTCCCAATTTTGGGGTCACGTCCCGCTGTCCCGCCGCCCCCCGCCCCCCCGCACACTGGCAGAGCAGGAAACATCAGCTTCCTGCTCTGCCAAAACTCTTGTGGCCGAAGGCGTCATTCTGCCTCCGGCCACATAGCTCCCAGGGCCGGATTATCACAGGTCTATGGTGCGCCCCCTATACACCATCAGTACCTGGCAGAGAAAGCTTAGGCCGGAGGAGGAGGCTGCCGGGGTCCAGAGCACATGACCTGCATCAGCCTGGAGGGAGGGAGAGCAGAGCAGTGGTGAGTGCTCCGGGGAGGGGGTCTGTCAGGTGTCCCTCAGCTGTGCATGGTGCTTATCCCCCCTCCTTCCCCACCTCTTAGTGCACCTGTGCTTATCTCCACCAGCTCTGTGCCCCTGTGCTTATCTCCACCAGCTCTGTGCCCCTGTGCTTATCTCCACCAGCTCTCAGTGCCCCTGTGCTTATCTCCACCAGCTCTCAGTGCCCCCTGTGCTTATCTCCACCAGCTCTGTGCCCCTGTGCTTATCTCCACCAGCTCTGTGCCCCCTGTGCTTATCTCCACCAGCTCTGTGCCCCTGTGCTTATCTCCACCAGCTCTGTGCCCCTGTGCTTATCTCCACCAGCTCTCAGTGCCCCCTGTGCTTATCTCCACCAGCTCTCAGTGCCCCTGTGCTTATCTCCACCAGCTCTGTGCCCTTGTGCTTATCTCCACCAGCTCTGTGCCCCTGTGCTTATCTCCACCAGCTCTGTGCCCCCTGTGCTTATCTCCACCAGCTCTGTGCCCCTGTGCTTATCTCCACCAGCTGTGCCCCTGTGCTTATCTCCACCAGCTCTGTGCCCTTGTGCTTATCTCCACCAGCTCTGTGCCCCTGTGCTTATCTCCACCAGCTCTGTGCCCCTGTGCTTATCTCCACCAGCTCTGTGCCCCTGTGCTTATCTCCTTATGGGGGGCACAGAAGTGGGGTATCTACTATATGAGGGCACAGAGGTGGCTTATCTACTATATGAGGGCACAGAGGTGGGGTATCGACTATATGAGGGCACAGAGGGGGTTTATCTACTATATGAGGGCACAGAGGTGGTGTATCTACTATATGAGGGCACAGAGGTGGCTTATCTACTATATGGGGGCACAGAGGTGGGGTATCTACTATATGGGGGCACAGAGGTGGGGTATCTACTATATGAGGGTACAGAGGTGGGGTTCTACTATATGAGGACACAGATGTGGTTTATCTACTATATGAGGGCACAGAGGTGGTGTATCTACTATATGAGGGCACAGAGGTGGGGTATCTACTATATGAGGGCACAGAGGTGGTTTATCTACTATATGGGGGCACAGAGGTGGGGTATCTACTATATGAGGGCACAGAGGTGGCTTATCTACTATATGGGGGCACAGAGGTGGGGTATCTACTATATGAGGGCACAGAGGTGGTTTATCTACTATATGAGGGCACAGAGGTGGGGTATCTACTATATGAGGACACAGAGGTGGTTTATCTACTATTTGAGGGAACAGAGGTGGGGTATCTACTATATGAGGGCACAGAGGGGGTGTATATACTATATGAGGGCACAGAGGGGGTGTATATACTATATGAGGGCACAGAGGTGGTGTATTTACTATATGAGGGCACAGAGGTGGTGTATATACTATATGAGGGCACAGAAGTGGGGTATCTACTATATGAGGGCACAGAGGTGGTGTATATACTATATGAGGGCACAGAAGTGGGGTATCTACTATATGAGGGCACAGAGGTGGTGTATCTACTATATGAGGGCACAGAGGTGGCTTATCTACTATATGGGGGCACAGAGGCGGGGTATCTACTATATGAGGGCACAGAGGTGGGGTTCTACTATATGAGGACACAGATGTGGTTTATCTACTATATGAGGGCACAGAGGTGGTGTATCTACTATATGAGGGCACAGAGGTGGGGTATCTACTATATGAGGGCACAGAGGTGGTTTATCTACTATATGAGGGCACAGAGGTGGCTTATCTACTATATGGGGGCACAGAGGTGGGGTATCTACTATATGAGGGCACAGAGGTGGTTTATCTACTATATGAGGGCACAGAGGTGGGGTATCTACTATATGAGGACACAGAGGTGGTTTATCTACTATTTGAGGGAACAGAGGTGGGGTATCTACTATATGAGGGCACAGAGGGGGTGTATATACTATATGAGGGCACAGAGGGGGTGTATATACTATATGAGGGCACAGAGGTGGTGTATTTACTATATGAGGGCACAGAGGTGGTGTATATACTATATGAGGGCACAGAGGTGGGGTATCTACTATATGAGGGCACAGAGGGGCCTAAGTACTATTTGAGGGTCCACAGTAGGCCTAAACACTACAGGGTGGCATAGAGTGAGCACTGTTACAGTGAAGAACAATATAGATGGGGACTTAGTATAGATGGTGAGGATGGTGCAAAAGCAAAAAGCCTAAAATATTTGTCTGCCAGATTCTTCAGGGACGAGGCATTGCCAGGTGTGGTTTTCATGATGGACCGTACCAGATGGAGAAGAAGAGAAAAAGTGAGCAATTCCGATCAGAGAAGATGCCCCCTGTGAGTCACTGAATGTGGCTGTACTGTAATCACGTATATGGTGTAAAGAGCCTGTGCAGCATTTGTATCTACCTCCATATGGGTCAGTGTAGTGGATATACTGGTCTTTATATAGTGGATGTTATGTAGTAATGGTATGGGGGGTATAAGTCATGATGTGGTGATATTTGTTTTTTTATATAATGGTAATAGGTGACGTGGATATGAGGGTGTAACTATGGGGGCGTGGTTATGGGGAGGGCGTGGCTATAGGGGGCGCGGTGCATTGCCGTGACTGTCCCTCTTTCCTCTCAGCAAAAGTTGGGAGGTATGGAGAAGCTGCCATGCTGTGCTAGAGCAGCGTGTAGCCTTTCCCCAGGTACTGTATATAAGAATATACAGTTTATGGGGTAAATGGGAGCATGCTTTATATAGCACTGTGCGTCAGGGCATGATCAGAGCAGGGGTCCTGGAACTGCAGGGCTTAGACAGGGGTCTGGGAACTGCAGGAGCCTGTGTCGCCCTTTACTGCTGCCACTCAACAGCAGTGGCTTCACATAGAATAAATATATAATTTTTCTTTTTTAATTAAGTTACATTACAAAGTAATTTTTTTAGTGTCTAAAAGACCCATTGAGTGGACTGCCCTCTAGCTAACTGGGAGGCTGGGCTAGGAACCACACCCATTCAATGGAATGCAATGGAAAGGATATAGGGCTATTCCATCTTACATGCATTTATAAGTTCTGACACTAGGTGTCAGTAAAGTAGACAGATCCCAGCACACTCTCATATATGCCAAAATATATTGAAAATCACAGTATAAGATAATGCAATGAAAATGACAGTACTGCAATGGTATTTTCTTGCAGCAGGAGCATGCAGGTACAATAAAAATCTTACTGAGTATGGACTGGTACAGAAGAAAAGAGATACCTGTCTGAGAGGGCATACAATTTACAAGAGGAGGAAATAGACACAAAGTAAAGGGGCTTGCTGCTTATTAGGGGTGAGCAAACTTTGAGTATGTTCAGGTTAGCCCAAACCCAAACTCTCTGCATTTGATTTCTGGTAACTGAAGAAGTTGGATGCAGCCCTAAGACTGCCTGAAAAACATGGATACAGCTTATGGCTATGTTCCCACTTTGGGAACATGCCAGGCAAACATGGCGATCTTGTTAAAGGGGTTCTCCAGCGGGGGGGGGGGGGGGGCACTTTTTATTCTGGGATCGGAGAGGAGG
Organism: Dendropsophus ebraccatus; assembly: GCF_027789765.1. NCBI lineage: Eukaryota > Metazoa > Chordata > Amphibia > Anura > Hylidae > Dendropsophus > Dendropsophus ebraccatus. The sequence goes on from NC_091458.1 coordinate 50,699,372, forward strand.
TGGCTGAGGGAAAAGACGTCCACTCACCTCCCCGGTTCCATCGGTGGGTCCCGCATCGCGGCGCTCCGGTGCCCGGCCGCTTCCTGGTCAGTGACAGAGGCGGGACTTGAAACGGATCCCGCCTCCTTCACTGAGTGGCTGAGCAGACCTGAGACGTCACGTCTCGGGCCTGCGTCAGACACCAGGAAGCGGCTGGGAACTGGGCACCGGAGCGCCGCGATGCGGGACCCGCTGCTGGAACCGGGGAGGTGAGTGGACCTCTTTTCCCTCAGCCACCTCCTCCCCAGTACCAGCAAAAAAGTGCCCCCCCCCCCCCCCCCGCTGGAGTACCCCTTTAAATAGACAGCTTCTTATAGTAATCATGATCATTGTTCATTGCCGTCTATGTTACGAGACAGCTGCCTCTTTTCATATGTTCCCGAAGTGGGAACATACTGTAGCCTATGGCTGTATCCATGTTTTCAGGGACTTCCAAGGGCTGCATCCAACTTCTTCAACCACCAGTAATCAGATGCAGATGTTATTATGAACCTGAATGTGCTAGAAGTTTGCTCATCTCTGATGCTTATACAGAGATTACATTTTAGAAATAAAACGTAACTGATTTTAGGTAAGCTTTACAGGTGAACCTATCCATTGTTTACCAAAGAGATCAGATAAATGGGTTATGTATCAGATACTGTAAAAGACATTACTCTAACATTGGTTGACAGCTCCTATACAATCGAGTTGGCCAAGGGGAGAAATTAACCAAACAAACATGAAAAGTTGAGATTTACAGTAAGTGCCATAGCTACATGTTTGCTTGAAGTTGTATGGAACTGATCAAGTAGTAACCAAAATGTTTATAGTATTGTGGCTTCCACTGTACATCACTTTCTATGGCTAGGTTCACACTATGTACAAATGACGGCTGTCTTTCATAATAATGGCTGCCATTGAAATAATGTCTGTTATTTTTGCAATAACGGACGATAGGGGAGTTTTATCAAACGTGGTGTAAAGTGAAACTGGCTCAGTTGCCCCTAGCAACCAATCAGATTCCACCTTTCATTCCTCACAGACTCTTTGAAAAATGAAAGGTGGAATCTGATTGGTTGCTAGGGGCAACTGAGCCAGTTTCACTTTACACCACGTTTGAGAAATCTCCCCCAATATTTGCACAATGACGGCCGTTATTATGAAAGACGGACGTCATTTGTACATAGTGTAATAAAGGCTTTACTGTACAAGTGTTTCTACATGGCCTCTGCTTCTGCTCGCCCTGACCACACTGTAAACATTTCACTTCATCAGCTGAAACAAGTCCCTGTTTGTGGCCGTATATAATCAAAGAGTGAATATAGATTTCTGGAGCATAGGTAATATTTAATGAGAATATATGTAGAATGAGTGTGAATGATTATACTCATTACTTGTAAGTGCAGTCAATGGATGTGTAATTAAATCATCTACACAAAGTCTATGATGGAGGGAGGAGGCCTTTGTTCTCTCAGACTATGATGTTTACTTTGTTACATGGTCTAAAAATTGCTGACAGGAACATTGGTGTTAAACCTTGAGCCTTTTATCTCTGTGTCCAATGACTGTTCCGTCTTTTCCTGATAGATAATCATGGCTGTGTCAATCTCCTTATCATAGTGTTTTGGGTGGTTTATATTGAAGCCGCTTTGGATGACTTCCCGGTGTTTGTCATTTTCTCCTAAATCAGAATTCGTCCAATTGGCACTCTGTAATAAAACAATGTGGAGGCAAGGCAGAGATCAGGGCTACTGGACACCATTAGCAGTGGACTGCCAGTATACCAAGGAAACACCCGTGTGTGCGGCAATATATACAGTAACAACACTTACATTTATTAGAACCTTTTTTGAGACCTGGCTTTTATGAGCTGCAATTTAGTCTAATAATGATCATTATATGAGGCCGTCTTTATTAATAGACGACTGCCTTTTCCCGATAAAATTGCATAGTGGAAACATAGCTTTTGATTGTTTTAGGCTTTGTTCACACATTAAAATAATCACAGAATAATGTGTACCATTGAAGTCAATTGGAAATTGGACACACTGTATGGCTATGCTCACACGTTGTATAAACAACGGCCGTTGACTGGAATTAATGATCATGTGTTAATGTTTATACAGCGTGTGAACATATGGTGCGTTTACACGAAACGATTATCGTTTGAATTTTCGCAATAACGCATTTGAGCAATAATCGGCTGGTGTAAACACAGCGAACGATCAAGCATTGAGTGAAAAAATCGTTTATTGTGATCTTTCAACATGTTCTCAAATCATCGTTCGTCGTTCGCTAAAAATTCGCAGATCGCTTTGTGTAAACAGTCTTTCAAAGATTCACCCTATGTGTGAGATGGGCTTAAGCGATCTTAAAAACGATCGCAATAACGATTTTTCTAACAAATTTTCTAGCGATTTTTCTAACGATTTATTGGTCTAAATGCTGATCGTTATAAAAACAAAATCGTTGCTTCAAAATCGTTAAGCGGTCGATTGGACGAATTAGCGCTTCATGTAAACGGACCAATAGCCTATAGAATAATAGTTGTAATTGATTACAGCTGTTCAAATAACAAATTATATATTTTGCTTTTGCAAAATATGGTCCTTTTTTAATCTGTTCACACATTGTTTTATTTTTGCTCACAATTACAGTTGTATTTAGCTTTTATTTTACTGTGTGTGAGCCTAACCTTACAGTGGTAAAAGTTTTATTTATGTGATAGAATGACATAATCTGCCATGCCATTCTGTTTAACAACTATAACAATGTTTGGTCTTTTTAACCCTATTGCTAATCTGCACCATACAAAGCCTTAAAGGGGTACTCTGGACCAAAATAGGAAAAAAAATTTTTTGTCTTATAAGATATATTACAAAACTTTGTTATACAGTATGTGTTCTCAGTATTGATTTGTTACAATGACATTGCCTACTGAGGCTTTGTTCACACATAGGATTACTGTAAATATTTTGGTCAGTATTTGTAACCAAAACTAGGAGTGGAGTCAACAGAGAAAATTATAATGTAGAGATTTGCACAGTTTCTGTATCTTCAACCCTTTCCTGTTTTTGGTTTACATAAATACTGAACATACTGCGTGTGGCACAGTTCTGTGTAATGGATCAGATATGGTCAGCATCCTGGAGACCTCTGAGCCCCAGAAAGTAACTCCTGACAAGGTGGACAGCAGGGGCGTAACTATCACTGTAGCAGCCATAGCGGCAGCTATGGGGCTGAACAGGCCTCCCAGGTTCTGCAAATGTCTCTTTAACTGCAAACACTCCTGACAAGCGCTTAAAGGGAACCAATCACTGGAAAAAAGCATATAGAGCTTTTGAAATGTGCTGTTAGAGCACACAGCACACTTGCCACACGTGTTTCCATAGCCTCCGTGCCTTCCCCGTGTAAGCCGCAAAGTAACTTTATAAAACTGGCGCACTGTATGCTAATTACCTGAGGTAGTCACCTAGGCGGTGTTCGGCTAGCAGGTAGTCACGGTCCCCTGGGCGTTCTTCCGCTGTAATCACGCCCCTCTGGGCGTGATTCAAATGGCAGAGTGGCTGTGGCGTCACTCGGGAGCGCGCCGTGCCCAACGTCGGTGCACTTACGTACTGATGCCGGCCGCCGCCGCACATGCGCAGTGCAGCCGCTTCCATTCCGGTTGCACTGCGCCTGTGCAGAATAGCCTCGAACTCCGCCTAACAGGCTATTCGAGGCTATTCTGCACAGGCGCAGTACCGCCGGAATGGAAGCGGCTGCACTGCGCATGTGCGGCGGCGTCCGGCATCAGAATGTCACAGCTACTCGGCCATTTGAATCACGCCCAGAGGGGCGTGATTACAGCGGTAGAACGCCCAGGGGACCGTGACTACCTGCTAGCCGAACACCGCCCAGATGACTACCTCAGGTAATTAGCATACAGGGCGCCAGTTTTATAAAGTTACTTTGCGGCTTACACGGGGAAGGCACGGAGGCTATGGAAACACGTGTGGCAAGTGTGCTGTGTGCTCTAACAGCACATTTCAAAAGCTCTATATGCGTTTTTCCGGTGATTGGTTCCCTTTAAAGTTATGAAGTTCACGGCTTAGTGGTCAGTCTGGAAGGGGGGTGGGGGCCTAATCAAAGGTTTACTATGGGGCCCAAGTCATTTCTAGTTATGCCCCTGGTCTAAGAATTTAAAGAGACTTTCCCATTATGAACATAGTCTTTGAGAGATGAATTAAAATTCTGTTGCTAGCCTGAAGAAAGATTGTGTATGACATTATAGGGTGTATAAGCCATCACCATTGTCTTGGCTATTCCATCTAGCAAACCCCAATGTATACCACACAAATGAAGACCAAAATTACACTCTTTGTTAGAGATTAACGAACCTCTAGCTCACTCAGGTGTGTCCGAACCCAAACGCTCTGCATTTGATTAGCGGTGGCTGAAGAAGTTGGATGCTGCCCTAGGGAGTTCTGGAAAAGATGGATACAGCCTATATCCTGTGACTGTATCCATGTTTTCCAGATAGCCTTAAAGAGGATGTACCACCTGGTACATCCTCTTTAACCTAAACCCACTGATGGAATGGCGCCGGCACAGGGAAGCTGGTGCCGTGGTCCATTTTTCGGACCGAGGCCCGATTCCCGTGCACAGCAACGTTCTATGCACCGGAACCGGCCGGTGCTCAAGCACTGGAGGCGGGCCGGGCTGCCCCCCAGTGGGAGGGAATTCCCTCCCCTGTATGACGCGGCTCCATTCCCCGTGACGGCGCCGTTCGATCAGTGGGTTTAGGTTAAAGAGGATGTACCAGGTGGTACATCCTCTTTAAGGCTGCATCCAACTTCTTCAGCCACCAATAATGAAATGCAGAGCGTTCGCTCATCTTTACTCATTAGGCTTCCACAGGGCTGTATGGATACCGTGTATGCCAGGACCTATTCCAAAGCACGCAGTAAACTTGCACTGCAAACACAGTGTAAATAAGATTTTCATTCTACTTGATGTTTCAAAGTGTGACTCTCCATACATTTGATCAAGAATTTATACTTACCCCCTCCCCCCATCCTTTTTAGCACTAAAGGGCTTTCACAGCAGTTCTGTCATTTGAAACCTTTGAAACTTGGTATTTATATTGATTGAAACTTCTTCAATTTCCACTTGATCAATCATTTTATATTAAGAAATCATTTCCAAACCACCTTTTTTGAGGCTTTGCACAGCCAGGAATGGCACGTCTTCTTCTTCTCTAAATAACAGAGGCAATAAACATCATACAAAGCTTAATAAATTGACAAACAAGCTCTGCATTTGGATCTGCAAGGCCTTGGGACTCTTATCACATCTGCCTCATCCTAATGGAACACTCATTGACTTTCTGCCCCAGGAGACCAATTCTACAAAGTGAGTATTGAATCAGTTCTTCTATGCAGCTCACCAGAAGGTTTTATTTTAACCCCTTGACGGCAAAGGTCGAGAAGTTGATGGTAAAGGGTAAGTCCTTTGGTGTCCCTTAGTCCTCCTGGTAATTTTTTTTTTTTCCCAGAAAGTGCCAGCCAGCTGTATTACTGAGCCCAATGTGTTGTGGTACACTGGAAAAAATAAGTGTTGCACACTGCCTTTTTCAGAAGAATCTATATATCTAATACTCAACAGAAATTCCACAACATTCACCTTAAACGGAATCTGTCACTAGGGTAATGCTGTCTTAAATGAGGGCAGAATAATAGTGATGGAAATGCTGAACAAATCGGTGTATACCTTACATCATTCTGTTTAGCCGTTCTCCTAATATGCAGGAGAATAAGATTCCCTCCTCCCGCCCTCCAGCTGCTTATTGACAGTTGCTGACTATATCCAGCATGGATAGATAACTACTAATCAGCAGCTGGTAGGTTTGCTGGAGCTCTAGAATATCCAAGACTACTGCACTCACACACATAAAGGAGAGGACTACTTATTGTCCATGTTATTTAGGAGGATATCTTCGCATCAGCTGCACAGAACAATGTAAGTGACACATCGTTCTGTTCAGCTTCTCTGTCACTATTTTATGCTACCCTGAGATAGGGCAGAGTAAACCGACTGACAAAGAATCTTCCCATATTAGATTGCGGCTGAGTTCACACACAGTAAATTAAAAGCAAAGTACAGCCATATTTTCAATGTAATAATGTGCTCTATTGAAGTCAATGGAGAATTCACTATCAGTGCACACACCGTATAGTATAATGGCTGTAATTGATTACGGGCATGAAAATAATGGACATGCTCATTATTTACAACCTGTTTTTTTTTTTACATGTTCACACATTGTTTAATTTTCATTTAAAATTTTCACTGTATTTTGACTTTTTTTTTTACTGTGTGTGAACATAGCCTTAAAGAATTTTCTTGAGACACAAAGCAGTTTATGTGGCAGGTTTTTTGCTGGTTTCGCGCACAACAGTTATTTGTAAAACTGCCCCTGCATTTTTTTTATCCAAAGCCAGGAATGGAACCAGCAGTTAGGAAAGATGTACTGTAGGTGTTTTATTTTACCTGTTATTTTGAATCCACTTCTGGTTTTGATTCAAAAACTGCAATGTGTGAAAGATTTTTTTTTTTAAAGTCAGCTTTTTTTTCTTTGCTTCATGCAGTTTTTTGATGGTTCCCCAAAACAGCGTGTTGTAGTACAGTCATTTTTTGATTGCCTTTTTGCTGTGGTGTTTTACCTATTAAGAGTAAATTGATTCTCTGAATAATGTGTTGTTGAAGTACAGCGATCACCATAGTACATGAAACATACCCCACAGCACGTTTATCATACACTGTTATGAAGGGCCGCTAGGCCAGAAACACAATGGACACAATGTGTACAATGTGTATTTTGTAATATGGTGATAGCTACACTTTGGACTTATATTAACATACAGTATGTTGTAGTTGTATTATAGACCAATTTACTTTTTGTTTGTTAATTATAGATAGACCCAAAAGTTTCAGGAAAAAGGGAAATTTACATTTTTAAATACTTCAGAAAGTAATGGGTGTGAAGGCCTATCATTTATGCTATGGCCTAAACATGGCCGCCATCTTGAAAGCTGCCATATTGGATCAAGGGCAAGTTTTTTTTATGCAGCCTATTAAAGAAGACAAGAAGTATCAGCTTTCAAAAGGGCAACCATATTTCAGACATGCTGCTGGCTCCTATGCTAAGAAGAGGTGTGATTACTGAAGATGTTTCCTGACAGCCATAACTACTTAGCAGCTGAGGAGCACCATGAGGAGCCTACATAGGTTTTATTTACAAAGTACGCTGATAGCTATTACTTATATGGCTGGAATCAGTCCTGGGGGTTATAAAACACTATGGGGGAGATTTATCAAACATGGTGTAAAGTGAATCTGGTTCACTTGCCCCTAGCAACCAATCAGATTCCACCTTTCATTTTTAAAAGAGTCTGTGAGGAATGAAAGGTGGAATCTGATTGGTTGCTAGGGGCAACTGAGTCATTTTCACTTAACACCATGTTTGATAAATCTCCCCCATTATATAGCTACAGGCACAATTTTACCATGATTAGTTTCCTTTAGGGTACTTTCACACCTACCGGATCCGCAGCGGATTTGACGCTGCAAGTTAGCAGAGAAATCCGCTGTAGATCCAGTACTGTAAATTTGAATGGGTCCCATACACGCAGTGGATCCACTGCGTGTATGGGACCCGGCCCCTTTAACCCCCGCGCCACCGGCTGAAAGCCTGCCCGCCCGCAGCCCCGGCCCCCCGTCTGCCCGCTGGCCACCCAGAACATACATTTCTAGCTTGGTGCCGCGGCTGTGTGAAGCTCCCGGCTCCCTTCACTCCTCTTCAGCCAATCAGTGCACGGCAGCCCTGATTGGCTGAAGAGGAGCGAGGGGAGCCGGGAGCCTGAATCAAGCCGCGGCACCGAGCTGGTAGTGTAGGCTGGCGGTGCAGGCGGACGGGGGGCCGGCGCTGCGGGTGGGCAGGCTTTTGGCCGGAGGCGCAGGGGTTAAAGGGGCCGGGTCCCATACACGCAGCGGATCAGCTGCATGTATGGGACCCATTTAAATTCACAGCGGATTTTGCTGCTAACTCACAGCGTCAAATTCGCTGCGAATCCGGTAGGTGTGAACTTACCCTTAAAGGGGGAACTCCGGAGAAACAAATCGTTTCAAATCAACTGGTGCTATAACATTATAGAGATTTGCAAATTACTTCTGTTTAAACTCAAGCTTTTCAGTACTTATCCGCTGATGTTTGCCCTGCAAGAATTGGTGCATTCTTTCCAGTCTAACACAGTGCTCTCTGCTGCCACCTCTGTCTGTGACAGGAACCTCCAAGAGCAGGAGAGGTTTTTTATGAGGATTTGCTACTGCTTTAGACAGTTCCATTCACAGATAGAGATGGCAGCAGAGAGGACTGAGTGAAACTGTAAAAAACTCCACTTCCTCCAGGATATACAACAACTGATAAGTACTGGAATACTTGAGTTTTTTAAGTAGAAGTAATTTACAGATCTCTATAACTTTCTACCACTAGTTGATTTAAAAACATTTTGTCTCTCTCCAGAGTTTCCTTTTAATATGCCAAACAACTTCACATTAAGCTGCTATGTTTGGCTTAGAACCCAATAGTTTTAGAGCAAGTCAAGAAGATAGATACAGTGTTTGATTATGGAGAGACATTTTTCTACATACACTATATATAGAGATGTCAGAATTCTCAGAAATGTGTGAATTAAACATTCAGTGCTGAGCACATTGAGTATATACTTTTTCATATATCTTCCATTTTCTTTGATGCTGCAACTGATGTTTCCCAAAGAGAATTGGCTCTTAAAACTGTGCAAATAGACTGGAAATTGCATCTCTAATATGAGCAGAGAGATAATAGCAACTCTGAAAGTATATCTGCTGCATTTAAATACTAATGTGCAGGATTTCATCTTGTACAACAAAGGAATTTTTGGCAGCGTAGAATCAAGGGAAAATCATCACGGACGCATTTTCCATAGTAATCATTCTTTATATCAGTTCTGAGGAGTATACATTGCTTTGCCATTTTGTGCTCTGTATGTAATATACATATACCTGTGTAGTTAACATTCTGCACAGGGAAACACGGAACAGCGCTCCCTATCCCATCCCATGAGTATATACACTGAATTTTATACATATATTTATATACATATACACTGATTTTGATCTATTCATATATTTATAGATGATGGAAAAATATAAAAAAGAATTATAAAATAATGAACTAAAAACAGACTCCTCTTTAAATTACCCCAAGTGACGCACTCTCACATGCATTAACACATACTTTTTTTTCTCATTTACACATTTTTAGTTTTTTTTTTATTTCATAAATTGTTTATGTTAGGCCACGCGGAAAAGAGGAAAATAAAAAACTAAAGTTTTAACAGCTATTCCTGTATGGTTATAGTAAGTGGTAACAGGATGAGTGCCTGTGTGTGGGTATAGAATGTCGGAATATTAGATGGTCTGTCTAACACATCCCCTCTGTACTGTTTGATTTTTGAAGGTACTTTATCCACTTTCTAAATCTTGTTCTAGTATAGTGAGAGGTAGAGAAAACAACTTGCCTACATTTTACATTTTTGACACAGGTTTCTATATGTTTATGTAGTCTAAGTCTTGATGGATGTTTAGGACAACTATATGCAGTAGTTGGAGCCTTTGGTAAAACACACAGGATGCTGAAACCCTCCTTTGAGAGTAGAGGTCATTAAAAATGAATACTGAGGTTGATATAAAATACTTAGTGCTTGCCCCATGTGTCTGGGTTGTCTACCTGCCAGAAACTGGTCTTTAAGGCCACAAGTCCAGCATTGGTGTAATTGATATTTTATTTGACTTCTCTCCGGTAGGGGTGCATTGTTTTGCATTATGGATGCATTTTATACTCTTGCCTCTAGTTCCACATACAGAATGGAATTAATATTTTTGTTTGAAATGTAAGGCTAGGTTCACACTGCGTTTTTGCAATCGTTTTTTTTCATCCGTTTTTCCATTGACTTCCATTGTGAAAAAAACGGATCAAAACGGATCCGTTTTTTTTTGACAGACACAAAAACGTAGCTGACACTACTTTTGTGTCCATCAAAAAAAAAAAAACGGATCCGTTTTGATCAGTTTTTTTTTTACAATGGAAGTCAATGGAAAAACGGATCAAAACAGATGCACACAAATGCAAAAAACGGAAGAGAAAAAAGGATTGCAAAAACGCAGTGTGAACCTAGCCTAAGGGAGATTAAAGGGAAACTATCTTGTATATGTAATATAACTAGAGGGGAAGAGCTTCCGGCGATGATCTTCTAACCTTCCTCTGGGGCACAGTATTGTGGTATTTTATATAATAAATGGTCCCATTTGGTGCATTGTGGGCATTTCCTGGCCCCTCCGTGCACCGTCCTGCCTCCCCCCCACATTGGCTCATACTACGCCTCCTACTTATGCATATTCATATATGCATAAGTAGTAATGTCCCCCTACCGCAGATGGCTTGCCGCACGGCATCAGGTTTGTGTTAATGTGCAAGTGCAGGATCTAAGCCGAGGAGGGAGATGCTTCTACTTGAGCATATATGACTATGCATAAGTAGGATTCAAAGGAATGATGGTTGACCTCAGGGAGATCTTCCTGAGGTCAACCATCATTCCTTTGAATACACTTACTAGGCTATGCTCCCACTAACCAGAATACTCCAAACTGATGAGGGGCAAATACCCCGAAACAGCTGTAAGTGGATGGATACCTGGCTTGGGTAAGTCCTAAAAATGTGGCTTGTTAGAAGGTAGTTCCCTTGAGTAAAGACCCCCCTTGGCTTGGTTGTTTTTTCCTGGCTAGCTCACTGATATTGAGAAACATGTGATGGTGGCATAGTTTGAGCCAATAGGTGGACAAAATGGTGCACTGAGGGGCCATGGAATGCTGCCAATGCTCCAAATGGGCTAATTTACATATTTTCTTTGGATAAAAATAACACAAAATGGTGCCACAGAAGAGGAAGATCATCACTGGAATCTCTTCCCGCACAGGTACATAAAAGCAGTTTTGCAAGAACGACCCTGCTGATAGTTTACCTTTAAAGTCAATGGTTGGAATAAGGAACGACCGTTATTCTAGATATAACATATAGGACTAAACTGAGATGACAAAGCAACCATGGCATATAGACCACATGGTTTGGTATTCACCTTTTTCTGTCATATGACTCTTCTATTATTCACTGGGAGACCCAAGGTTTTATGTAGCTGTTTTCATTACACTGAAACTTGGATCTGAATAGTAAAATGGATGTAATAGGGTCATTTAATATAATAGCAATAAGGTTTTTTTTCATCTGGTTTTCCACAATCAAATTTCCCAGCTGTTTTGTAGATTAAAGGTCCTTGACACCCTAGGCCAGTGTTCCCCAACCTGTGGCCCTCCAACTCTTGCAGCACTACAACTCCTCAGCTTATGGTGGACCTCAGAGACTTTCTGCCAGCCCCCTATTTTTACACTGAGTGCCATCAGTAAGGGGTGACACAGCCCCTCTGCTGCCACCAATGACCATGTCAGGAATTGCAGCGCTACTGGTTTCAGCACATATCGCTACATATTGTTAGCACTACTGCATACAGTGCTAACGAAACTGTGCTCCCCCAATGTCTGTTCTAGTGCATGTTAGCATTAGAATAGACATTACATTGGGGGAATGGTTCTGTGCGAGTAGCGCTTCAGCTGCGGTAATTGACAGTCATCTTGACTAGCTCTTCTTTGGGGACTAGGCTCAGACAACCTGTTTGTATGATAGTCCTACAGTGATATGTTTCAAGAAATTGCTTTCCTTGTTTTGACATACATATATTTTTCATCCTGTGATATGTGATGTCATTGATATTAAATATATATGTATATACCAATGTGACAGGATTACTTGCATGTTTGCATTTTCCTTGTATATGGGGTGAGGAGGTCCCAGTGATGAGAATGATATAAATAAAGGCAAATAGAAGATTCCTGGTCACAGGAGAAGTTCCAGGCTTCCCAAGGATCATTTTTGAGTCCACTGAGCATCAGCAGTTGAAAGCTGAAGACGCTGCTCCGCATATCCACATACCCCAGCGAGTTCAGCGCCTCTTCACATTATGGTCACAGTGATCAGTCCTCCAAGGTCAAATATTTAGTTCAGCTTCATGGGAGTTCATACAATCTGGTCTCCAGCAAGGTACACAATGACTTCTCACAGTACAATCAATGTGACCGAGGATAGTAAACACATAGTAAGGTATGATGTCTCCCATCTCTAAGAGTCTTTTAAAATAATGAAGTATATATTTTATTTTTTTGTAGCACCCGAAGGTCAGACTCGAAGGCCACCATGTACAACAATCTTCTGCTCATTCCATGGATTGGGAGAACTGGAAGTGATTCTTTTTTAAAAATAAAATAACACTCCACTTTGTTCATATCTTTATGTTGTTTCCGATGCTCTTAGATCGCCCTAATCGGAAAGTTCATATTCACAAAAACCCTACAAATTCTTTCGAGACTCAACCTCAAAGATCCCATCCATAAAACAGAGAAGTCAGGAGAATGAGAGCAAGGCAAGAGAGAAAGAGAAAATCTCATACAACCAGAAAGAGCCCTGAATATCTAAATAGCAGGAGCCACGGATGCCAGGCGAATGCACTAAGTAAGATAGTATCCATGGTAATAAAGTAGCGGGTATTGAAATCTGTAGGGAGATTCTAATATTTAACAGCTCTGGTTATCTTTCTGGACTGAATAAATCTCTGCTTATTTAAAGAGGATACATATATATAACATTTCAGCCTCGAAATAACTATTAAAATGAGCCACATTTATCCAGTTGGGTTCTTTGGTAATAATATGGGTAATTCTCTGGGTTAAAATGAATAGCAACATAGTTTAATTCTGTCAGAGGATAAGAGCCAAAGCTAATATTTGTATATCTTAGACTCTAGATGTAACCCCAATATACCTATAAACATCAATGTAGAGAGTGACCAGCAACAGACCGAGGCAGACGTAGCAGAGTGGTAATAAGAGTGGCTGTAGCGTGCAGACTATGTCTCCCTAAGTAAATGCTGCAGGGTGCTCTGATGTAAATAGCAAATCCAAATAGTAGCAACAGAAAACAGACGCCGGCACTCACCCCTGGTGTGCGTTCAACCTCAGTTTGAGCAGGAAGGGAGATTAGAGAGGTGAGGGTGTGGGTGTGACCCTGGAAAGGTAACATGCTACTGAACTTCAACTGAAGTTCAATGCACATCAGCGGTGAGTGTTGACATCTGTTTTCTATTGCTACTATACCTATAACATACTGTTTTTATGTGGGTCAAATGTACACAACACGTCTGCCATGTTTCTATGCATTTCTTTTATGTACATGTCATTTACATTATGCTTTTTGACATCATCTATGTGAACATACAGTAAAATATATCTGCAATGCATTGTGGTACAGTTTTCCTGTTAAATGATTCTCATTAGAGTCTTAAGCTGACTGTACCAGACCCCCAATACCTGACCCCCATGGTGGTCTTTCCCCAAGCTTAAATGTTTAGTTCAATGAGAAATCAGGGACTAAGCTTGGCACTTCACACAACAGCTTACCTCATGGCAGAACAATGGTATGGATGTATTGAAACCCAACATACCGACCCTCTCTCAACATATGCCACTGCTGGAGATGGGAAATCCCTACACTCATTAGATGGAAAGAAATCAGCCATGGGAGGTATCTTCTCAGGGATCTCAGGGTATGTGTATAAGTTGCTTTACAGCACAGTTTTCTATTCTTTTTTTAATAAAAGGTATGGATCTAATAGAGAAAAATGAATACTTTCCCAAAAGAAAGCTTAATCTCCCCTCTACTGGGATCCGTGCCTATTTTATCATGAAAGTATGAAAACTGCCATAGTTTACTAGCATGGGGACTACCCAAGTGGCCTGTGCTCATGATTTACCATAAAGCGCTCTTTGAAAGATTCACTTATGAAATATTATTCTGTTCTTCCCCAACAAGGTAGTAACTTCTGTATGTATTACATTATCAATACAACGTCATTTCTTTTTTTTATACTCTGCCTATTTTTTTTCCGGAGCTTGTACTGCCCAGTCTGTTGGCTTATGATATGGCGTCCTGGACTGTCTGTCATATGCAATGACCTGGAGTTTATGACCATTCATGTATACTGTCCCTTAGCCATCTTCAGTTGTTTCCTTTGGAGGACAGAGTGACTGTTTCATGGCTGATGCTGAGTTTTCACTGGTATTCTTCATTATGTGTGAATTGGTCTGCTGATGTTTTTATAAGCTTTTATTGGGTCTGGCTTTCAATCACTGGATCCCATGTAAGTAGGCGTAGTTATATCGGGGTCTTATATAGCGCACTCGTCTTTGCTGTCATTAGTACTACCAGGGATGAGTAGTTTCAGATGGTCACATATTTATTCTCGCACTGCCCAAAAGACCACGTTCTCTCACACAGGACAGATTCACACTCTTTATAATTAAGGTGATGCCTCTTTTTTTTTGGTTATGTAGATTTTCTTCCAGGCTCATGTGCTCTATTCTCTGATTCTCTCGTTACTTTCAGATGATGATTTTGCTCTCTTGACTGTTTCAGGATGTAGTCTCAGCATGTAAAGTCTTCAAATGCTCCACGTACCGCATGGTGGGGGAGAATGTTAGCTGTATAGCTCATACCCGCTGGGTGCCCTCTTACACCCTCACATGGAGCCTGTAATGAGTACAGAATATTCATCATAAAAAAGCATGATTGAGAAAATAGCCAAAATAAGAGTCGAAAAATGTACTTTATATAGGTTGCTACAGTCAAACTAGCTTTGTAGAAACACTGTGTGCAGACTTCATGCCCAGCAACCGGCAACCTTTATTGAACTTTTGTACCAGTTAGCCGTGTGCCAATAGACTAAGATAATGAGCAAGACAAGGAAAACAGAGAAGTTTATATATGGCAAGATGTGCTGACTTTATGGGCTATTTCCAGGGTGGCATTGTGTCCTTTGCTTCACTGTTTGACTACAAGGAACAAGACTGCTATTAGTCATCAGAAATACTTCTTTTAAAGGAAAAATTTCAGCTGGTTGGAAGACACTAGCCTGCTGTTATGTTTTCATAGCACTCGGGATGCTGAGAATGAAGGTCTATTTCTTATCTCCATCCTCAGCATCAATTTTGGGAAATCCTCAGTTTAATTAATATGTAAATTAGGTGGTTTGGTGCACTTGGGGTGGGACTACCGAACTTGGTGCACCGATTTGCCCCTCCTCATGTAGTAACGCCCCCAGTGTACTGAACTGCAGAATTTACATTTAATTTAAATAAAAGATTTAATGACGACTCTGAGGATAAAGGTAAGAAAATGACCTTCATTCTCCGCATCCCTGTCCCCATAGAGACATAGTGGCAGGTTAGAATCTTCTAATGTGCTGTTAGTTTCTCTTCAAACTAAGCTATCCAGAAATGGACAGGTTAAAACTGAATCTAACGACAACTCTCCTGTGTTAGGAGCAACAAGACTAGAACTTATTTGTATTATTAAATTGGATACAACTAATCGCAGACTGAGACACAATGATGGCAGAAGTAACTATATGCCAGGTCCTGACTGGCACTTTTCTAAGTCTGGCATTTTGAAACCAGGGTAAGCACATCAACTAAATAATTCTTTAAAAATGACCTTCATGTATGTATGTACAATAAATGGAGCGTGAGGTAGCGATGATGAAGTCTGCTATAATTCTGGGTATGTAGAAATGTCAACATAGATAATTAATAAGTCATGAAAATTAGAAAAAACAAACAAACTGATGAAGCAACCAAACTAATGACACCAAGAATGATGTCCATAAGAGCGAAGAAAAGTTGTAACTTACATGGCGCTTTACGTCGTCCATACTTAGTGTTGCTCCTTTGTCATTGTTGTTACGTTTGGAATCTTTCCCACATTTCGCACCTCCACACAGCTTGTATTTTAAAACCTAAAGGAAACCATCACCATTAATACTTTCCCTTTCATAGAACCTATATAGAGGGTACAGTTTTAGCTTTGAGTCTTAGTTCCTGCCACCTACCTCATACACATAGTCGAAAAGCTCGAGGACTGTTAGTATACTTGCTCCAATGAACAGACCCATCTGTCCCCCAATGTCCCCTGTAGGAGAAAGCAAAATCATAGAACAAACATATTTCAGGAACATAGTAGTGGAATTCTGAAACATCGCCAAGAATCATTGCCTATAGGAGTGGCAAAAAAAATACAAACTGAGCTGATGTCAGGGAAAAGAGTAGATAACATCTTAAAAAAGATCCCTGGGGACATGTAAGGATGACGGTACCATAATAGTGTTCAGGAGACGGAACAGCTAGGATATACAGAAATAAACTGTGCAGAAATGGCAAGCAGAATCTACACCGTCGTTATCGTTCAAAAATCTTTCAACATGTTGAAAGACAGGGATCAGCTGACATCGTGCATGTCGGCTGATTGTTGCCTTATAACAGGAGCTATTACACCAAGTGATTATTGGCCATAATGGCTGATAATTGCTTGGTGTGATTGGGCCTTAAGGGTCATGTTAGCTGGGATGATCCTCGGCTGTCTACGACCACAAACCAGCGTCGATCAGCAAGACTGGCACTTGCTTGTAGTGTCTTCTTACGGCAAAACCAATTAAGCGTTCAGGCTGCATGAATGATCGTTTGTGCTATTAGCAACATTAGCATCATAGTGACTATACTGTCATACTGTATCTTACAGGCAACTAATTTAGAGCAGAGGATCAACAGATTGATGTATAGTTTTATGGAAATATTTCAGTTAATTTCTTAGTCATATAAATCCCTGCTGTCCCTGGACCAGCAGATCCCTAAGCCTAGATGACAGCCCTACTTATGAAGTGACATTTATCTCCGTATGCGCACTTATACATGGAAGGATGTTAGTCAACAAGCCACTCTACCAAATCTGCTCGACTTATGAGCCCAGTCAGAAGAGCAATTTGTGTGTACAGTGGTGCCTTGGATTACGAGCATAATTGGTTCCGGGACCGTGCTTGTAATCCAAATCCACTCTTACACCAAAGCAAAACTTCCCATAAGAAATCACTGAAATGCAGACAATTGGTTCCACATGATTTTATATTCTGAATAACATGTAAAACAAGTAAAAAAAAACATTTAGAATAATAAGTTACTGTACAGTGTAGCAAACCTGAAAAACAGCTGCTGTTTGTAGATACAGGATGGAGCTGCAGGATGGGTAACACAAGGGGGGACAGAGACTGCAGGGAACATAAAGGAGCAGGACATATGTGGGCACAGTATAGTAGCACTCTCTATCTGGGGAGAGAGGGGTTACAGCTATGGAGAGATTACTCCCCATAGTCCTGTCCCCTGATGTAAGCCCCAGCCTGAAGTGGATCTGCTCTGATTTGGAAGGTGAGGGAGACTTCCTGGGTCAGAGTACAGGGCTGTAGACGCCGCTATGCCCCTCCTCCACTCCCACCCAGCACAGGGAGCTCTTAAACCGAAGCAATGCTCTTAAACCAAGTCACAATTTTGAAAAACTGTGAGCTCTTACACCAAAACGCTCTTAATCCAAGTTACTCTTAAACCAAGGTACCACTGTATATAAAAAAAAAATGACCTATGATTTTCTATAAGGCCATCAGTACAGTACATAATTTTTATAAGATCCTACTGTATAATTCCACATGGAGGTTTATCTATTGGAATTCAGTGAAAAAAAAAATCAGGACATATTCAATCAGATGTGGCATCCTCGGCCAGATGTTGTATTACTAGGGGGGACATACAGTGTCCTGAAAAGCACCAGATAGGTTCCCATTAAATGTAAGCTTTGTCCCTTAAGGGGTCTCTAGTGCTCCTGGTGTTTTATTTTCTGATTGTGTTGGGTCAATCTCATACTCAGAACACATGGTTATATCCCCTGTCCCCCTCTCTGTAAGGTATGGGTATTACACATTACATTCCTCTAATTACACTGGTGGATCACAGAGTTGGACCTATATAGTTTATCCTCATAAACTGTCTGCTTGTTGAGTGGTGTCAGAAATGTACACAGATTTATAAATTACTTCTATTAAAAAAAAAAAAAAAAATCAAGTGTCTTCCAATACTTATCAGCTGCTGCATGTCCTACAGGAAGTGGTGTATCCTTTCCAGTCTGACACATTGCTCTCTGATGCCACTTCTGTCCATGACAGGAACTGTCCAGAGCAGTAGCAAATCTGCCACAGAAAACCTCTCCTGCTGTGGACAGTTCCTGACATGAACTAAGGTGGAAGCAGAGAGCAGTGTGTCAGACTGAAAATACACCACTTCCTGTAGGACATACAGCAGCTGATAAGTATAGGAAGACTTGTGAATTTTTTTTTTTATAGAAGTAGTTTACAAATCTATATAACTTTCTGACACGAGTTGATTTCATTTTTGTTCCCTCCGGATTACACCTTTAAACTACTTAAGCTAATAATTTCTACCACACAAGTGCTAGATCTTAATATGTCACCATCAGAAGAAGAAAATATGTTCATGATGTTACAATTCGCTGCAACATAAAACAACAACTGAACAGTGTTTGATAGCTCAAGTACTCAGACATTGCATTCAAAGTCATGTTTTCCTGTCACACTAGAGCGCTTTATCTGTTTGATGCAGTTCTCAGATTGGAGAAGGGATATCATGAATACACTGCTAAATGACAGAGGTATGGTGAAATCATACCTGCTACCCCCTCAAAGAAATACTCAATTTAAACATAAATGATCTTAAATCAATTTGTGTCATAAAGCTCTACAGTTTGGAAATGACTTCTATTTAAGAAACTCAAGCCTTCAAGTACCTATCAGCTGCTGTATGCCCTGCAGGAAATGGTGTATTCTTTCCAATCTGACACAGTGCTCTCTGCTGCTACCTATGTCCATGTCAGGAACTGTCCAAAGCATGAGAGGTTTTCTATCAAATTTTCCTACTGCACAGAAAAATTCCTTTCATGGACAGAAGTGGCAGCAGAGAGCACTGTGTCAGACTGGAAAGAAGACACCACTTCCTGCAGAACATACAGCAGCCTGAAGGTTTGAAGTTGGAAAACTTGAGTTTTTTCTAAATAGAATTCATTTACAAATCTATATAACTTTGACACCAGTTTATTTTTCTTTCCTCTGGAGTACCCCTTTAACCTTTCGTAAAATGTCCAATTTATTTGGACATCTGGCTAGTTCATGTATGACGCTACAGGGCAATTTCATATGGAGCAGCAGAGTTTGTGGCTCTACTGGAAATGTGCCGCTTTAGGAAGGGAGGAAACTATCCATGCAGAAGCTAGAGATGGGGTTTTTCCTTGCTTTTCTGATCACTAAATGAATGGCTTACAATACAGTATGTAGACTCCCTGTTAGAACTATAAAATTATGGGTTAGAGCAGTGGTATAAAACTCAGGACCTCCAGCTGTTGCAAAACTACAATTCCCATCATGCCTGGGAAGCCAAAGCTTAGCTGTGATTGGTTGCTATGGGCACTTTATACCAGTTTCTACTTTCATACATATGGGCCTTAGTACTGGAATAATTGTAAGTTTTCGTGTTCTTCATGTGGACACATTATTAAAATAATAATAATAATAATAATACAATTTTACCAATAAGGTAAAACAATAATAAATAACATGAATGTAAAGTGCCACACACACAAATGGACTTCTGGAGTTACTGGAGTAAACATTTCATAGGGATATTCCATAACCTGGCAGCTCTGTGGGGTCACAGCAGAAGTTTTGCATGAAATATTTATTCTCCATGTTTCTAGGCAGATATAAACACAATGTATGTGCACAAATTAGAAAATAAAATCTATGATTTGGCTGATGTTATATCTCACCAAGTAGTCCAGCCACCTCATATGCCTTCTTCTGTTCTATGGTTTCATAGTTCAATGCTTCAAAGAAAATATCCAGTACCAGAATGTTCTCCCTGTTAATGACAGTAAATAGAGATGACAATGTGTGAAAGACTTGTGGGAAAGGGTTAAATGGGCACTCTCATTACTAATAAATAATGGTAAATTAGCAGGGGAGATGATATACTACATCTTTACAATTTGCTTCATTTTATCTTTGCCTGTTTTATATATGAAATACAGTGCTATAAAATCGGCCACTAGGTGTCTCACCTGCAGTTGAAGCTCCGTCACTAAGGCTATTTGGTCTTTAGCAACAGAAAAAAAAGAGACCAATGCAGGAAGTGATGTCAGTTGCTCTGCACAGGCTGGCCCAGTGAAGGTGAATGCTGATTGGCCAGTACCTGTCCATGCCCCTGATGTAAGGCAAATGTGATTTCTAAACAAGGCCCACCCACCAGCTCAGAGTAAAATGCAGAAGCATCCTTTTTGATGTTTAGTCTAAAATGGATTGCCCTTGTAATGTTTACCGATAGCTAGGCTACCGGTACAATGTGATGGAGGGTTGAATTGCAAAACTGTGGGTAGGACTGCGGTGGAGGAGTGACAAGAGATACATGGGAAATGTAGTTTGAAAAGGGACGCCATAGAGTGGGTAAAAGGAGAGAGCACGGAGATGAGGAATCTACATCAATAACAATGGGTTTAGAGGGCACAATAAGTATTTAGTTCTATACTGTGAAATCTGTGAAGTTAGATAACACCTTTAAGGAGAGTGATAAGATAAGTCAACCAAAGATATTTATGTTATTTTTCTCTTTATTTATTCTTTTAAGTGAAAACAATGACCTTATTCTAGATTCTGGGATGCGTCCAAATCAGTTTGTCTCCAGTCCATCAGTTAATAAGCTTTAATTAAAATCTAAAATCTATACACAGTGTAATTTGTTTGAGAATTTATTTCAGAGCTATATTGAAATGTAAAGAGAATCGGTCACAGCGTGCTGCCTGTACATTATCTGAACGTCTGCCTGCATGCCAGCCGGAAGCCGTACCATCCAACTCCACTCTTCACAGAGTTGTGAAAAACAAAAAATAACTTCTTACAGGAGGTAACATAAGGACTCCTCCTTTTAAATATAATTTAACTATGAATACTGCGTTCATATCTCCACATGATGCTAGAAACTACTGAGGAAAAAAAGTGAAAAAAATACATAAAAATAACCTTATTTACTAATACATCTTTTATCGTCATCTTATTAAGGCACAACATTTTCTTTACATAGGTTTAATAGAGTCATCAATTGGATATCAAGACAAAAAATAAAAATTTGTCTGTAACTCTGCTGGCCTGCTGTCACAGTATACTACTTATCCCTACAGGCTCAGCCTGTCTGGTCCATTTTCCCTCCTGCTGCCAGACTATGCTGTAGGGGGCGTGCATACTCCCTTCTTGTCTCTTAAAAGGCCAGGACATGCACCTAAATGCTTCCCCAGCCAATCCTTATTAAGGATAAGGGGAGGTAAAAGGGGGAGCTTTATATTTATTTTTTAAAAGGGAGCTTACTTAGGTGTGGGGGCTTTAAAGCCATTTTACAGAGAAATCCAGACAGGAAGAACCTCCCACCCTAGTTAGGTTTTTCTAATTTTTGGCTTTGGGTCTTTCCACAGTGATTGCTTGTTGGATGGTGGCATGGGCTGCGTTGCATATCTGGCTGGGTGTAGATGTCTAGGGGTGTAAGTATGTATTCATGTGTATATATGCAGCGTTCTACAGATATGTGAAAATTGGTTGAATAGTACTTTAGTGTTTTTTGTCCATGGAATTTATGTTGTGGCAGCTGGCTGGGGTGTTGAGGCCCTTGAAATTGAAACAAATATCTTTTGGAGTTTTGAGGCACAGGAGGTGAACCAAGGAAGTTTAGGACCCCTTGGTTTGTTAGCTGGCAGATGAGAGATGAGGAGAATAACCTGATTGGGTTTGGTGGGCTTAGGCTTAGGTTGTTGATCAAAATGGGGTACAGGGGTGTTTAAGCGCTGGTGCCTTTAAGCCTGTGGGAATTTATCTGAAGGCAAATCCTGTGTATGGAAATTTTAAAGGGGTTGGGAAAATTCGTACCCACAATCTGACCCCCCCAAAACAACTTGTACCTTTGGATAGCTGCTTTTAATCCAAAATCTGTCCTGGGGTCCGTTCGGCAGGTGATGCAGTTATTGTCCTAAAAAACAACTTTTAAACTGGCAGCCCTGTGATTAACGGCCGGGGCTTAGATTGTGTAAGCACTAGGCTGGCACAACCTCTCTGTCCCTCCTCCCCGCCCTCCTCATCATTAGGAATGCTCCAGGCAGATTGTCTCCTATTCCTCAGCTGTGTGAATACTGAACATGGGCTGGATCGTTAAGGCACCTGTGCAATGTTCAGACAGGAGAAAATGTTCCAGTGGAATTCCTAATGATGAAGAGGGTGGGGAGGAGGGACGGAAGGGTGGTGCAAAGTTAGGGCACAGATATTCTAAGCCCCGGATGTTGGGCACGGAGCTGCAAGTTTAAAAGTTGTATTTTAGGACAATAACTGCATCACCTGCCGAACGGACCCCAGGACAGATCTTGGATTAAAAGCAGCTATCCGAAGGGGTTTGGGGGTCAGATTGTGGGCACAGAGTCACTTTAAGGGGGCTAGGCAGGGGCCTATTTCAGGTAAGGACTTGACAATGCCCACATCATATGAAGTTGCCTGTTTTTTTGCTGTTTTGTTACTGTGTCTGATCCCAGCCTGTTTCCTGACCCTGTATCTGCCTGCTTTTCTGTACCCTTGCCATATACTCCTGTCTGAGCTTGGCTTGTCCCTGACCTTAGAACCTGTGCTGCCGAACCTGACCAGTTGCATATCAGCTATACATATACTCTGCCAGACAAAACCATAACCTGTACCTAGATACTTTTTTGCCTGACCCCATATTCAACACCAGCTGCCACCTAAACCTGGCTACTCCTACCCTCGTGGTTCATTGCAGTGACATGCTGCAGCACAGTCCACTTTTGCTCTGTGAAAAAAAAAAGAGTCAGGCTCCTAATGTAAGTCTATGGAGCCCAACTCCATAGACATAATGTTTTCTTGTGCAGAGCGGGGATAGGATGCACTGCAGTGTTGTCTTCTCCCTGCTTGTTATTACAATCAGTACCGGACTAAACACTCAGACCCAGACCGATCAAAACTTTTGACATGTCTCTATGACATGTCAAAATTTTTTACAAACCCCAGTGACACTTTAATGGTCAAAATATATAGTTTGTAAATACACTGCAGTAATATACTTTTATACAATATCAAAGCATATGACAATGCCGACAATGACAACTACTTGCAAAGAATTCTATGCTTCTTATAAAAGCCCACTAGGTGTCACTACTGTCTCTACTTAACTTATTGCACAGCTGAAGGAGTGGAAGGGTTAAATAGTTTTGTACCACACGTTATGTGCTGACCAGTCACAGGTGCTAGTTCTCTACTATCCTCTTTCTTCTTCTCTCACTCACTCACTCACTCACTCACTCACTCACTCACTCACTCACGAGGCCATACTCAGTTCTCCTGCTAAACCCTAGGCTACTATGCAGTGCTAAGCTCTAATAATAGGAGAGAAGCCACATAGGTAACACCTTGCTTACGTCAGGAACCTCTCTAAAACCTGCAAGGCAGTTACCTAAAGCAAGAGGAACTGACCCCAGTAGGAAAAACCTACCTAGAAAGGTCTACGTATCCTACTACATAGTGCAGGATGACTGGGAAACCTCAGAAGTCTGCTACACCCAACAGATGTCAGGGGCTTGTATTACCCACCTAGGATGGGTATCCTGCAACTAGGGGGCATAAGGAGATTATTTTATCTCTTCTATTTCTACACCTGTTCCTGGCAGAGCACACTTACTACATTGGGCAGGGCTCCTCTGGCAACTCCTCTCCTCCCTCTCTCTCTACAAAGCACCCACTACTACAAGCACTGGTCCTACCTCAACTGTCAGCACCTACGTTCTATGTAAAGATTTGCACTGTTTTCATCATGTGTACTCTTTACCCTGAGTAACTCTTCAGTAAAGTATTATATTTTTTTTACTAAAACTCATGGGACTCTGGTCTACTCCTTTAGCATCTGCACCTACACACCTCAGAACACTTGGGCTATTCTCTCTTTCTGTGTGCATGGCGGTATCAACAGCCTGGGTTGGGTCTAACACCCCTCCAGGCCACCTTGACAAGTGCCCAAGTGACCCTAACCTCCCCCGAGGCGCTGCACCATCTAACCGTATGGTACCGGCACCCCGAATACAACAATCCTCTTGAGGGCTGATTAAATTTCAGGAAAAAGATATCAAACATACAAAACCACCTCAAAACTGGAGATGATGCAGCTTTATATGCAGTTTCATAGAAGCCATGTTTTCTGCTGCAGGGGATAGATCTTGATTTCTGTAAACTGAACAAAATACTACAAGTTTGGCAACACATTGGATATCTTCAGGATTTAAAACATTCCGAAGAAGTTTTCCTTAAGTGAACTCTTTAACAACAGGCGGTTCCTTGTCAGCATTGATCCACGTCTTAACATCTTCATACACCCTGCCTATTAGATTACCCTCCGGGCCATCTCTAAGATTTTGTCAGAAAAGCTTTGGCCTATGTCAAAACCTTCCAACTCTGCGTCTGAAGGCCTGTCATAAAAACATGGGCACAAACCACAATTTAACCTGGTTTCTAAGGGTAGTCTCCTTTATATTCATCCATTCCAAAGTAACATCATAGCAGACCTGTAGGGCTAGATGTCAACACATGGCTGTCAGGGCTGTCATGGCTGTCATGGGAGTCATCACTTATCATACAGTAATTCATGTCTGGATGACACTATATATTTCCCATTTGTTTTTATAAAATGCTACATGTAAAGGAAGCTTGTGAGGATTTACCAGTATGAAGGGTCTGTAGATGGTGTCTCTTTGCCTTGCAGATATAAAAAAAGAAGGTAGCTTTAAAATCCTCTGGCTATATTTGACTCCTATTAAAAAATCTCAAGTCTTCCAGTACTCATCAGCTACAGGAAGTGGTGTATTCTTTCCAGTCTGACACAGTGCTCTCTGCTGCCACCTCTGTTTGTGCCAGGAACTGTCCAAAGTGGACAAATCTCCATAGAAAACCTCTCCTGCTTGACAGTTCCTGTTATGGACAGAGGTGGCAGCAGAGAGCACTGTCACTGTCACACTAGAAAGAATGCAGGACATACAGCAGCTGATAAGTACTGGACAACTTGAAAATTTTAGATAGAAATAAATTACAAATCCGTATAACTTTCTGACATAAATTGATTTAAAAACATGTTTTTCCCTCCGGAATACTTCTTTAAACTAGTATTTTACATATCTGATGTATTTTAGATAATTCTGGTGCATTTTGCTTGGTACATCAGCCCCACTGTGTGTTCCAATACTGTGTGTACATTGTCAAGTTTGGAGCTGATGTGCTAACATACTGTGGTTAACTGTAAATTAGATTTTGCCTTCCTAATGTATATTACATATCCTATAATGAAAGTGATTAAAAGTGAAGGGGAGAGTAGATTCTACATGGGCCGGCTACTGTACTCTAGCAGGAGTGATAAATAAAATGCAAGTATTGACATCACATGTAGAAGCAAACTCATCCATTACCTCTGGGGTGAAATCTCCATCAATCACATATTTCATGGATTTACAGAGTAGATGGGCTGATTCTAATTGACGCAAGAAGAGCAAGGGCTGCATCAACTGGAACTGTAATCTATACCTAGTCCATTTCTTCTTCATCTAGAAACAGGGGTAACTGGGACAGATGCCTGAACTTTTCAGTCACCCTCATGCCAACCAGTACCATTCTGTATCATATTGTATTTTACGCAATATTATGACTTTGAACTATCCATGTACATTCCTATATATGTTATGATATACAGTGGTGCCTTGGATTATGAGCACGATTAGTCCCGGGACCGCGCTTGTAATCCAACTCCACTCTTAAACCAAAGCAAAGTTTCCCATAAGAAATTACTGAAATGCAGAGAATTGGTTCCACACCCAAAAATAATGTTTTTTTTTTAATTCTGAAAAACATGTAAAACAGATGACACAAACAACGAGAGACAGCTGAATATGTCATATTACAAGTTACTGTACAGTATAGCAATCAGCATGTGGAGTATAATGTATAGTAACTGCATAAACCTGAAAAACAGCAGCAGTTTGTAGATACAGGATGGAACTGCAGATCCCCATAATGTAGTAGCGTAGTACAACAGGCTACAATAACCTCCACAGTCCTGTCCCCTAATGCAAGCCCCAGCCTTAAGTGAATCTGCTATGATTTGGAAGGTGAGGGAGACTTCCTGGGTCAAAGTACAGTGCTGTAGACCACGCTATGCAGGCCATACCCATCCCCCGCTCCCCCTTCCACTCAGTACAGGGAGCTCTTAAACCAAAGCAAGGCTCTAAAACCAAGTTACAATTTTCAAAAACTGTGAGCTCTTCTTGCAAAATGCAAGGTACTCTTAAACCAAGGTATCACTGTACTTAAATCCCCCATTGACAACAGTCTTGGTACTGTGGATCAGCATTAGTGATGAGCGAACATTCCAATATTTAGTTTGGATCTTGAACATTAACATGAAAAAAAATTATCGTGTTCACCGAACATTCACAAACATTATGCAATGCGTACAGATTATGAAGAGCAAA
Organism: Dendropsophus ebraccatus; assembly: GCF_027789765.1. Taxonomy (NCBI): domain Eukaryota; kingdom Metazoa; phylum Chordata; class Amphibia; order Anura; family Hylidae; genus Dendropsophus; species Dendropsophus ebraccatus. Next base: position 50,726,130 of record NC_091458.1, read on the forward strand.
GCGTAAAATTTGTAATAGCAAAGCAATTATGTAGCATTAGCATATCTTTTATTTGCCTGTGCGTATATACACAGTGACTTATATACTACAGTGTATATTAATTATACTCTGCAATCACTGGCACACATCAGAGCCAGACAGAAAGATTATATATATATATATATATATATACAGGGGCGTAGCTAATGTCTCATGGGCCCAGGTGCAAGAGGTCAACTTGGGGCCCCCCTAAAAAAAAGTCCCCTTTACCCTAAGGCTATGTTCACACACTGTTAAAGTATGGCCGTTGTTGCCATTGGCAACAACGGTCGTACTTTGTACGGGTGGAACACTGCCTATTTTCTATGGGATCCCGGCCTGAGTGTACACACATAGTATACGCTCCGGCCGGGATCCTGTACGACGCTGCAAACAACTGACATGTCAGTTTTCTGTGGCCAAAATTCAGTGAATTGCGGCCGCAGAAAGACCTGTCAGTTCACACAATGAAGTGACCGGCTCCGGACGCTTGCTTCTTTGTGTGCTATGAGGTGCTCTGATGCGGACGCGCTGATGCGCCTGCATCAGAACACTGCAGCTGGATAGATCATCCGGCTGGTACTGCAGTACCGGCCAGGATGATCTGTGCAGAGACCGGCCATTCCGTGACCCGGCCGGATCACGGAACGGCTGGTCTCATACGCTGTGTGAACATACTCTAAAATAGTACAGATAAGTACAGATGAGCACACGACAAATGCACCTCACACAGCTCAGTCCACAGTAGAATACAACATTTACAGGGCTCAGAGAATTGTGATGTAAGGTGATTTCTTCTTTCAAAAAAGAGTTGTGTCTTTGTTTCAGGCTGCTGCCACACACAGTTCCGTCACACACTGCAGTTTTGAGAGGGCGGGGGGCAAAAAGTATAATTTCTCCCACAATAAAGAGACCTCATAGAAGGAAAAATTGTAATGAAAGACACAAATTACTATGATGGGAACTGTTACTGTAATGTGTATGGCAGTTACAGTGTGCAGTGTCAGTGTATACTGCTGACCTGTCCTTATATTCAGGAGCCAGGGTGAGAAGTCCTCTCCAGTAACCAGTCATAGTAACCAGAAAGTGATTGCTTTCCTAGCAATATTTTGTATGATAGGAAAACACTTTTTAAAGGCTAACTTCCACCTGTATGGCTTTGTATAGGTGGTGTGAAATATTGAACAGAGGAAACTCCAAGTTTTCTGGTGCTGGACAAGTGGTGATCAATAAACCCCCGATGCAGCTGTTTATAGAGAATAAGAGATCATAAGTTAGGGCTAGATGGAGATTGTGTGCAGCAGGGAGGGAACTGGAAGGGACAGGGAAAAAGTGGATTCATTCTGAGAACTCACTAGCAGCTGTACAGTACTTGTAGCTACTACTGAGGAAACTCACAATAAATCCCCCTTAAGAGCTCCGGAGCTGTGACCTCCTGCCCCTGTGTGTGTCCCCTCCAGTAAGGGGGAGGAAGCCTGATAAGGACAGTGTGCAGGAGCCCAGACAAACCTGACAGCCTGATACAGCAGATACACAGCACCCCAGCCCCCGACCCACTCACTCTGGTGATGTTTCCTCCTCCCTCCAGTCCCGACAGCTGCTTATGAGGAGGTGAGTGCTGCACATGACCAGCCCCCTGCTTCAGTGGAGAGAGGAGGGGGATGTGTGATCTCTGACTCCTCCTGGTGAGGGTCCTCAGCTCTGCAGCCTGCCGCTGGAGACTGTCAGACATACAGGGGGGGAGGGACCTCAGGCCCCCTATCGGCTCCAGCGCTTCCTGTGTAGCGGCAGCAGCCTGAATCCGTGGGTTTGTGGGATGCAAGCAGCTGCACAAGGTTGGTTAGATTGTGAAGTGGCAAAGGGGGGCGGCCGGGCCCCTCTGACTGGTGGGCCAGGTCGCAACTGCGACCCTTGCGACCACTGTAGCTACGCCCCTGTATATATATATGTATGAATTAGCTCTAAAAAGGACTTTTGGGTTCTTAAGTTTTTTTTTTCCACAGAGGACATCAGGTCAATACAGGGTTAAGAAATGAATCCTTATTAGAGATGAGCGAACCGGGTTCGGGTTCGAGTCCATCCAAACCCGAACTTTCGGCATTTGATTAGCGGTGGCTGCTGAAGTTGGATAAAGCCCTAAGGCTATGTGGAAAACATGGATATAGTCATTGGCTGTATCCATGTTTTCCAGACAACCTTAGAGCTTTATCCAAGTTCAGCAGCCCCCGCTAATCAAATGCCGAACCCGGTTCACTCATCTCTAATCCTTATAGTGCCTAAACGTTGGATTCTGTCACCCTCCCTACACTGATAATTTCACAATGTTCTAAGCACTACTCGGTCAGCTCTCCCTCCCTACACTGACTAACTACCACTGTGAATATTGCTGCTTAAAGGGGTACTCCAGTGAGGGGGCACTTTTTTTCTGGGACCGGGTAGGAGGTGGCCAAGGTAAAAGACGTTCACTCACCTCCCCGGTTTCAGCGGCGGGTCCTGCATCGCGGCGCTCAGGTGCCTGGTTCCCGGCCGCTTCCGGGTGTCTGACGAGGGCCCGAGACGTGACGTCTCAGGTCCACTCAGCCACTCAGTGAAGGAGGCAGGATCCATTTTGAAGTCCGCTCAGATCCCGCCTCTGTCACTGAGTGGCTGAGCGGACCTGAAACGTCACGTCTCGGGCCCGCGTCAGACACCCGGAAGAGGCCGGGAATCGGGCACCGGAGCGCAGCGATGCGGGACCCGCCGCAGTTCTCCCTACTGAACGGCACAACAATCAGGAAAGACTGAGAAAATTCGCCTCAGCATCACGTTTTTATCTCATGTACGTAATGATGCTAATCTAATCGTACAGCCAATCACAGTAACACCAGTAGTGAACATGGCTACTACATTACCTGATGTGCTCTTCCTTCCCCGCACATTCATTGGCTTTTTCAAATTTGTGGGAGGAAATTTATGCAGTTGCGTACATTCACATCTTCGAAAATGTTCTAAAATGATTGTTCTAACCATTCCGATCATCTAAAAAATTGCTTGTGATTGGCGAACACGAACAATTAGCGTCATGTGTGTACAAACATACAAACATTTATGAGCTCATCACTAATCAGCACCAGTCTTGTTAGTGTAAACCAAACGCAACCCATACAAACAGAAATGGCACGCGTCTGCAAGGTGAAACCAGACAGGTAACCAAATAAATGCAGGGGGTGGGAGGTGACCCACTTACCCGCTCAGGTTAAGCAAATGCCAGGCACAAAATTGATGTCAAAATTCGAAGGGCATATTGTTCCCATGGGGGCTGCTTTCTTATATTATTACATGTGAGAGGATTTATACAACCCATACACAGGTATGGCCATGTTTTTCTAGCTCTGAAAAACCTCTTTAAATTAGTCATTGATTTGTATGACCCCAATTTCTGTAAAAGCAGTTATGTTAAAGAGGTTATCCAGGATCAGAATAAAATGGCACCTCCCCCCCCCCCCACACACACACACCAGAAACAGCATGGCTCTTGCCTCCAGTTGCAAATAAGTTTCATTCACTTCAATAGAATGGAGTTGTTGAAAACCCCCACCCAAACTGGAGACAAGAGTGGAGCTGTTTTTAAAAGACAGCGACCTTAATTTTCTAAGCCTGGAAAACCCCTTTAAGGATGTGAGATTCTTTGCTGTACCCTAAGCTTTGAGTATGAGACACACAAGCCAGTAACTATTATTACTACTGTGTCCTTCACTCTGCCTTGCCTATGTAAGGCCATGTTCACACGGCATATTCTACTGCCCGTTCCGTGACCCGGCCGGGTCACGGAGCGGCAGGTCTCTGCAAAGATCATCCCAGCCAGTATTGCAGTGAATAAATAGTGGCCGCAGAAAACTGACATGTCAGTTGTTTGCTGTGCCACTTGGGATCCCGGCCGGAGCGTATAATTTGTGTATACGCTCCGGCCGTGATCCCATAGAAGAACATGCAGTGTGTCTTTTCATACAAAGTACAGCCGTTGTTGCCGATCACAACAACGGCCGTACTTTTACGCTGTGTGAACATAGCCTAAGTCTGTACTGTGTGGCAGGGATAAAGAGGAGGTATCTTAAAAGCTTGCCCTTTAAAATATATCAAATGTGGTGCTGAATTATTTTGCACATGATTTATACACTTCCATTGTCTCTGCATTTAATCCTTACTTCAATATCTGATTCAAATGGTAGTGCGGCTGAATTGATAAAAAGAAAATGCTTTAAAGGGAAATAAATAGCTGACCTTTTCCTCTGTGTGCATGCTTGCAGCATCTGACCAGGGATGCTGATCTACCATTTCCCATATAGCTGAAAGACACATTTTACTTTAAATGCGATAATAATGTCACACAGCCGTCTACATAGAAAGATTTGTATTAATACAGGGCAGACATTCCAGTTTCGTCAAATATCATAACTGCTTATATTTTAGAATAAATACATGGACAATTGGCTGCGTGTATATTGAAGTCAGTCCACAGCTGTTTCCGAGGAGTCTACATTGCTATACTCTGCATTGTATAATCTTTAAAGGGGTTATCTAGGATTAGAAAAAGCATGGCTACTTTCTTGCAAAAACAGCACCACCCCTGTCCTCAGGTTGTGTGTGGTATTACAGTTCAGCTCTATTCACTTCAACGGAACTAAGCTGCAAAAGTATGTGCAAACTTAGGACAAGGGCGGCCATGTTTTTGTAAGCCTGTAAACCCCTTTAATGTATTTGACTAAACTGTACAGTTTTCTTTGCTTTTCTTTATTTAAGGGAACATCCTTTTCCATACCTCCCATATCCTTCTCCATGTCTCTGACTGTAATTTTCCTCTGTAAGACATGCTAGACTTTAACATGGCCGATCATCTGCTACCATAGCTGCTGCTAAATAAGTCTGCCATCAGTTTATTCCCATTGAAAACACATACTTAGGCTGGGTTCACACTACGTTTCTGCAACCGTTTTTTAACGTATGTATTTGTCTGCATCCATTTTGATCCATTTTTCCATTGATTTCCATTGTAAAAAAAAAGGATGAAAATGTATTCTTTTTTTTTTAACGTACACAAAAAACATAGTTGACCGTAAAAAAAAAAAAACTGATCCGTTTTGAGTTATAATGGAAGTCAATGAAAAAATGGATCAAAACAGATGCACACAAATGCATATGTTTTTCCATCCATTTTTTCTTCTGCAAACACGGATGAAAAAAACGTAGTGTGAACCCAGTCTAAGTGAGCATGCAGATATAAGAGAGAACAGCTTTCAGTCAGACGTCTAAAGTGTATTGGCAGCTATAGCAGTATCACAGAAAGAGTGCTAAGGACATCTAAAGGTTGTCTACCATGTGGAAATGAAATGTCTCATTTTGCTAGTGATATAAAATAGGTTTTCAAGGAAAATGTTTAAAATCTGGGGCTATCTTTGAGGCAGTAGCAGCTTCAGCAGGTAATAGCGGCTGACATAAGGGATTGCTATAGACGGACCCACAGAGACCAGGTGATTAATGGGACAGCTTCTATTTATGAGGGGGTTGACTTTATGGGTCAGGTTGGAACTATAACCTCCTAAATAGATATAAATATAACTCTTTGCTCCCATTACTATATTAATACACACATTTCTAGAATGTCCCCAATTTGTTCCAACTTGCTCCATGTCTGACATTTTACCTTGTCCTATATATCATGCTCCACATTTTTTTTTCAATAACAATGATCAACATATATAAATCTATACAGATTTATCTGCTCTCAGACATGAGATGAATATGCAAAGTAGCCTTCCACTAGAAGGTGAGCTACCATTGCATACTTTTTGCCTATGGAGGGTTGAATGGCCTCCATAAGTCTCTATACACTAGCCTGGCAATCTCCTTGAGAAGACACTCTACCCCCCTTCTCAGTTCCAAAGATGAGATGAGAAGAGTATTGTAAAGACAACAGTTGGCCGACAATCCCAGGTGAAGAAATCCAGCTGCACTGAGGATAATGAAATCTTTAGGTTGTTTATGGAATATCCAAACATATGTACGCTACATTTCAATCTTTCAAGGGTGGTTGCAGGACACAATAAAGACCCAAGCGGGGTCGAAACAATTTAAAGATTTGCACCATCCCGGATGGTGTTGGATTTCTTCAATTGTGATGCATCAGGTACATGTCAAAAGTTTTTATCTGTCAGGGTCTAGGGGTTCATACCCCGACTGATCAGCAGAATGACCTGGGAGAGACATGTGCTACCACCCCCTGCTCTCCCTGCTCTATGTCTATAAGAGAACGTGTTAAGCAGGTACTTCTCCCAGATCATTCTCCTCACTGGTAGAGGTCTGAACATTTAGACATTTCTAACATTTCTTTGCGACGTAGAAACGTTTCTTTTTCTTTTTGAATGACAGGTATGCTTTAAGGGCCCTATTACACAGAGCGTTAATCGGCCGAATCGGCCGAATTATCGCTCCCTGTAGTAGAGACAACGATCAGCTGATGACAAGAATCATCGGCGGATCATTGTTTTAGGTTTGGATGTGTTATAGTAATTCATGGCCAAAGGCTGACGATTCCCCAAACACTTGACACACACAGTGGTCCTGGCCTGTGATTGGCTGAGCGGCCTGTCAGCTGACAGGCTGCTCAGACACTGCTGCCGCAGGGGCCAGGTGGCTATGGAGCACAGGAGAGAAGACCAGGAGCGGGGAGAGGTAAGGTGTCAGGTGCTAAGAATGTCCATGCAGCCCTTACTGCCCGATTTTCGGGCTGTCCAATAGATCCAGTAAACGAGCGCCAATCCAGTAGATTGATGCTTGTTCACTAAAATGATCGGACTATAGTCAACCCATGTAATAGTATCCTAAGACTGTAAATTTGATAAATGTATATATGTAATGGGAAGTTACATAGTTCTTCATACTATAATAGACCATTTCGAAGATCTTCAGTGAAATACTAGCTACAAAATTGGATTCCTTCAGTTCCCTTACTCTTTCCTTTAAGCCTGGTTAATGGGACATTCGGATAATAGGTGTATATCAGCTTATTACTGTTAAGGTAATTGTCTAATCTGTATAAGTATTGGTTTACAGAGTTAAAGATACCCTCTCCTCTCATCTGCTACCACACCAGGAGAGCCCCACATCAATACAGAGCCCCAACGTTCTGAAGCCGACTGCTGAGGATATGACAGCGGATCACTCTGCTTCCTCTTTGACAGTCACTATCTGTATTCAGGAGGGTGGTAGATTGTTCTACACTCTTGTTGACCTTATAGCATCAGAAGATTGGTGCTCGGCATTGAAGGATCAGAGGAGCACAGCTTGAATGCACACTGGCACATAGATAATGGTAAAATTCTGCTGGATTTGAGTTTTCTACAGAAATGGAAGGTACTCTTTAAGAAGAAAGAATGACACAGACTCTTTTATGGCTTTTTTTCCTATCTCCACAGTTTAATATAACTTGCAATAAAGAGATCTCCTGTACGGATATCTATCTGGGCCCATGCTACTTATCTGACAGATGAATGATTAATGGATTTACTTAACAAAATTGTGGCTTTTCTCTGTTATTCTACCAGAAATGCAGATGGTCCAACAATAAAATAACAATGCAATGTCTATCTTACAGTGTGTAACAGCTGATTGACGGCTATTCCCACCACTTAGAGTAGACTTTGATCCCCTCGTATGCAGTGGTTTATTAATTCACATTTTGTTATTCATGGGGCATTAATATTCAGGCATAAGCGTGCGGTAATTGCACCCAGTGAGTGGCATACTGTCAGCGGAGGGATGAATTCTCCTATATGTTGGAAGTATACTTCCAGGTTAATAATGTACTGCGCTGCTTTCTGCATTAAACAGAAAAGAGGTTTATCCTGTTCTAGCCGGACAAGAAGAGTGTCAATCCCAACATAGTACTGTGAGAATATTAATTAAAACGCGTCAATCAACTTTAAAGATTCCCACTTTGGAGAATAATCCCTATGGGGGGGGAGTTCAGTACTTCTGCTAAAGTCTAGACATGGATGGACGTTCCTGTCTGTTTTACGTCAGAAAAGACTTTGCTAGCAAGCGGCTATTAGTATGGTCTTTGTGTTTCTAGAGATGCTAATATTATACTGCAAAAATTGTTCTGAACACTTTGTTAGAGCAACTAAGTGAGGCTCTGCTTACGTCCTGAGAGCCAGATAGAGGAGCTGGAGCCGGACGTGAGCTCAGGACGTGAGCTGATCCATTAAATGGGATTACAAAATGGTCACTTTCAATTCTCCTCTATGTAGAATCTCTCCCAGGTCCGCAGAGGCATAAATGGCAGCAATATTGTCAGGCTTAAGCTCAGCGTGTAAAAAGCTATACCCAGGACTCCAGCATCAATGAATACACATACTGATGTATTAAATGTTATTAGACACATAGAGGGGAGGGGATTCCATAGCAATGATGAAAAAGGGGTTGTGGAAATTGGTGAACACCACTATACCTCTAACCACAGGGACAAGTTAAACGCTTATGGTACCAAAAAGTTGGACAGGTTTGTAAATTGCTCCTATTTAAAAAATGTAGGTCTTCCAGTATGGAAGTATATCAGCTACTGTATGCCCTGCAAGAAGTGATATAGTCTGCTCTCTGCTGCCACCTTTGTTCATAACAGGAACTGTCCAAAGCAGGATTTTCTATGGGGAATTGCTGCTGCTCTGAAGAGTTCCTGACACGGACAGAGGTGGCAGCAAAGAGCACTGTCTCTGTGGAAAGAATGCATCACTTTATGCAGGACATACAGCAGCTGATAAGTACTGGAAGCTTCGAGATATTTAAATAGAGGTAATTAAGTAATTTACAAAATCTGTATAACTTTTTGACACCAGTTGATGTGATTTGATAAAAAACAAACAAACATTTTTTCCTCCAAAATACCCCTTTAATGCTTGTTTGTCTCAATTCCCTTTCTATATTCTTTGGGTTAATTTCCTATACCAATAAAGATCCTAATACTGATGGAAATGGTTAATGCAGCCAACCTGTTCTAAACCCAGTTTTTTCTAAGGGTCACGTATGTACAGCCTTAAGCGACATGCTATGGTTTACTTACCTACTGGGACAACAGCACCTTGAGAATTTTTTTTTTTTTTTTTACTCCAGAATAGGACATATAATAATAATAATAATAATAATAATGAATGAACGTGAATCTGGTCTTAAAAGAAAAAAAACCACATAATTCGGTGTACTTTACTTACGCTATGTATTGCTCACTTTTGTTGTACTTCTTAGCCAGATATCGTGCTGAAGCTTTGCTTGGAATTTTCACCATGGACAGCTCCTTCCCATACCGCGTCATGTTGCATGGAGTCTCACATACACAGTAGTCATTATCCTTTTCTACCAGGAAATCTGAGGAGATAGCAAGAAGGATAAAACTTATTATAAAAGGGGTTTTTATTTAAAAAATCCACAGTTTTTTTTGTCAGTTTGGTTGTTTCTGTAGATTAGAATGAGCAGTGGACATGTGCCGCCATCTTTCCATCTAACCTCTGCCTCACCAGGGAGATTGGGGGTTATAAGACTACTACTTTCTTTATATCAGTTACAGCATATCTTGTGTATATATGTCTGACATGTCTTTGGTGGGAAAACCGAGTCAATAAAGAAAGAATACATGGCACAATTAAATCAAAAACCATACTGAAATCTACTGTGAAATATTCAGTTTCTAAAGGTAATCCTGAATTAAGAAGATGGTTGTACATCTGTGTCTATGGCTTTTACATCCCCAGCACAAGGGATAAAGACTAATGATATTCCTGGAATCAGTGCGTCCACCTTTTGCAGCCTTACTGCAGATATTTTTATGAGGCATAATGGTAATGGGGCTGAGGCCATGTTCACACAACATATGTTTGGCATAAATAACAGCTGTTGTTGGATTTGCAACAACGGCCGTGATTTATGCTAAAAACATATGTTGAATTGAATTGGAATGAATGGAATTTTGGCCGGGGCGTATACACACAGCTACGGCCACAAAAAAATTGGCATTGAATAGCGGCTGCACAGACATTTTCGTTCACACAATGGAGCGTGCGGCTCTGGCCGCGCACTCCATTATGTGCAGCATTGAATTGGGATGCGGGCGCACACGGGCATTCACCAGAAAGGAAGATCATCCGGCCGGTACTGCAGTACCGACCAAGATTATCTTCAGTAACACCGGCCATTCTGTGATCCTGCTGGGCCGAAAAACTGACATGATAGTTTTGTGCGGCCGCTATTCACTGAAAGGCCGCACAGACATATCAGTTCACACAATGGAGAGTGCAGGTCCGGCTGCACTCTCCATTGTGTGCAAGGTTAAATCCGAATTCAACAGAAATAGATAGTGAAACGGACGGTGTTTTAGGATGTGTGAACATGGCCTTAAGGGGTATTCCCATCTGAGGTAGTAATCTCCTTTTTATGGTACAGGGGATTGGTGGGGATCTGACTGCTGAAACCCACATCTATCCCAAAGATATGGGATAAAGTTGTCCCCCAAACGAATGGAGTGCACTGCGCATGCATGGCCTGCACTCTATTCATTCTCTATGGAGCCCTGATCATTGTCAAGTTCAGCACTCAGCAATGTTTGGCAGCACCACAAAGAATCACTTTATTTATTACATTCCTATGGTCTAGTGTTTAAAAAAAAATCTGCGCTTTTACTGGATTCAGCTCAGTGTTATAGCGTAGAAGTCTGTGCTATTCCATCCTGCAAACTCTGGCAGATACAACCGAATAAACGCAAAATGAAGCCCTTTTGGCCCCTGTCATTAGATTGGGGAGTTTAATGCATATACTGGGACCTATCCTGGTGCGTATGTTATACAGAGACCACTTAATGCAGTGTGAAAATACTGAAACATTCTGTGCGAAACATGTCGGGAGGATCATGAGTTTTAAATGAACCTCTACCAGCCTAGTGTATTGGTAGACTGCAGCTGCCTATACTGTACACTACTGTAAAATTGGTTATGATATGGATTTAAATTAAAGTTCAGTCCTAAGGCGGGGGGTCAGGGGTCGGTGGAGAAGTATTAGCAGACCCTGTACACTGTGTGTAAATCTACTTATAAGTGGTGAACACAAACAATCTGAGCTATGTGGTATGAGGTGCATTGATTTATTTGGCTGTAAAATGCCCATTGAAGTTTATGGAGTTTCGGCATACGGATGATGTACAGATGCAGCCATATTTCATCAGTGGTATACTCCATCCTACTATACTTAAAAAGTTATCTGTTTTGGTCTCATGCACAGAAGCAGGTGCGTATTGGCTCATAAGAAAAAGTACAAAGGGGAACAGTATGACAGTCCCGATGACATATGGATGCCATATAATCTGTATATATGGATGTACTGCAGGTTCATATCCTGCACATTTTGGGAAATAGGACTTTTTTTATATGTGCTTTTCATTGGTTTTATTTGCTATTGCTGTAATAAAGCTGGTGCTCAGGCTCATCTGACATTTTATGGAACTAAGAAATTAGGATGTGCATTTTTGATGGCTCCCTTATAAACCTGAAGAAAGTCTTATACAGATGTGGTAGAAATATTTCACTGCTGTTTTGGATGGGAATTCATGGCACATCTGGAGCAAACTTTGCACGTGGTACAATAGAAAGGGTGAACAATCCTTAGCAGCATTCCCCATAATCTGCACAGATTTTTTTCACTTCCTGTCGGTGAAGTATTGTAAAACCCTGTTTACTAATGTTGTACTGTCCCTTGTTTTGGATTTGTGCATAATAGATTTCTTTGTTTACTCTTTTCATGTTTTAGGGGCAGTTCACATGGAGTAAAACTGGCGGAATTCCAGCCTTCACGCACGTCTTCTCTCTGCGCGGAAGAATTGACAAGTCAATTCGTCCGAGAGGAGAGATGCAGAGAGAGGAGGCTCGTGAGCCCACCCATAGACTGCCAGTATGACACGGAGGCTGGTGGGGTTCCGCCACAGAATTCCACCAGTTTTACTCCGTGTGAACAGGCCCTTAAGTGGAATATTACTTTAACGGGGTACTCTGTAGTTTTTAAATCAACTGGTGTTAGAAAGTTATAAAGATTGTAATTGACTTCTATTAAAAATCTAAACTCTCCCAGTACTTATCAGCTGCTGTATGGCCTGCAGGAAGTGGTGTATTCTTTCCAGACACAGTGCTCTCTGTTGCCACCTCTGTCTGTCATAAGAACGGTCTAGAGCAGTAGCAAATCCCTATAAGAAAACTCAGTTCCTTTTATGGACAAAGGTGGCAGTAAAGAGCACTGTGTCAAACTTTAAAGAATACACCATTTCCTGCAGAACAAACAGAAGCTGGTAAGTACTGGAAGACTTGAGATTTTTTGAAAAGAAGTAATTTACAAATCTGCATAGCTTTCAGTCAGTGTTTCCCTGGAGTACCCCTTTAAGTGAAAAAATCTAAATGTTAACTCATGATCAGCAATTAAGAAAACAGAATGGACAGACTTACCTAGGGCAGGATCGGCACATTCCTTGTAAAGCTCCGGAGTACAATATGCAGCATCTCCTGATTAACACAAAATGTACGCAGTCACTCTTTTGTATTGTAATAATCATGTTAATCATGTTATTCATAAACATAATATCACAAGCTTTATAGCAACAATATCAGGATATAATATGACAGATGTATCTAATTTCCCGTTTTACAACATTATGTGAACTTCTCAAAGAAATCATTGAATTACTGTTAAATATTTGAATTACTTAATTTTTTTTTTTACTGTTACCAGAAAATGAGAAACACTCAGGCTCTTTTGTTTTCTGTTAAAGGGGTAGTGCGGCGGTAAAGAATTATTCACAGAATAACACACATTACAAAGTTATACAACTTTGTAATGTATGTTACGTCTGTGAATGGCCCCCTTCCCCGTGTCCCCCCCCCCCCACCCGTGTACCCGGAAGTGTGGTGCGCTATACATACCTGTCACGTGCCGACTCGTCTCCGATCTTCAGTCAGTGATGTCATCTTCGGACAGCCGGGCCGAATCCCTCCGACCGTCCTGAGTGCCGGCCGACCTCTGCCGCGTCATCGGCTGCTCAGCCGCGATTGTCAAAACTGTGCTCAGCCAATCGCGGCTGAGCATCTGATGACGCTGAAGAGGGCGGCCGGCACTCGGGACAGTCGGAGATGTTCGGCCGGCTGCCCGAAGATGACGTCGTGGCACAAGATGGCGGACGGGCACGACACTGATCAGTTATGTATAGCGCACCACACTTCCGGGTACACGGGTGGGGGTGGTGGGACACTGGGAAGGGGGCCATTTACAGACATAACATACATTACAAAGTTGTATAACTTTGTAATGTGTGTTATTCTGTGAATAATTCTTTACCGCCGCACTACCCCTTTAAATATGGGCTGCATAGTTTATATAAGTGGTAGGGAACATTAAAGGAGAAGTCCGTCAAAATTTTTTACTGTATTGTATTGCCTCCCATAAGTTATCAAAAAAATCACCAATATACACTTATTACAGGAAATGCTTATAAAAGTGCTTTTTTCCCTGCACGAACTACTGCATCAGAGCTTCACTTCCTGGATAAAATGGTGATGTCACTTCCTGGATAACATGGTGATGTCACGACCCGACTCCAAGAGCTGTGCGGGCTGTGGCTTCTGGAGAGGATGATGGCGGGGGACACTGAGGGACACAGGGCACTGGAGGGACACTGAGCATCCCTCTGCCATCATCCTCTCCAGCAGCCACAGCCCAAACAGCTCTGGGAGTCGGGTCGTGACATCACCATTTTATCCAGGAAGTGAAGCCTTGATGCAGTAGTAAGTGCAGGGAAAAAAGCATTTACCGTAATAAGAGTATATTGGTGATTTGTATAACTTTTGGGAGGCAGTACAATACTTAAATAAAAATTTTCACTGGACTTTTCCTTTAAATTAGGGTTTAGTATTTCCTTCTTGGACATGTTAAAGGGTTACTCCAGATGTTTTTTTTTTCCAAATAAACTGGTGTCAGAAAGTTACGCAGATTTGTAAATTAATTTTATTGAAAAATCTCAAGTGTTCCAGAGGAAGGAGAGGTTTTTTTATGGGGATTTGCTACAGCTGTGGACAGTTCCTGGCATGGACAGAGGTGGCAGCAGAGAACACACAGTCAGTCAGACTAGAAAGACTTTTTCTAGTCAGCTGTGAGGTGCGTGCAGCCGTTATGGGAGCCCAGTCAGCACAAATGTGCTGACTGGTTCCCCTTAGGAAGTTAAAGAGCACCTTTAAATGTATTTTTTAAGTTTGTAGCTTTAAATTGATACTTTTTTCATTGATACTTTTTAAACAATATACATTGCATTATATTGGAAAGAAACGCTCTGTTTGATAGATACATCTGTTTTGACATCTGTGATAAAGCCGCTTTACTATTATATGCTATTACGATACTTCTTCGTTTACACAAATGTCCATTTAAGAACTTTGAAGAATCCTTTGTGTAGGAATATAATGGCTCTAGTGATAAAAAAAGAGACAAAAAACATTTTGGCCAATAATATGTCAATGATGCCTCCATTTTTGTGTATTAAATACTAATTACTTCTTTTATTGTTTGAAGAGATTAAACGTTAATAGGAGAAACTAAATAAACAGAACGCTTTTCTGCACAAACTAAAGAAAAAAAAAAAAAAAAAGACTTTTCCACTTCCTGCAGGATATGCAGCAGCTGAAGGCTGGAAGTACTAGAAGGCTTGAGATCTTCAAATAGCAGTAATTTATAAATCTGTATAACTTTCAGACACCAGGGAGACACCTGGTACCTTTTTTATAACTGTCTATGATTCAAGAACATAGAAAATGCTTTTATTATATATTAAGAAGAGTCAAGCAGGCAAGACTCATCATCCCACCTTCTGGGCATGACTGTCCCATCATTTGCCCAAATAGCAAGAGAAACTGGATTTTTCCCCCCATTCCCTTCTAATAGTAAACTATGATTTCTTTGAAATATTGCAGCATATTAGAAGCCTCGGGTTCAGGCAGTATAAAACTCATGTGAGCAGAAAATGTAGTTGTCAGCTCACCGACCAAGAACTCTCTGGTGCCCCGGATTCACATCTGGCAAATGCGTGGTACTGCAGTTCAGAAAAGGAAACGATAATCCAGCACTTGATGCAGAGAGTCTCTTTTTATTTTTCAAAGCCAAATATACAGACAACACCTAAGTGCAGTGACCCCACAGGACGCGTTTCAAGCGCATGCGCGCTCTTGATCACCTAAGTTGCACTTGTGAAACCCTTCCTTAAATCATCACCACTACAGGTGTAACAAACAGGTGCACAAGTTAACTCTTAAGACAAACCATAATATCAATATGCGGTAACCTATTTAATTTATAAAAAATATACATGACTAGGACATGCCTAAAACGTGTGTATATATATATATATATATATATATGAAGGCAGAAGGATATTAACTGATACAAGCATTATACACCACACTATATATTCTAACAATTACATATAACATAGCACTATGGTTCAACAGTTATATTCCTATAGTTATGCTGCTGAATTTATATAGGTACAAGTGTGGATAAATGCAATGAGAGTTCTCCGAGCATAATGAAATAGTTGGATTGTGCAAACCAAATATTTATTTAATATACTCATTATTTATTTATATGTTGAATATGTTCATTTATTTGTTTGTACTTTATTTTTTTTGTGCTTGGAGCAAATATCATAAATTGTATAAGGTAGCAATGAATACTACGTGATATACTATCTCAATATGATGATACTACCTGAAAGCTGGATAAATCACTAGTAACGGATAAAGTGAGGAGAATAAAGCAATGCTGTTGCAGATTATAGTGCGGTACTAGATAATAATAACTACATGTGAACAACCACTAACGGTGAGAATTCATGTATAGTAAGAATAGTGGTAAATGTATGTAGTTTATATTATAAAACGGGACAAAACTTTAAACAATGTTGAAAATGAAATTACACGTGACAAAATATAATTTATGAATATATATGGCAAGAATTGATATATTGTTAATAATGATACATCAGCTCTCGGCGTATATTCATACCATCCGGAGTCCTTGTACCAAGGATAAATTGCCAGTAGGCTTCCCGATTTTTTAATAATTTTTCTATATCGCCACCTCTGATTTTGGGAATGATTTTTTCTATGCCATAAATTATGAAGTTGTCACATTTTTTATCGTGTTGGTTAATAAAATGTGCCGAAGCGCCTGATTTATGCCGGAATGGATTACCTGTGATGTCATTTAAGTGTTCCAATGCACGTGCTTTAATTTTTCTGGTTGTGCAACCTACATATTTAATATTGCACTGGGAACATTCAATGACATATATCACATTATTGGAATTGCAGTCCATTCTTTGTTTAATATTATAGTAATTTGTGTTGGAATTATTAGAGAATGTGCTGCAAGGTCTAACAAATTTGCATGTGCGGCAAGGATAACCACCACACTTGAAAAAAACATATTTTTGTAGCCAAGTGGGAGTCCTTTTATCTGTAGTATCTAAACTTGGAGAAAGTATGTCTCCCAATGTTTTAGCTCGCTTGGGAACGATGGCAACGCCCTGTGCCAGAATTTCTGACAGTTTGTCATCCTCCATTAGAATGTGTACATGTTTTTTAATAATATATTTAATCTGATTGAACAATGGAGTATACACCATGGACAATACTGGTTTTATTTTAGATTTATCAGAGATTTTTTTCTGTTTGGGTTTTATGAGGCTATCTCGACTTTTTTTTAGAGACTATGTGTTTGGCCCTTGTAATGTGATGATTAGCATAATATTAAATATGTAGGTTGCACAACCAGAAAAATTAAAGTACGTGCATTGGAACACTTAAATGACATCACAGGTAATCCATTCCGGCATAAATCAGGCGCTTCGGCACATTTTATTAACCACCACGATAAAAAATGTGACAACTTCATAATTTATGGCATAGAAAAAATCATTCCCAAAATCAGAGGTGGCGATATAGAAAAATTATTAAAAAATCGGGAAGCCTACTGGCAATTTATCCTTGGTACAAGGACTCCGGATGGTATGAATATACGCCGAGAGCTGATGTATCATTATTAACAATATATCAATTCTTGCCATATATATTCATAAATTATATTTTGTCACATGTGTAATTTCATTTTCAACATTGTTTAAAGTTTTGTCCCGTTTTATAATATAAACTACATACATTTACCACTATTCTTACTATACATGAATTCTCACCGTTAGTGGTTGTTCACATGTAGTTATTATTATCTAGTACCGCAGTATAATCTGCAACAGCATTGCTTTATTCTCCTCACTTTATCCGTTACTAGTGATTTATCCAGCTTTCAGGTAGTATCATCATATTGAGATAGTATATCACGTAGTATTCATTGCTACCTTATACAATTTATGATATTTGCTCCAAGCACAAAAAAAATAAAGTACAAACAAATAAATGAACATATTCAACATATAAATAAATAATGAGTATATTAAATAAATATTTGGTTTGCACAATCCAACTATTTCATTATGCTCGGAGAACTCTCATTGCATTTATCCACACTTGTACCTATATAAATTCAGCAGCATAACTATAGGAATATAACTGTTGAACCATAGTGCTATGTTATATGTAATTGTTAGAATATATAGTGTGGTGTATAATGCTTGTATCAGTTAATATCCTTCTGCCTTCATATATATATATATACACACGTTTTAGGCATGTCCTAGTCATGTATATTTTTTATAAATTAAATAGGTTACCGCATATTGATATTATGGTTTGTCTTAAGAGTTAACTTGTGCACCTGTTTGTTACACCTGTAGTGGTGATGATTTAAGGAAGGGTTTCACAAGTGCAACTTAGGTGATCAAGAGCGCGCATGCGCTTGAAACGCGTCCTGTGGGGTCACTGCACTTAGGTGTTGTCTGTATGTTTGGCTTTGAAAAATAAAAAGAGACTCTCTGCATCAAGTGCTGGATTATCGTTTCCTTTTCTGAACTGCAGTATAAAACTCATCATGAACATATCAGATGTTCCTTCACTTCACTCCTCTTTTCTACCTAAAATGGCAGCCATTACTGCCAACCAATACCTATATTATCCCTCCTGTATAGTCTACCAACTGATAGACTATTAATACTCGGATTTGTTTACCCTCCTTTCTCCTATAATGCTACCCTTTACTGCTGAGTACAATAATAAAAATCCCAATCTCCTTCCAAGCTAAAGAGTGACCGCTTATTCATTCTAATGATACTTGACACGTATGCCAAGAAGTGTGTGATTTTCTCTACTGCAGAGTCTGCCTTGGGTTCTCTCCTTTTCCTCTACCCCCTACATAACCTATGTAATTTCTTCCCCTGCAGACTGCCTTATGTGTGCTTTCCTCTCTATGTACACTCTTTATACAGTACAGCCTGTGTGATCTGCTCTTCCTGACGACTTGGATTATTTCTTTTCCACCAACACTCTGATCTCCTTCTTCAATCTTCTTTTTGACTAGATTCTGCGTTTACATCAGCAGAAAGACTTGCTATGCATACAATGGTGTACCCACGCTGGGCCTTTTGAGTTCAGTGGACAAAAGATAGTCTACTACCGCAGTAGTACTAATGTAAACTGACCATGTCAACCAATCACAGCTCTGCTTTTAGCTCTGGTAAAATGAAAGCCGAGCTGTGATTGGTTGCTATGGGTAGTTTACACCAGTTTGTATTTTACACCCTTTGATAAATCTAGGCCTTAGTAATGAAATATTTTTTTCCTTACATGTACTGGATAGACAACTGTTCTTGAATTAGAATCCGCCGCTATAACATTACATGCTTTTCAATCAAACCTTTTTTCTTACATGTTAGCTGGAACAGCTCGAACCTATGATTAGTAAATATTAATCTCATCACTGAGCTGCCAAGACAAATTCACGCTGCTTCTTGTATTGATTCATTTAGAATTCTTTGCGCTTTCCAAATTCTATTCTTATAATTCATGAAATTGCCATATTCAGAATATTTTTCGGCTTCTTATAGATGCTCTTTTCATTATCTCCAAGTTCCTCCCATATCATCCTAAAATAAAGGTGAAGAGCTACATTTTCCCTCTCAGGAAACCATAATTCAGCTGAAATAACTAACATTTTGTATTTTTCACTCCCTTGGGCTTTGTAGCAGTCTAATAATCTTGTAGTAGCTCATAGTGATCTCAGTCTGATCTCTTGTAGATAGTAATTCCTCACAGCAGGGTCCTCTCTCAGCCATTTACTTTATTTATGTCAATTTTCTGGATATTGTTACATTCTCTGGCTATGTTCACAAAATGATGGCCGTTTTTATTGGACAATTATTTGTATAACAACGGCCATTTTGATTAAATAGCTGTTATTTGCTGTCCAATGGCAAATATAAACAGTTGTCATTTTGAGACTGTTTTAACATAGACTTTATAGGGGGAGAGTTATCAAACTGGTGTGAAATAGAATTGTCTTAGTTGCCTCTAGCAACCAATTAGATTCCACTTTTCATTCATCACAGGTCCTTTGGAAAATGAAATATGGAATCTGATTGGTTGCTAGGGGCAACTAAGACAATTCTACTTTTACAGCAGTTTGATAAATCTTCCTTTCTGTGTGCATTCTGTATGTTAACCCCTTATCATAAGTACAGCACTCTGGAATTAACAACACTTAAAAAATACTGGTACTGATAAACAATCACAAGTGAGAATATGGATTGACCAAAAGCAGAACCATTTTCTTCCTATATTGATTATCTGCACTTCACATACAGTTAGCTATTCATAAGGGCTGAAGCAGTCACCAGTATTGGTTGTAAATGACTGTATTATAAACAAGGTCGGATCGTATCACCCAAGCATCCTCCACTAGGTTTAGGTTACGATAACAGAGTCTGGACACAATAGGGCCCATGTGACCCAGAATCCTTTTCTGGTGGCTGAAATTATTGACAAAAAGCATGGTTTATTAAGTTATTTCTATTTTGCATTGTGATTGGCTTCTTACTAGTTGTAATACTAGATAGTACATTTAGGCAGAGCTTCCCCCTGCACACTATAGAGCGGCTCGTTTCATAGTGTGAACTGACAGGGTTTCCTACGGCCGCAATTCATTGAATTGCGGCCGCAGAAAACTGACATGTCAGTTATTTGCGGGGCCGCACGGGATCCCGTCCGGAGCGTATACGATGTGTATACGCTTTGGCTGGGATCCCATTGAAACTAAGGCATTGTTCCACCCTGCAAAAACTACGGCCGTTGTTGCCATCGGCTGAGTGTGAACATAGCCTTAAAGCAATTCACCAACCTATAACTATAAAACTTGTAAATCCGTAAAATGTATGATAAATGGACACAAGTTTGTGACATGTATGCCATTTATAGAATCCTATGAGTATAGATCTTTTAAGCAGGACACAAACATAACGTGAATAGTGCCTTAAAGCGAATGTACCAGTGGGTATATCGCTTTAAGTTTTTTATATGAATAGACATGCGGTGATGCTGGTGCTGAGGTCCTATTTTTGAACTGCAGCCTGGTTCCTGTGCACGGGGTCAGTCTATTCCCAGGCACTGGCTCAGCCTGAAGTACTGGAGGAGGGCGGTGGACCCCCAGTGTGACGGAACCCCTCCCTTCTGTGATGCGGTTCCATTGATTGTAAGAGGGGGGATTGTCACACTGGGGGCGGGTGGGCCTACCTCCAGTGCTTCAGGCTGGAGCCCAAGAGTAGACCAGCACTGTGTGTGGGAACGGGGCTGTGGGTCAAGAAAAGGACCACTACACCGGCATCCCCGCGGCGGTGGTCTATTCATATAAAAAACTTAAAGCGATGTACCCGCTTTAAATTACAAGCCGTTCCTCTTTTTGGTAGCACAACTATGGGAACATAACACAATAAAATAATACATAGAATACAAAGCAGACGTGTGATTTTCT
Source organism: Dendropsophus ebraccatus (assembly GCF_027789765.1). Lineage (NCBI taxonomy): Eukaryota > Metazoa > Chordata > Amphibia > Anura > Hylidae > Dendropsophus > Dendropsophus ebraccatus. Next base: position 50,747,169 of record NC_091458.1, read on the forward strand.
TATGGTCTGAATGTCTCAGTCGAAAAGAAATCCATTTTGTTCTCATACTAAGACACACAAACCAGCCAGCTATTGTTCCACACTGTATGTAATAATAAAATGAGATTTCTTTTCAATTGAAGCACTGCATGCTGGGTACAGCCCCACTTTATACAGTGTTAGCAATTTCCAGGTTTTCTGCTCCAAAACCAAGCGGACAGGTGATAAATATATGTGCATTTAGTTCATATAGCACTTAAGTGCCATACTATAGTCATACTTTTGTTACTAAAATAGTATTGCGGTGGGAATGAAATGCTAACACTCTCTAAAGCGCTGAAGTGAGGAGATATAAAACATATGTTTGATTGCTTCATGCAAGAATATAAGTCATATGTTCCGAGATGGATTTCTGCAACCTGTGGCTCTTCGGCTGCTGCTGATTCATAGACCTCTCTAGCAGAGTAGGACATGCTGAGAAATATGCGGTAGCTCCGCACCCAGAGAGCCTTTCATCTATTATACTGAAGCCAGGGCCTGACTAAGACTAACATTCAGCCCAGGCATATGCAAGCACACAGGTTCATGCCATGTGTTGTGAACGTGAATATGTTTGTGCACTTGTGGATAGAGATGAGCGAATTTACAGTAATAACTGCAATCCACTCATCAGCCTGCTGCCGTTTAACTTTGTGCCGCTCCGGGTGCTGGGAAAGGCTGGATCCAGTCTGGGGAAACTTCTCCCAGAACCCAGGGAGGAGCGGGCTGAATTTGTAATAGAAATCCATCGTAGTCTCAATTACACACAAATAAATATTAGGGACATGTGACTACATTACATAGATTCTCCTTTAGGGTAGCTTCACACGTACCGTATCGCTGCGTTTTTAACGGTGCGTCTTTATCGCTGCGTTTTTGCTGCCTTTTTTACATGCGCGTTTTGATTTTCACATGATTTTCATGTGGAAATCAAAACTGGCATGTAAAAATCGCACCAAAAACGCAGCGATAAACACGCAGCGTTGAAAACGCAGCCATACGGTACGTGTGAAGCTACCCTTAAAAAACATCAAGCTTTTTACAACAAAATGAAATTCCATGCAGATTTTGAGATGCGGTGCTCAGTGCATCCTTTAGCAGTGTCAACAGGGCCTTAAAGTATACCTATTATTTAAAAATATACATATTTCACGTGGTAGAGACATAAAAAATGTTTTAATTAGTCAGGGTTTGATTGTTTAGACCCTGACTGATGACTAGAATGAGCAAGAGAGAAGCATGCAGCTGAGCACTTCTCTCTCACCAGTGGTGTAGCTACCGCGCGCCCCCCCTTGTCACTGCACTACCCCCTCCCATTCCCTCTTGTGACAGCAAGCAGGGTTTTGCTTGCGGTCACAAGAGGGAGACTGGGACGGTCCCCGGCTACCATGCGGCTCCCGGCTCCTTGTCTGTCCCGTCCCCGGCTGCACACGAACCATAGAGCTCTGTGTGCGCCGGGGGTTGGTACTTCCGACGCAGTGACCTCTGTGCCGGAAGTAACATCCCCAGAGCGCACAGAGCTCTATGGTTCATGTGCGGCCGGGGACGGGACAGAGCCAGGGAGCCGCGCCGCAGCCGACAGCCAGACCGAGGAGGAGAGAGACACGGCGGGGGAGCGAGTTGTCAGGTAAGTTGTGTGTTTGTTTTGTTTTGCACAGACTTGCTGCCATTATAAGGGGATTATACAGGGGGTTACAATGGGGGCAATCTATAAAGGGATTATAAAGGGCATTACAATAGGGGCCATCTATAAAGGGGATTATAAAGGGAATTACGATGGGGGGCATCTATAAAGGGATTATAAAGGGCATTACAATGGGGGCCATCTATAAAGGGGGTTACAAAGGGGGCCATCTATAAAGGGGATTATAAAGGCATTACAATGGGGGCCATCTATAAAGGGGGTTACAATGGGGGCCATCTTTAAAGGGGGTTACAATTGGCGCCATCTATAAAGGGGATTACAATAGGGGGCCACCTATAAAGGGGATTACAATGGGGGCATCTATAAGGGGATTATAAAGGGGATTACAATGGGGGCATCTATAAGGGGATTACAATGGGGGCCATCTATAAAGGGGATTACAATGGGGGCATCTATAAGGGGATTACAATGGGGGCCATCTATAAAGGGAATACAATGGGGGCATCTATAAGGGGATTACAATGGAGGCCATCAATAAAGGGGATTACAATGGGGGCCATCTTTAAAGGGGATTACAATGGGGGCCATCTATAAAGGGGATTACAATGGGGGCCATCTATAAAGGAGATTACAATGGGGGCATCTATAAAGGGATTATAATTACAATGTAGGCCATGTATAAGGGGATTATAAAGGGGATTACAATGGGGGCCATCTATTAAAGGGATTACAATGGGGGCCATCTATAAGGGGGATTCTAAGTGGGATTACAATGGGGGCCATCTATAAGGGGGATTATAAGAAGGGCCATCTATAAGGGGGATTACATGGGGGCCATTATAAGGGGGATAACATGGGGGGTCATCTATAAGGGAGACTACATGGGGAGCTGTATGCAATAGGGCATGTACTATAGTGGACCACACAGAGGGGGGCATATACTATAAGGGGGTCACATAGAGTCAGCCTACCCACTAAATGAGGGTGTAAAGGGGCCAATACAGATGTGCATTGTGTAGAGAGATGAGGATGGTGACAAAGTGAGGAGCCTAACATGTCTGTCTGGCAGATTCAGTGAATTCATGGCTCAGAGAAGTTCTTATAATGGCCCAGGACAGACGAAGAAGATGAAAAGGGAAGAACTCTGATCAGAGAAGACGTCCCCTGTGAGTCACCTGATGTAACTGCACTGTAATGTATATGGTGTACAGAACCTGTGTAGGGCTGGGTACCTCTATATGACTGGATGAGGTAATAGTGATCTGTGTACAGTGGATGTGTTTCAGTAGCAGCCGCGGTGTTAGTCATTATGTGTTGGTGTTAGTCAGTAGCAGCGGTGGTGTTAGTCAGTAGCAGTGGTGGTATTAGTCAGTAGCAGCGATGGTGTTAGTCAGTAGCAGCGGTGGTGTTAGTCAGTAGCAGCGGTGGTATTAGTCAGTAGCAGCTGTGGTATTATACAGTAGTGGTGGTGTTAGTCAGTAGCAGTGGTGATATTAGTCTGTAGCAGTGGTGGTGTTAGTCAGTATGTGGCAGTGTTAGTATATGGCGGTGTTATTTGTTACTTGTTATCTGGTACTGTGTTTTATTGGATTTAGTATACAGGAGCTAGTCAGTAACAATATGGTGGTTGTGGTGTGGCGGTAATATTTACTTTCTCTATACTGGTATTATTGGTAATATTGGTCTCAGTATACAGGATTTGGTTAGTAACAGTATGGCGGTAATATGTATGGTGATAATATTTCCCATATACTGGTATTATTGGTAATATCAGTCTTGAGATTTATTATCTATATATACTGTATATATACCAATAGCATCGCTTAGTTGAGGAAGGGGTGGGGGGCCTAAGTTGACCTATTGCACCAGGGCCCAAGAGACATTAGCTACGCCCCTGTCTCTCACTGTCTATGTAAGTGACTGAGATGATCCAATAATAATAATAATGATAATGTTTATGCTGATTGTATAAAATATATGGCACTAGATAGGTGCCATTGTAAATAACTTATGCCTGGCTTGGCCTAATCACGCTGTAAATAAACGTAATTCACTTTCAATGGAAAAGTGCGCTATAGACTTATCTATACAATGTGGATGAAGTCATAACTCTATGTAGTCCCATCCAGGAGGTGTAGGCTTAATTTTGGGTATGGCTAAGTTTTTTGTGTATGGCTTTTTCTGCAACTATCACAGAAGTAGTTAAATAATTTCCTGATGGGGATAAAATTAATCATATATGATATATTCAGATTGTAATGTGTTGTTAATAACCACTTGCCTTGAGCAATGGGTGTTCAAATGGAGTAGGGGATAGGAGTTGGGTATTATGAGAATTCCCAATATAGAGTATATACAGTTCTCCTGACCATTCACTGACACATGATGATAGAGGTTGGGCGGGTTAAAAAATCACTGCCCAACCACTTTGTTTTGGGAGAGATAAGCCGCAGCCAGAGCTTTCTCGCTGCAGATTAAACCTCTTTAAACGTTCCTTTGTATGTGAGGAGGACTGGAGGCGGTCAGGAGAGATAGCTGATGGCTCAGCGGCCAGTTACTGAAGGTGTATTACTAGCTTTATATGTCCCTTGTCTGTTAGTGTTGCAGCTCCCTTAGAGTACCTTTTACTATCATCTTTGTATTGCCTTGTGCAGAGTATGAGGTTGTCATAATCATTTTTGCAGCATTCATTTGGTATGTTAAAAACAGTATAATGTTACATTATGAAAGAAATGATATTATACGGTACCAGGCATATGCACCATGCGGCAATTGCAGTTCTCCACCAGATACCGGGTCTCACAGTCAATCCGACATGCAGAGATACTGTATGTATCAAAGAACTCTGAATCAATGGTGCTGGATCTGCAGTCTCCCCAGGGTGGGGGCAGGTATGTTAACTGAGAATAACAAGTATCAGAGAGTTAGAGAATTTCTGAGAAAAAAGACTGATGAAGAGAGGCAAGCGGCCAAGATAATCTGATAGAAACTACACAATGACATAAACACGCAACATAACTGATTGAGGATAGAAGATTTATAGCAATCCAGCTAAACAATACCACAATCCTTATCTTCTCTTCCCTTTTAAAGGAGTTTTCCGCCAGTGCCAATAATCTTTCTATTAAAAGTTAAAAAAAAAAACCCATAAACTAGTTACTTAAGGCCCATTTACACAGGCTGATTATAGGCAATGTGCGTCGCCAGGTACGGTTATTTGGCTAATAATTGGCCTGTGTAAAAGTGTCCTCTATCAGTCGGGAAACCGCCTGCTTTTTTTGAACAGAAAATCTATTGTTTTTTGCCCTCATCTCTCTGTATAAGCAGGAGACGTGCGTCTGATAACAATGAATGTAAATGGCTGCATGAAAGATACAGCAAGCTGTCATGTGACCTGGCCACTTAGTTCGTTGTGCCTTGTAAAGGTGCTTGCGTCCCTACCCAGCACCATATCGGGTCATATGAAGGAAGCTTTAGTTAAATCAGTAAGGATTTCTGCCCTCCCTAGCATATATCTGTAGCTAGACCAAAGTGGTGACCCTGTCCTTAGATTTTCCTAAAGGCCACATAGCCAGCCTTTGATTATAGTGGCCTGACCATGCGACACTACCACTTCTCACTCACATTCTATTTCCTCCTACACAATACATCCATAATATATATTATTTAGGGACTATTTTATGACATATACAATATAATATAAAGTATGTACTCACTCGCTGTTCCTGACACGACACAAAAGTTTGAAATCCTGGAGCCACACCAAACCCCAACTGGTCAATGAAAGGAGGTTCATCCTGACTGTGAATCTGAACCTTAATTCCAGCCTCAAATGAAGTCTCATCTGCAGAGAAGATATACAGCAGGTGATCACCTTCTATATAAAATTTAGGGTACTCTGTCGAAATAAAATTTCTTTCATATCAACTGTCAGAAAGTTATGTAGATTTGTACTTTACTTCTATTTAAAAATCTCCAGTTTTTTAGTACTTATCAGCTGCTGTATGTCCTGCAGGAAGAGTATTCTTTCCAGTCTTACACAGTGCTCTCTGCTGCCACCTCTGTCTGTTTTAAGAACTGTCCAGAGTGTAGAAATCCCCATAGAAAGCCTTTCCTGCTCTGTGTCAGACCGGAAACTATACACCACTTCCCGCGGGACATACAGTAGCTGATAAGTACTGGACAACAATGTTTTTAAATAGAAGTAAATTACAAATCCATATACCTTTTTCTTTAAAAAAATAAACATGAATCCTACTGACCTGTTTCTCCCCACACTGGCAAATATTCATCTTGTTGGATATCCAGCATTAACTCCAGCCCATTTCCGGTGCCCCCTTTAGTAGTTACTAATGGTGGACGTCCATTCTGACCCGAATTAAAAGTGTAGCACTTTCCATATCTTGTAAAAACCTAGAAGAAGAATAAAAACAAAAGATTTCATAAAGCAGACTGAAGAATGGCTATCGTGGGACTTTGCTTACAGTGTCTAGGAATGAAATCAGTGAAATATTTGCCGGCAAAAATCAAGTATTTATTGTCCTCTCCAGTTTAATAATCTAGGGTCTGCTGGATACTCAAGAAAGGAGATATGTCACTCTTTCACAAGACAAGGGAAAATCTCGCTGCTTTGTACAACATAACAAGACCGGGGCCTAGAAAATCATAAATGTCATACACGACTAAATAACAACAATTCACAAGCTACAAGCCAAATGGACGAGCAATTAAATTTTATATGAGGACACGGATCCCTTCATAGAATTTCCACATGTAATCAGTTTGTCCGGCAGAGTTACCGCTTAGCCTTGCAGGCACTGAAAGATAAAGTGACCGTTCCAGGTTCACAAAGAGAGCCCAGCCGTATTATTAAAGAGCAAATAATAGAAAACACTTCTCTACTGTTTGTGCTGGGTTAATCCATTGCATTCATTACCCGGGCTTATTATGACTGAAGAGGTCATTAATGGGTTTTAAATAGAATCAAACATATTCTTCCAATTCGAGTGTATAAACAGCTTTTAGCGAGTGGGAAGACTCCGAGCCCTCGTACTGAAGATTATGCACGATTCCCCCAATATTTGTACCAAGATAACAGGGTAATACAGCCCGACATGGATTGCTCCTCGCATTACTTACAAAGCTATCCATTTAAAGGGACATTAAAACCATAAAAAAACAATTATTGTGAAATTGCTACACAGTAAAATTAGATTACTCCCATATGCTGCCCTTGTGCAATGCAAACGTTATAGGATAGGGAGGGGAAAAAAAGAGATTTCATTCTTTTTATGAAGATCAAATAGGTGGCGCTTTGGTGATGCTGTTCAGAAATATATTGCCTTTAAATAGTAAGAGAAATCTGCTTATATTATATATTAGGATCCAAGCCTGTTTTTTCTGTTCTGCTGTCACAAGGCTTCACATTCTTCTGTCATTTTTATGATGATTTTAAAGCAATTGCTACTTAATAAAAGTTTCTATTTTATCATACTCCTAAATGTTCCCCTTTTCTTTGCTTGCTCTTACTGTAAAACGGACGTGGGAAATATCTATTGAAGACTTTATAGGCATTATTATATTATAGACAGTCATATTTTACACTGCTTAAAAATACATTAGTACACTTAAAGGAGAAGTCCCATGAAGGTATAAAATGGGAGGAAGGCAGGGGGGATGCGGGGAAAGTAATAAACAAAGTATACTAACCTATTTTTGTGCCCCATAGTACTGGTCCCGGGTCTCATTGACAGCAGCTAGCCACCTGCAGCTGTTCCAGCAGCAACGCCACATAAGGGGGTGATTGACTGCCTGCTCAGCCAGTCAGTGACAGTGAGGCGGTGTCCTGCCCCAGTCACTAATTGGCTGAGCAGGCAATGGCCCAGCCGGGCAGTGACATTACAGCTGGAAGAGCCGGGTACGTGACTTACCCAGATTCCAGCAGAAAATGACAACCGGTGACTGTAAAGAGGATCCTGGAGCAGTGCTACTAAGGCACAGGGATGGGTAAGTTTACTTTATTATTTTCTCGTACCCCCTACCTGTTTTTCAATTTCATGGGACTTAAAATCTCCTAAAAACCCACAAACACACACACACACACACACACACACACACACACACCGCTACTACTACACACTACAAACAAATGCCTTTACCTCACACAATCAGCACTGAGAATATTGCCATATAATGCCTCTAAAATATTATTTATTTATATATACAGACACACAGAGCTTTATGTTGGAGGGATATGTCATGACTATTTCTCAACATATTCCACGATGAAAGCCCCCATCATATGCTACTGTATAGCTTTACAGGGCCATGATGATTTCCAATGACCACAAAGTATAAAAAAGCAGTCTGACATGTTCCTATCTAGTTAAAAAACGTATGCAAAGTCATATCACCATGATGTAGGTGAATGCTGGAGTGTGGCTATGTTTCCTACTTTGTTGTCCCTTCAGGAAGACGGGTATAAAAGAGATATTGGAGGACATAGATGAAAAGCTAGAGAGATAGATAGGAAATATGTATTTTCTTATCCTTATTTGACTCTGTATTAATCGGAAGGATGAAGGGATATCAGGTCTGTTTTATTACACTTGGCACCTTGTTTGGATAAGACTTGTAATTACTCTTATTAGAACATGCCTAGGAATCCAACCTCTTCTACAGTGCAAGAAGCAATCTAGACGACACCAACCAAACGCATAAAGACTAGCCAAGGAAGTGCCATAAAAATGTGCCCTCACTTCCATTTTATGTGAATAATTTTCTTCTGGAACAGAAAACCATATGCAGTGCTCTCAAGGAAGCGATATAAGTAATCTCTAATTCAGCGGCCTTCCCATCAATCTCCTCTCCTCATGCTAACTACATACAGTACAATTTTATCAAGTAACTGAGATTTCAGATTCAAGAACATTTATATAGCCCCCAGAATATATTACAGGTCTTAATTTTGTACATGACGCATTTCATAACCTTTTCCTCCTACCTGCACTTCTGGGTCTATGTATTAAACTTGTTTTCTTAGAGAATACATATAAAAGGGTTGCCAATGTCCCATAACACGTGAATAGACATATAACAACCATAGATGACGAATAAATATTGTTTGTTGTGGGAAGTAAACTGGGACAATACAGTGCATTTATGTGTTCCATAATGGCTTCAGCTATAGTTACTGGCATCTATAAAATAATTATGGTTTCATATTGATTTATAAGTGAGTGGCTGAAAAATAGCTTAGGTAGGTGTTCTCTCCGTTGGCGGTCCCATCCCTTAATCTGCCTAAATCAGAGATCTCATAATTTGTACTTTTTCTGGCAATCTGACATTAAACCTGATTTCCTGTGATGCTGTGACTCACTATACACTTCTATATAACAAGATATGCAGTACTTAAAAGTACATGACTCTTAATGATGTGTCGGCATTAAAGGGGTTATCCACCTAAGAGCTAAAAAATGAAATGCTAGCTGGTCTTACTCACCAAGTCCCACTGAGTACTTTGAGCCGTCTCCTGTCTTTCTAGCTACTTCCATTCCTGAGTAACAAATTTTTCTAAAAGTCGATCTATATCCAAGATGGTGCTGGCCTGGAAACTACGTTTGCGTACTCGCCCCCTTAGCTTTCTTTCCTGCCCACTGCTGTCATTACTATTGCACAGTAAACACAGGATTGTTTTTTTCACTGATTTTGCATCACATCACCCCAATATGTATTTCATACTAGCTGATGATGTAGCAGAGCTGACGTGTAAAGAGGCATCTTCTTGCTGGGGGTGTAGTGCAGGTTTAGATCTCTGCTTGCTGATGGTGAATTAATACATTGTAGTTCCATCCAGACTGAAGAACATCCATAACGCTTACAATATACAGAGCTGAGACACAAAGACAGATACGTATGCCTGCATTCACTGATAGCAAGCAGAGATAGGAATTTAGCTTTTTATATTACAAAAACCTAGGCTCAGGGGCACATGTACGTCTATGGAAGCATCACAGGTGCATGGAGATGATGGAGATGATGCAGATGACGTCTCCAAGTCAATAGACAACTAACCTGGCCCCTAGAGAGGAGATCACATGTCCTTTGTCTTCAAAGGGACGGGGGAAGAGGTAGCTGAGTGTTGTTAGAGTGGACATAGAGAAAATTATATCAGACGTCCAGAGTGGATAAGTATGAGAAAAAAAAAAACGGGGAAAGGGTTCAAGGTTGTTCCTGAGCCTCAATGTAAAAGCTGTAACAGGGCTAGTGCCTATTATGTGCGATTTATAATAATGGTGTCTTCATATGTGGCAGATGGGGCCCTCAGGAATCAGGGTCCAGGTGGGACTGCTACCTCTGCACTCTATTCAGTTGTACTTCTTAACTCAGACATTCACACATATCATAAGCTGTGTCACATGTATATATACTGATCATGTAGTTCTGAAAATCAGCAAACACTTCTCCAGCACTAAATGCAGAATCTCATTTAGAAAGCAGGAATCAGCATCTATCATTCACAAACAGCCTAATAGAAACAAGCAGCAGAACAGAGAGGCATTTACATGTAGACACAATAAACACATACAAGACACAATGACAAAGGCAGACAAATTACGATTGTACCCTGTGCAGTTGTGCATGAAACACTTGTCTTGCACACCAAAAGAGGGCTGTGTGACCTGTGCATTATCTTACCCTGCTGAAGGCCTGGCATTCCATTTAGGAGGCAGGTCTGTGGAAATAGTAGGAAATGGATAGATAGGTAGATAAAAAAAAGAAAAATAGCTGTGCAAAAAAAAAAAAATACCTTTTTTGAAAACTACTCTGCTCTAAAACAATAAAATCGACCATCAGGCAACATGGCAACATTAATCCTCCACTGACATCCTTCACATTTGGAAATTATAGCTCAGGAATGTTATTTGTGTAATAACGTCTCCGTGCACAACTGAGTCTAATGTGGAAACATCCCCATTTATAATACAACAGTTAATTAGATTACTTCCATTCCATGTACTGAAAGTGCGAAGCCCCATACTGTTAGCATAGACTAATAAAAGCAGAAGTGCATAGCTTCAAATAATGATATTCTCCCATAAATATACCACAGGATAGATAAATGTTTCATGGAAATAAATCCTAAAATGAGAACTTTCATCTTGCTTATTTTATCAGTCCTTGTCCCTTGCTCATATTTTTTTACACTAGGGTTCCTGCAAAGTCGCTACAAACATCTCTTCAGAAATTCTTAAGTATTTAAAGAGACCCTGTCACCCTCAAAACCCAATTAAAAGGGTTATCCAGCATTAGACCATTTCTTACATACTGCTGTCCTATTAGAAAACATAATAAACATGTTATGCTAACCCCTCTGTGATCCCCTGGTGTTATGCTGCAGCTTCTCCTGTGTCCCCTGCTTACTGCAGCCCCGTCACGACAAACTCCTTTCTGCAGTTACAGCCTGCTCAGCCAGACACTGTCTGCTGCGCTGTTCCGTCTCAGTGATGTGATTGGCTGAGACAAGTGGTGGGGCTGCAGTCAGCAGGAGACAGTGGAGACACCGTAGCAGGACACCAGGGGAATGCAGAGAGGTAAGCATAACATGGTTATTATATTTTCTAATAGGACAGCGTTATATAAAATTAATAAAAATAAAAATAAATTTGTCTTACAGCGCACAACCCCTTTAATCTAGAGCAGTGCTTCTCAATTCCAGTCCTCAGGCCTCACCAACAGGTCATGTTTTGAGGATTTCCTTAGTATTTCACAGGTGATATAATTATACTCAGTGCATCAGGTATTATCACAGTTTATCTTAGTATGAGATATCCTCAAAACATGACCTGTTGGTGAGGCCTGAGGACTGGAATTGAGAAGCACTAATCTAGAGAAACCAGCAAATATCTAAAGGATGCTGATTCCACATCTGTATTTATATTTCTACTTAACTGTATTCCCCTATTGTAGACCTGCAACGTTAGGAGTCTTATTGGTAGTGTTGAAGGGTGAGGCCGAACAGTAAAATTACCTCTCTAGCTCCTCACTGCCTCTGCAGCACAACACTTCCGTAATTGCTGTCGACATGATTACTTGCCCGCTCAGCCAAACACTGTTCAAAGCAGTGCTCCATTCTATGTCTTGACTGTTTTTAATCTTGTAGTTTCCCTTTCCCTTTGTTCCTCCAAGATAATTTTAGCTGGCCTTGGTAATACTGGTAAGCCCCATAGCACTGGCTTAGCTACCTTGCAGGCAGACCATGCAGCTGCTATGGGGCCCATGCGGCAGGGGGGCCCAGGGTCCCCTAGGAAAAAAATGTGGCCTGCCTCCATGGTAGTAATGGTAGCAGCTACAGCCAGCCCTTCTGACAGTTTACCAATAGCCCCCCCCCCCCCCCAAAATATGTACACTACCGTTCAAAAGTTTGGGGTCACCCAAACAATTTTGTGTTTTCCATGAAAAGTCACACTTATTCACCACCATACGTTGTGAAATGAATAGAAAACAGAGTCAAGACATTGACAAGGTTAGAAATAATGATTTGTATTTGAAATAACATTGTTTTTACATCAAACTTTGCTTTCATCAAAGAATCCTCCTTTTGCAGAAATTACAGCATTGCACACCTTTGGCATTCTAGCTGTTAATCTGTTGAGGTAAGCTGGAGAAATTGCACCCCACGCTTCTAGAAGCAGCTCCCACAAGTTGGATTGGTTGGATGGGCACTTCTGGCGTACCATACGGTCAAGCTGCTCCCACAACAGCTCAATGGGGTTCAGATCTGGTGACTGCGCTGGCCACTCCATTACCTATGATAGAATACCAGCTGCCTGCTTCTGCTGTAAATAGTTCTTGCACAATTTGGAGGTGTGTTTAGGGTCATTGTCCTGTTGTAGGATGAAATTTGCTCCAATCAAGCGCTGTCCACTGGGTATGGCATGGCGTTGCAAAATTGAGTGATAGCTTTCCTTATTCAGAATCCCTTTAACCCTGTACAAATCTCCCAGCACCAAAGCAACCCCAGACCATCACATTACCTCCACCATGCTTAACAGATGGCGTCAGGCATTCTTCCAGCATCTTTTCATTTGTTCTGCGTCTCACAAACGTTCTTCTTTGTGATCCAAACACCTCAAACTTGGATTCATCGGTCCACAACACTTTTTCCAAGTCTTCCTTTGTCCAATGTCTGTGTTCTTTTGCCCATCTTTTTCTTTTATTGGCCAGTCTCAGATATGGCTTTTTCTTTGCCACTCTGCCCTGAAGCCCAAAATCCCGCAGCCGCCTCTTCACTGTAGATGTTGACACTGGTGTTTTGCGGGTACTATTTAATGAAGATGCCAGTTGGGGACCTGTGAGGCGTCTGTTTCTCAAACTAGAGACTCTAATGTGCTTATCTTCTTGCTTAGTTGTGCAACGCGGCCTCCCACTTCTTTTTCTACTCTGGTTAGAGCCTGTTTGTGCTGTCCTCTGAAGGGAGTAGTACACACCGTTGTAGGAAATATTCAATTTCTTAGCAATTTCTCGCATGGAATAGCCTTCATTTCTAAGAACAAGAATAGACTGTTGAGTTTCAGATGAAAGTTCTCTTTTTCTGGCCATTTTGAGCGTTTAATTGACCCTACAAATGTGATGCTCCAGAAACACAATCTGCTCAAAGGAAGGTCAGTTTTGTAGCTTCTGTAACGAGCTAGACTGTTTTCAGATGTGTGAACATGATTGCACAAGGGTTTTTTTTTATCATCAATTAGCCTTCTGAGCCAATGAGCAAACACATTGTACCATTAGAACACTGGAGTGATAGTTGCTGGAAATGGGCCTCTATACACCTATGTAGATATTGCACCAAAAACAAGACATTTGCAGCTAGAATAGTCATTTACCACATTAGCAATGTATAGAGTGTATTTGTTTAAAGTTAGGACTAGTTTAAAGTTATCTTCATTGAAAAGTACAGTGCTTTTCCTTCAAAAATAAGGACATTTCAATGTGACCCCAAACTTTTAAACGGTAGTGTATGTAATACCCTTATATCTATATAATACCCTAATATGTACCCCTGTAACAAAGGGGTATATATGAAGGTATTATATACATATGAGAGGGGTCTGGAATCATACGTGTGGGGGAGGGGGGCCCTGTACATTTTTTTGCTATAGGGCCCCAAGAATCCTAGCTTAGCCCCTGTCCCATAAAGACTGGAGTGCACATTACACCTCCATTATCATGCTCGGTAAGGATCCGAATGCTGGGATAGCAGATAACTTCCTAAGATGGGAATACCTCTGTACGTGTCAAGCCCTTTTTTGGTTCTTTAGGGTAGCTTCACACACACCGTATCGCAGCAGATTTGATCTAAATAACTGAATGCAGCATCAAATCTGCACCATCAAATCTGCTGCAGATCTGCTGCACACTTGAGTAAATCAGGCGGAATTCCGTGGTGGAGCCCCCGCTGAGGAATCCCGTCTGCCACAGTGTGTCAATGGAATGCTTTCGCTCTCTGACGCTCTCCGCTCCAAAAATGTACATGTTTTACTCAGTATGAACATACCCATATTTGCCAAAGTACTGTGCAATCATTTTAGGCAGATGTGGAAAAATGCTGCAAAGTATAAATACTTCCGAAAATAGATGTGTCACTAGTTTAGTTTTATCAATTAGCAAAATACTAAGCGATTGAACAGAAGAGAACTACAGCAAATTATATTTGGTGTGACCACCATTTACCCTACAAAACAGCAACAATTATTCTAGCTACGCTTGCACAAAGTCAGGGATTTTGCAGGATTATAGCCAGACATATGATTAACCAATTATACCAGACAGGTGATAATGATCATCATTTTATATGAAGGTTGAAACACATTCATTAACAGAAACAGAAACAGCAAAACTCAATTGTGAGGCTGTGGAAGACAGTTTTATGTCACAGGTTCTACACAATGGCAAGAGACCACCCGCATCATAGCTAATCAGTCTCATCTAGGTCCAAGGGCCATATTACTTGGCCCTATGAGCAGGGTAAGCGAGTGCTGATCTGCTAGATCGGTGCACACGTACAGAGTCTATTAGACGGTTTGATGGTTGTTTGACAAGGGCTGCACGGACATAGTTAGTGATGCAGTCTTCCCTTGCCATCTGCAACCACCGACACTTCTGAACCCGTCCTTGCAGTGACAGCCCCCTCAGCCAATCACTGACCACTGCGGTGTCCCATCTTAGTTAGTGAATGGCTTGGTGGGCTGTCACTGTAGAGACTGATCTGAAGGTGTCAGCAATGGCAGACTGAATCGCTATGTCCGTGCAGCCCTCGCCACACCATCTAATAGGCTCTCTAAGTGTGCGGCTGCAGTCAGCAGGGGACGTATAGACAAGACAGGAGGACACCGGGAAGTGGGGAGAGGTAAGTATAGCTTCTTTATTATTTTCTATAAACCGCCGCCGCCCATTAATCAGCTGTTGGGTGCACATGAACTTTTACACGGAGCAATGCACGGCCAGTGGACAATGATTTTTAAACTTTTTAAGCCAACAATTGCTCGTCCCTCAGCTGATTGTTGTCTTGAATACAGTGCGCTATACCTGCCCAATTTGGTCTCATTTGGCAGATAATCGATCCTTGTAATAGGGCCATAAATCAAAATACAAGAACAGAGTCACGCCAGGGGTCAAAACCAGAGGGTAAAGCCAGAACAGGATCAGGTCCATGATTGTCCATGTCCATTGACACTAGAGGTCAAGCTGGTCCCATCTATCCAAAACACAGTCCAGAACAGAAGGCAGTGGTCAAGTAAAGCAGAGGGGTCAGAAGTCCAGGAAACAATACTGTAAAACAAGAGTGACAGATAGGAGACACAAATCATGCGCATAAGAGTGCTCCAGCTGTAAGTTGCTGGTCTGATATTAGGATGGGTTTGTGAGGAGATGAAGTGCTGCTCCTGCCAGTGCTGCACAGTTGATGAAGTCTCCGCTGGAGAGGAGGCAGGTGAGTTCATAACACAAGGTCTCTCCTGGGCAACGACTCCAAAACAGACTGGGGTTTTAAGATGTGCTGATCAAGCACTTCTGAGGAACCATAAAAAAGTCAACAACATTTTGGAGGAAGTAACAAAGCCATCCGCATGTCGCCAAAATGCAACAGCCACTGGGCACAAAGATTTGTCAACAATATTTTGTGGCAACTGGGGGTGGGGGGTGGAGGGGCAGAAATAGAAATACCTATCGGCATACCGGATTGCCTTGGGGGGGGGGGGTAGAAACTGTCTACCTGTCTACCTAGCATACGTGAGGAGAAAGTACCTCAAGACATACCTGCCTACCTGGAGGGAGAGGGATAGCCTACCTAAGGACATACTCTACTCTCTGAAGGGATCTACCTGAGGACATTTTGATGTACCAACATGGTAAGGAAAACTGTACTGCCTGATAAAAGCCTGGTAGGCCGAAACGTCGTGGTTTTGGCTAAAGAAAAGATCACAATTATTTTGAAATCTACTAGAGTGCTGCTGTGAACCTTTTTGCTGCACCGTTTTCTACAATACATAGTAAGCAAACTACCTGCCTATTGTAGGGGACATACCTGCTTAATGGTGGAACTATGAACCTATTGGGGAACATATACCTAATGGGGGAACTACCTAACTACTTTGGTGAATACACTTATTGGGGAAATGACCTTCCTACTGTGGAGAATATACCTATCTAAAGAAAAGCAATGAGCATAATTGTGCAGATATAGTTCCCAGGATTACAGTATAGATCTACTGCTGTGCAGATCCCTGAGGCTACCAGCCGCGTCTCTAGCTATACAAGGGAGAGGGGCGGCAACTAGCCATCTTGGGGGGGTGCCCGTGACTAGTCACAGCTCTCTGCCTGTCAGCTCGCTCTGTGGGGATGATTGGCAGGCAAATAGGCTACTAACAGATATCTCTGCCTCTCAATCATCCCCGCAGAGTGTGTTAACAGGCAGAGAGCCTTGACTAGTCATGGGCAGTTCCCCCCAGATGACTAGTTGCTACTTGAATAAAACTCCTGTTTCCCCTAAGTAAAGGTACCACTGCAGTCGCGGCTGGTAGCCTCAGGGAGCTCTATACTGTGCAGTTGGGAACCATATCAGCATAATTGTGCTCATTGGTTCCCTTTAATGGTGGACCTATTAACCTATCCAATTTTATTGTGTGGGTCACCTTATTACAGTTTGATTTTATTCAGTAACAGTTAAGTGCATTAGACACTACATGGTAATGTGTGTTCTTGGTGTGGCGGTATTATTTGGCCGTAGTATACTAGTATTATTTGTAATGTTGATTTCTGTTTCGTTATTTTTACGCAATTACAGATATTCTTAGTAACAGATAAAGGTAACAGGGATAGATATCATCCAGTCCCTGTGCAGTGGTAATGGTAGTGGTCATGATGTGACCATATTATTTGACCCTTGTATACTGGTATTATTGGTAATATTGGTCTTGGTGTATTGGTATGTATTACATATACTGTACATGTGTTTTTTTCTTATGCCTTAATTTGTTAAAACCTGTGGCGAGCAAAATTTCCTGAGCACAATCCTAATAGCATTAATGTGAATATAATCACTGAAACCATCTGACAGCAAGTTCAGAAAACTATGCTACTCTCCATTACTGGTTTGCATTGCATGGCAGCAGGCTTGTGATATTAGTTACAGCATGTCCAGTAGTTTGTATACAATAGTAGTTTGTATAAAACAGTAGGTTTATTTTTTTGTATACATATTGTAGGTATCTTTTGATTTGATATTTTGCATAGAAGTAAATATATATATTCACTTAGCAATTGTTTGTGAACCTATTTGTTCTTGCCATCCTTAAGTCTATTGTAAAACAAAAATTTGACTTCCATTATATATATATATGTCTACTAAAATGGTAACGCCAGAGTACAGTCAATAAGATAAGAGACAACTTTTACTATTTGGAATCTATAGTGGATTATCTTACCGGGACAAAGTCATCAACTTTACAATCTCTTCCTTGATACTTGCATTCCAGCATCATATCACTAAGCTGGTGAGAGGCACGATCAGTGATCTCGTACATGTCAGACATACTAGCACCAGTGTCCTGAAATGGTCCAGAAACCAATTCTGCATCCCCATCCTCTGGGAAGCCTATCAAAGGTGATAGGTAAAGTAAGTCAGACGTAGAGAGTTGAGAAGATCGGAAGCGATTGCAGTTGCAGAAAGTTATTGCTGGGAAATCCATTCTGCTCGCCACCATCTCATCAATTATGGTGAGACGTGGATATAATCTATAGTAAACTACACGCTCCCAGACCTGCGATAGGAAGAGAAAGAGGGAAATGAGAAAGGCTCCGGCCCAGATAAAACGTCGGATTCCCCAAGGTCCTTCGGTGATTATGTGGTTCAGTCCATGGAGAGTGCAACCACTGGCAAAGGAAACAGCGTCTATAGCCTCTCCATGATCCTCGGCTATCTGTTCACATTCTGAGTCTATCTGTTCACATTCCACTGTATGATCTCTCTTGGGTTTAGGTCTTCTGTCTGTAGACACAGACAATGTGCAGAATATCTGCACTGGCATTGCTTAAGTTTGGATCTGTAAGAATTCTTTGTCCGAGCTTCAAGATAAAAAAAAAAAATCGGAGGTTTTCACTTTAGAGATAGATGAAAGTATATGTACTTGGCTCACCAGGTTGTCACCATGAATAATAGGACTAGGCACTCTACTCCATTGAAACAGATGTCTCCCCCGGTCACACAGTAATATTCAGTTATATGATTCTCTGAAAGTCTCGATCAGACACGGCGAAGTTTCAGTTTCTATTCCGAGTGTTCCTAAATGATATGAGATTCTGTAGTGAATGGCACTACTCATATTCCTTAGATGTGGGATGGTAGCGTACAAGTCTGTGTGGTTCCAGTCTAGCTCTGCCACTGCAAGAGGCAGCAAACTGATCCAAGAGAGCAGTCATCAATAATGTATCAAGATGCCAGAGGAAAGGGAGGTGCTGTATAGGACTAAACGGAACAAGGGCACAAGAATTCTGAAACGATGGAACATTTATTTGGTGTGTCCAGTTAGAATTGTCATTGCCTTCTCTGAGAAATGTCATTTTTGTTGGTATTATTGGTGAAAAACAACATCAAGGACAAGTGAATTCATCCCTCCCATCTAGCAGGCAGCTCTTAACATAAGTTGTGAAGGTCCTTTAGGTCATTTTACACAGGCCCTGGGGACTGATCAAATCTCAGCTTTATTGCTGCATTAGGAAGTCTAAATCTGCTATCTGCGCAGTGGAGATGCATGCACGAACACCCCTATAGCATTATCCAAGATAATGAAATGTAGAAAAGACAAAGGAAAAACTCCAGAGTGTAGTTACAGCGTCTCAAAAATAGAAGAAGCTGTTTCATAAAGTGTTGACAGCCATTGTGCTGGTTGGATTCAGGGTTGGACAAATCTCAGGAGCCAAGGAGACAGCTTGCTTAAATAATCACTGCGCCTAATGTTTAAGAGAAGTGGTGGGGGGTATCATGAAATGTGTGAAAATGTACTTTCTTGTCTACCAGTATATCCAGTTGCAAAAAAATATTTTGCCAAAAATAAAATATTTAAAGGGATATTGTCACCTGGTCAATGTATGTTCCATAAATGTGGTCCCACACTATAAGGATCCCAGATGAAAATACCCACCATACCCAATACACATGAAAATTCACAACTATATATAATTTATCTGGTCTTCTTTACTGATACATCATGTACTAAGAGGTTTGGTTAAACGTTATCAGTAGAGAACAAAGGAATAAGAACAAATATATAACACATACTGTACATATATAAGAACACATACATAGGTCATATTTTTAGAGCAATATTCAAAGTTCCTAAATGATTCCTGCCATTTCATACAACTTCCCTCCATTCATGTGATATTAATGCCTATCCGATTCCTAACATATTAGTAAATCAGCTAAAAATGATTCTCTACCAAAGAAAATCAACTCTAAAGCCTCAGCTGCTCTAAAGTCTCTCTTCTCTGCAATTGGCTGTCTGCGGCCTGGTGTTGAGTAAAAATTGTCTCTAGTAAAAGCTAGATCAGGACAAAACATAAAATGAGGGCTGGGCTTAGCATGTGCTATGTGCAGGAGATGCGATTAGCTTGAGAAAGCCTGAGCTTTGTACCTGCAAGACAAACAGGTCTGCCTGCTAAAGATGAACCCACTAGCTGCATTGGTGCCAGTAGCGGATTACAATATGTCATTTTCGGGCGGTAGCCCGGGGCCCTAAGCTCCTGGGGGGCCCATGGCCACCCAAAAAGACTTATACTTTCAGTTGTGTTCTGATTCCTGGCTACAGTTCTGCCATGAGTTGAAAAAAAATTTCTGCTTTTTTACTGCAATTTTGTACAAATCAGGGCATCATGGCATTATCTATCCTGTACTATGAACACCACGCTATTGCTGCCATAGTTAGAGTGTGTGTGTGTGTGTGTGGCGGGGGGGGGGGGGGGGTTAGGCCTGGTGAACAGCCCGTGGCCTATGGTAAAGTTAATCCACCCCTGATTGGTGCTCCATCCATCTAATTGCAGGACATGGGCCTCCTAGACTATATTGAAGCCTATCTCCTGTAATCAGTTAAAGTGATTGCCAAGCTAGAGAGTGAAGTGTGCTGCCATGCGCTTTAACTGGGTAGAGCACTGAGAACCTGGCCTTTCTAAACTTTTGACCTGTCTGTGCGACATCCAATAGAAATCAAGATCCAAGAGCATCCAGATACTGTCGCACCTCGATTTCTATTGGATTTGGTTTGGTTTGTTATTTGGGGTTGCTGATATTCTAGAGTGCATTCTCCTCTATTGATAAAGCCACATTCTGGACTTATGCACCAAGGTGCTGTTGGACATTGTTCTCTTCTTATGTCTTGTTCATGTCAAAAGTTAATCTGAGACTAATGCTTTATTTAAGTGTATGCTATTACGGTAGCATGGCTGCATGTTAGTATTACTAATCATAAGGCCAGGTTTATGACAACCATTAAATATCTGTTAGTCCAAAGAGTAAAATCACTATGAGGGCAGGATGGGAATTCATGAATGCTTAGGTAAAATCTCTGCATTAGGCCCCATCACATCATGTTTTTGCATCTTTTCGGGTTAGAAAAAAAATGTTTGAAGCAGCATGCGACCAGATGCCTATCCTGTTGTATCCGTTTGCCATTGATGCCTGTGTTACAAAAGCATCTGGATCTGGATATCTCGTTATCTGGTTAAAGCATCTGGTTATCTGGATCATGCTCTAAAACAAATTAAAGAAAATTAATTAGGTTAAAAAAAACAGCACTAATAAACCAAACCTAAATTTAATAACAAAACTAACCAGTAGAGCTTTGGAAAAAGACATGGTAGATAGGGTAAACCCATAAAGACAGAAGCAGTTATGGTGGACGGCTTTACATTTTGGAATAAATTGGGAGGATGGGATACAACAATTAGAAGAAAAAGTGGTGATGTGCGGCAAAGAAATTATCTTCTCTCAACAGACTTACCAGCCAATATTAGAAGCTCAGCAATATTGCAATGTAATATTCTTCCACAAGGAATGGGTAGAACTCATAATTGTTGCATTACATTACTAATGCCACCTCTTGTCATGGCTTATGATAATACGTCTCGAAGGGAGGACAGTTCTGTTGTTGTGTTTGGATAAAATATTTTTTAGAAATATAAAGCTGATATATTATGCATGTATGCCAAAGATGTGGGGAAATAGGCTGTTTGCAGAGAATGAGAAATAACTGTATATCTGAGAATATATGCATAGGAAATAAAGGGAAATTAAACTGCTTGTTATTTCTGGTAAACTGCAAAGTACTGCCTTTTTATTCACACCTCATCAAATCTGATTGATGAATGGAACCCATACATACAGCAACTGAACATATAGGGATATAAGTATTATTGCATCCCTTTTCCTTTCTCAGTTAAATCACGGTTTATGGCCAGTTTCACGCCAGGGATCTATGATGCTGTCAGTTTGGGTCATTAAACTGGCGGCCAGGCTGTGACATTCAGGTGTAGTACGGGTAGGAATTGTGTCCACTTCAAAAACAAAGTAGGAGGTATAAAACTGGGCTGGCATGGTGGAAAATTACCGCTAACGCACCTCTTGCCACATAAAAAAAATGAAAACGTAGACAATCACATTGTAGTATATTGCAGTTACAATCTCTAAGGCTGGGCTCTGTACTCTGAACTAGTCTTATTGTCTAGTATATGTTAATAGATGTGTATTTCTTTGTATGCCAGTGAATTCAGGCGGTTCAAAGAAGGTATACCAGCCACACACCGCCACCTATACACCTCCTGAGTGAATTATAACAGTTAGGGTGTGTTCAACTTCACACTAAGTAAATTCGTCTAAATTCCACAGCAGAGTTCTCCGCCGCGGAATCCCGCCAGCCTCAGTGTCCCACAGTATCTCTATGGGAGGGCTCACGCTCCTCTGCTTTCGCCGCTCATGTCAATTCTTTTGCGCTGAGCGTGGCGGGTGACCCCTTCCATAGAGATACTGTGGGACACTGAGGCAGGCAGGATTCTGTAGCGAAGAGCTCTGCCGCGGAATTCAGACAAATTTACTCAGTGTGAACGCACTCATAGTGTAGAAAAATCTGAAAAGGGGGTGGAGCCAAGTTATTGTGACGGGAAAGTTCTGTAGGAGCTGTGAGGATAGAAAGGCTTGAGGGGAGCACAGCTTGTGAGGTGCATGTAGAAGATTGGTGGAGTCAGCCCTAAGAGGACAAATAGAGGAGTTATTCTGAAAGGGGCAGAACCCATCCTACCCCTTAATAAATCTTTAGATACTTATTTTCTCCTCCTGGTTTTACAAAAATATATAGGCAGTTGGTGTGAGGGTCAGGACCACTAAAGCTTTATGTGTATTTCCATTGTGTATGGGTTCTAGGGGTACCATATGGGTTCCAGAGGGTACCATATCCAATCAAGTGCAGGTTTATATACTCTCAAAATACTCTGTATAATCGAGACAAAAAGTTTACCAAATGATCAGATAAAAAGTACTGAGGTGCATAATGGCTAAATGTTGTCTATAGTATGTAAACTCGCATGTGCCATAAGCAACACTACAAGATGCACCCATATTTTGATATTAGAGTGCTGTATAATGTGTATGTTTTGATAGATTTCCACTATGCGTGAAACCCACGCAATTTGCCTTGCTTGTTCATTGTTCTATGCACCAAAACAGCAGAAGAAGTACCAGCAAGGGTTATATTTTATTCATGTTTCTATGCTTTTTTTCCTACACTTTCATATTAGGGTTATGTTCACACAACATCCAAAAAAGAGAAATGGCGTCCGCTTTTTCCTATTTAAAAAGATGTCCGTTATTGCCGCAATTTAACTGACTGCAGCGCAATGCATTGAAGTCAATGGAATGCTGGACGTCCAATGCACACAGTGTATAGAATAACGGACGTTATCTGCGCAGACAGCAAAATAATGATTGTCAATTATTTTCAGACGTCTATTGCAAACAGCGGATGTTATTTTTTTTGTGGTTAACACACAGTTTTTCTTTTCTGACCATCCTTTCACTTTTTTTACTATTAAATTCAATAGATTTTTAATTAAAGACACAACCAAAGGCCAATTAGCCCACCTGAGCTAGAATGATGTACCAACAGCAGTCACTGCACTGATGGGCGGCCAAACAGTGAAATGACGTCCGTCATTTTAGACTCAAAATGACGGACGTAATTTTAAACAGAGCTGAAAAAACATTGTGCGAACATAGCCTAATAGTCTATTTGATGTGCTCCACCATATAACTCACCACCACCATATTGGTTCCATTCTAACATCAGGGAATAACATTTTCATGATATAGCATTCAAAAGATTATGGCACATTCATTTGGAAGCTGCCAGACAAACCTATATTGGTGCAGTAAGTGGGTAGTTGTAAGGGTGATATGGTTTGCAATATCTTTTGGACAAAATTTATGTTTGAGCACTATTTCACCTTTAAATTTTCTATAAAAAGTGGTGGGGAGCTCCTTTAGAATCATAACAGGATGTTCCACTCTGAAGAATTACTGATGTCACCAATGACTGTGGATATGAGCAGATATGAAAAAGAGAAGGTAACCTTTCTTTTATCGAGTTTCTCCATTTTGGTTTATAAATAAAATTAGGATTAAAAAGTAAAAAGTTTGAACCTCATCTTGTCTACATTTGGGTAACTAGTTAGAAACCATCCATTAATGCTATCTAAGAGCAGTGATGTTTGCTGTACAGTGCCGCCTTGTATGTTCAGTCTATTTGCTGACTTCAGTATCACCGCTTTAACCAATTCTGTTTAATTCAACTGGACTGTAGAAAAGCAAGTGCTAGGGAATCAGATGCAGTCTGTATATCCCAGGTGGCCCGCGCTTTGTGTATAGGTGAGATGAATTCACTATTTAGCCCAAAGCATACTACTCAACATCCTCGTGTGACATACAAGTTCCTACGGAACACTTGCTGTAAATGGACAGACTAAGATAAAGGATTTGGAGGGGCACCATGCCAGGTCAAGGAAGGCATCTGCACTTGTTGGCTTTGGCTTTGTTGGCTTTGATTACACTTCTATTTATTTCCATCTATGTCTGTCAAACTACTATGTGGGTACTTGTGGTGTCACACTGTTATGGGACCAACCCTGGCTTGGAGACATTTGTGGCTCACCTTATTTGGATGGCCATATGTGGCCATACCTTCCATAAGAAGAACAGCAACAATATCCCTGTACGCATGACCACTTTGGCCCAACCATCTCTCCCCTGACTCATTTGCCGGGGGGTGATTGGGAAGCCCCCATACAATTTAGGCCAGGGATGGGGAACCTTCAGTCCTCTAGCTATTGCAAAACTACAATTTCCATCATGCCTGGACAGCCAAATCTTTCCAGGCATGATGGTAATAGTAGATTTGCAACAGCTAGAGGCCTTAATGGGGTATTGCGGCGGTAAAGAATTATTGACAGAATAACACACGTTACAAAGTTATACAACTTTGTAATGTATGTTATGTCTGTGAATGGCCCCCTTCCCCGTGTCCCACCACCCCCGCCCGTGTACCCGGAAGTGTGGTGCGCTATACATACCTGTCACGTGCTGACTCGTCTCCGATCTTCAGTCTGCGATGTCGTCTTCGGATGGCCTGGCCGAATCCCTCCGAGCGTCCTGAGTGCCGGCCGCCCTCTTCAGCGTCATCAGATGCTCAGCCGCGATTGGCTGAGCACAGTTTGGCTCAGCCAATCGTGGCTGAGCAGCTGATGATGTGGCCGCGTCATCGGCTGCTCAGCCTCGATTGGCTGAGCACAGTTATGCTCAGCCAATCGCGGCTGAGCAGACGGTGACGCTGAAGAGGGCGGCCGGCACTCAGGACGCTCGGAGGAATTCGGCCCGGCCGTCCGAAGACGACATCGCAGACTGAAGATCGGAGACGAGTAGGCACGTGACAGGTATGTATAGCGCACCACACTTCCGGGTACACGGGTGGGGGTGGTGGGACACGGGGAAGGGGGCCATTCACAGACATAACATACATTACAAAGTTGTATAACTTTGTAATGTGTGTTATTCTGTCAATAATTCTTTACCGCCGCACTACCCCTTTAAGGTTCCCCATCCCTGCTCTAGGCAGTCAGGTTCCCTTTAAGTCAAAAGTCAAATGAAACTCTATCACCATGAAAATGTTACCTGAGCTATTGGCATCATGTTATAGAGCAGAAGGAGCTGATCTGACTGATATATACCTTATGAGTAAAAAAAAAATTTTATTCATTGAAATCACTGATCTTTTTATATAAGAGTCCAATGAGTGTTCCTATCATTGAGTGGCACTTCCCACTGGACTCCTTAACACAGAATGATCAGGGATTTCAATCAGCAACTTACAAGTTATACTAAATCTTTTCCCACAATGATATATATCAATTTGCTTAGTTCTTCCTGCTCCATAACATGATGTTGATGGATTAGTGACATTTTCCTAATGACAGGTTCCCTTCAAGTGTATTGGGACCATTATGCAGGAACTTTGAGGCTAATTCAATAGGCGATCTGTATTTCCCTATACCGGGGGCCTATGTGTACTTTAGAATACCTTGTAAGAAAGCCACTTGATATCACATTTTCCTCCATAGTCATCCTAATAAATCTTTGACTGTCTGAGTACAGTATAATATGTTGAGATGGATATATAACCTTGTTAGTGTATTTCAGCTGGAAAGACTAATATCCCGATAAATCAGGATGTGCGAGCGGCTGTTTGTTAGGCAGAGGATGTACTGTAATGCTTTTAATAGATTGTGTGCCTTGATTAATTGGTATTATTTTTGACTGGGAGATGAGCCATTTGGGTGATGTGAAATCCTAGCTAAAGTCTTCCATTTGATATGAGCAGTTCCTGTTCTCATTTATCCTCCAGGGAGCACTGGAAGTACAAGAAATGCCACCCTTGCATAAAAAAGCCATATTATTCATTATAATAACCTGTGAGTGGGGGCAGGGGGCACCGTGCTCCGATGGAAAAACATATTCCACCGGCTTCCCTTCAGGTGGCATGCTGGGGGCGATGAGTCTTAAAACACTAGTCATGATCAGTGTGTTGTAGCCTAAAGATACAAAATAAAGATTTTATCAAATTTATTCTATTTTTTCCCATATAACACTTCATTTCAAGCAATTCATTTCCTAGCCAAAGTTTGTACACGTAACTTGTCATCTTGAGGACGGTTGACATTTTCAATAGCACAGTGTTCAAGCCCATACATTTTCTGTCTTTGAATATTTTTTAATTAAGTCTTCCTGAAATTAAATCTGCTAGGCTTCTGCTCTCTAGAGCCATCTAGCAAATTGCCAGCTCTGCAGGGAAGGGGTTAATAGACTGAATTCCGAGGCTGAGATTGGAGAGCTGAATTAAATATACTTGCCCCCTCCTTTCCTTCTCAGTTACATGCTTTAAAACAGCCTTACTCAGCACTGGGGAAAAAAAAGAGACGAGGCTGATACACACACAAACATTTCCCCAAGGATTCGCTGCATTTATATATGCTGAGCTACAGTATGGCCAAGCATTTTAATTCCAGCGATTGGTGGTCTCCCCCATGGAAGAAATTTTAGAATGTACTAAATATTACTTTTAAAAAATCTTGTATGCAGGTGTCTATTGTGACCAATGATGAAAACTTTAAGAAATAAGACATCAATATTCTGCAGCAAAAGGTCTTTAGAGGCTTTGTGTCTTGTTATTTCTATGGTACATCGGATCAATAGCGATGTATTAATCACTTTCAGATCCTCTCGAGGTGGCTGACCATTGGCTTGTGTAACTAATGCAGCAACATTAGACCCTCTATTTTACAAAAACGACAAGACCCAATCTATCAGCTTAAAATATTAAAGGGGTACTCCGCCCAGGAAAGATTTAACCCTGTTCAATCCACACCCATAATCTAAGCTTGTTTATAATAGGCTTCTATTACATGAATTGGTCGGTTTGTCTGCAGCACATCCTGAAAATCCTCACTTCCTGGTCCCCTCTGTCTTTACTCCTCTACTCCTCCTTCCCCTCCCTTCTGAGGCCATGTGACCTCCATCTCTTCTGTTGCTAGGCAGGCACATTGAGCCAGTGGTGGGTGGATACTGCAAGACAGGGGCAAGTACCTGGCACTTGGCTCTGATGAGCAATGCATGCTGGGTTATGTCAAACTGGGATACTTTGTAAAAGTTTTAAATCGGGGGCTAGAAGCAGCGTAGACAAGTGGGAAAGGTATCAAATGATCAGTGGGGGATCAGTAAGTGCACCTATATGCTTTTTGTGCATTTTATTTTTTATGAGATCACTGGAGTACCCTTTTAGGCTGGGTTCACACAACATATTTTTTCAATCAATAACGACTGTTGCAATACCAGCCGCTGTTTATTAAAAAAAATACATTGCTTTATCTTCTATGGAATCCCAGACGGAGTGAATACACTCTATATACACTCTGTCTGGGATTCCATGCGGCTGCACAGAAAACTTACATGTCAGTTTTGTGCGGCTGCTATTCATTGAATAGCGGCTGCACAAAACTGACAGTGCAGACAATGTAAACTACGGCTCCGGATGGACTGTACATTGTCTCCTGTGATTTATTGGAATACAGGCACACCCGAATGTGCTCGCATTCCAATTAAAAAGAAGAAATGTTCATCTGGCGGGTACTGGCTTTTTCGGCCCTGAAGCCCAACATTTTTGAGGAACCACAGAATCTGTTAGTAATGCTGGTCAAAGTCCTAAAGTCTTTGGTTCTTATTGATGGTACAACCAGTATTTGCATTTTTGAAAGTCAAGGGGAGTGTATCACAAGCAAAACATATGTGTTTTCCCCACAGATTGCTTTATTTTTCTGATGGGGCTGTTGACAGCACAGTTTTACTATTATTTCAGAGAAAATTAAAATGTATTTTTTGCTATTAATCGTATTTCACATTAAGGCTATGTTTACAGGCTGCACAAACAACATCTGTTTTGCCATGAAGGGCCTTTGTTTACCACTATCTACCATGATCATTAGTTTCGGCGATAGGGAACGTTAAACAAAGGCCGATCATGGAGAATGGATGTTGTTTGTACAGCGTGTGAACATAAACTAAAGGGAATCTGTCAGATGCAATTCACATTCCAAACTGCTGAAACTGTTCAATAACTGTTAAGTCAAGGAGACATAAGTTACCATTCAAATATCCATCTGCACTTCCAGAACATAGAAAAATGCTTATGTTCTCTAGTGCAAAGAGTCAAAGAGGACTAAGCGCCTGCTCTGCTGCAAGCTGTAAATCCCTACTCCCTCCTTACTGCCCCTCTTATCCCTGAATCTGCATGATTGTCAGCCAGGGCTCATTTTCCTGTCGAATAGGAAGG
The DNA here is from genome assembly GCF_027789765.1 of Dendropsophus ebraccatus. Lineage (NCBI taxonomy): Eukaryota > Metazoa > Chordata > Amphibia > Anura > Hylidae > Dendropsophus > Dendropsophus ebraccatus. The sequence goes on from NC_091458.1 coordinate 50,775,807, forward strand.
ATAGAGATAAGAGGAGAGTGAGGAGATGTCACATCCCTCTGTGCTTGCACTTCAGCAGCTTGGGTGAGTATCTTTGACTCTTTGCACTAAAAACAAAATCAGTTTTTACATTCTGGAGGCACAGACAGTAAATGAAGGGTACCATATGTCTCTTTGCTCTTACAGGTGTCTAACAGTGCCAGCTGTTTCATCTGACAGATTCCCTTCTATCATGATAAGCCTATGGTAGAAATAAATAATGCAAACTATGCAAATAATATTGTAGCGTCAGTCCATATAATGTTTACATCTAACTTAAACCAATGTGATCCAAGCTTGAATAAACTTTATGGGAGGTCATGTTGGACAAAGCGGAAAAGATTTCCGCTTGGTATTCCAGAAAAAAAATTGATGAAGAATACGAGACTTGAGTACTGCATTATTCTGAGTCCCTCAATTTTAACACACTTATCACATCTGCTATAGATTGCTTTATGGTGAATAGGTAACGTTTGACCTATAATCACATTTCTGCACTATGGTACAGCAAAATCTTGAATGGAAACGGCGGAAAATGATTGTGAATTTAAATGACACATTATGTAGTTGAAGCCTTCAGGGGAAATAATGCTGATGTGAAAAAGGAAGAGCATAAGAATTACTGTCCGTAATCCCACCAAACTGCATCGGGAGGATGAACAAGGTTGGCTTCAATATACCTGAGTGTCGTTTCACCTAGCCTTTCACTAAGGAAACAGCATCAGATTGTGCTTTTCTATACAGTGGGGCATCACTAAAATTACCTCTAGGGAAAACAAGTAGCACTAGGGCTATCATCATGGCTGCTGGCGTGTTCTGTGCTCTGCTGTTCTGTGCTTGGCTCAGCTACCACAACTCCCAACAGCTCCATGGTGCTGGGAGATGTCAGTGTTATGGATTTCTGCAGAGATAAGGTGGCCGCAGAGGAGCCTGTACACAAACTGATGGCACTTCTGAGATCTGACCAGTGAATAAGTCATCAGAGAGGTGGTCGGGAACCTACATAATGAGCTGTCAACACATCAGACACATCAGAGGGCCTAGCAGAGACACAGCTACAAAGGTAAAAATCCTTATTAAGTAATATTTTAGATATAGTTATGGAAATGAGATTACCCCTTTAACTGGCCATTAGACCAAAGATCCACATGGTACCTTATTATATCCCTGTGGCCAGGCAGATATATGAAAGTTTACAAGTGTTTCATCGACTGAACAGCTGGAACCTAAATAGCAGTGCACAGATTCTCTTTATGCATAAAACTTATCAGGAAAGCCTAAATCTGGGTAGTCTGGAGCAAAGATGCGAAAAAAGGGAAATGATCGAAACCTTAAAAGGGGTTTGTCCTTCCATGGGACATTTAAGCGATAAACAGCACCAGCTCCTACAGCCAAAATATTTTTTTTTATCATAGACATTGCCCAAATTTCCCTATCTTTATAGACAGCCTGTGAATTCATGGATAGTTAGCAACCCTGCATGTACAGTATATACAACATTCTAGGTTTTCTGCTGGCTTAGGGGAAATATGAAATGGTGCCCCCTCTCTAGTGCTCACACCATTTCATCACCCCACCCCCCCAAGCCTACTGAAAATCCTAAATAGGGGTCCTATTCCACGGTAGCGATGCGCGGTGGGGGACCGATGATTTTCGGTCTGGCCCTAAATAAACCATCAGCCGATGACACGATCATCGGCTGATCGTTTTCTCTATTCCACCGAGCGATAATCGGCCGAATGGGGCCAAATGGGGCCGATTATCGCTCCCGTGGAATAGGCCCCTAAGGCATGTGTGCAGGAAAACTAGAGCTTATAATAAGTGCATACACACAATCTGTTTCCAGCATAAATCCCCCTGGCCATGCACCTTCTATTCTTGGGGAGGACAAGACAGAAAAAGTTTCTAATTCCTCAAGTGTGTACAATTCTTCAATCTATTGCTTCTTCAAGAATAAAAGCACCTTACAAGAGTAAGTGCATTGTGACTACTCCTGGTGATCTTATTCATGGTGATACTACCATTACACCTTGTGCTCCATATAAAGGGGTAGTAAGCACTTGTAGTGTAGTGATGTCTGAGGTATATTACAATACCTGCAAAGTGTTTGCAGTGCTGACTTCCTTGCATTCTATCCAGCTATTATTTGCAGTTCATGGGGTATGTGGCAGACAATATAATTTATGGCCCCTTCATAAAATCTTCCGCCCTTTAGAGGCTCTTCAAAGCTGCTGCCCTGAGCAATAAACTCATTTCGCCTCATGGCAGTAGCTGCCCTGATATACAGCACTGGATTCACATCTTAGAGACTGTCTGACACTAGACTCAGCCCAGCAGATACTGGTTTTTGTCATTTTACTGTAATAATAGCTTTCAGTGTATCAAAGGCAAGCTGCTCAAGCATAAGACAAACACACACTCCATACTGATGTTGGCTTCAAAGCCAGGATTCCAGTTCTGCAGGTGTTATCTAACCATTCCTTATCTTCAGAGCTGGCTGACTATCAAACTCTCCTAAGATGCAAACTGTGGTGCTTTAGCTCTTCTATTATTGTGGACCATCTTAGAGATAGCTACAAGAAAGTTGTAATTTGTAACTAGGTTATGAAATTATTTCAGCCATTCAAGGTAAGTTGCCATGAATCAACCGCTCCATATCTATTTTTGTAAACAGAATTTTGCCTCTATTAACATATCTGGCATAGAAGACTGAAAGAATCTTGTTTCTGATAAGCGATATGTATAGAGCAATGTTATTTCAGTACTGTTAAAAATAAATGTATCAAGGCCTAATACAATTCCACATTACAACCAGACTCCTCTTATTCGATAATATTTTAAATTGGAATGAAAGATGTGGAACAATATGAATGAGGGAGAATATATTGTCTGTAATAACATTAAAAAACTTACAGTAGCTGTCTCTTAAGCCGTTCTGTGTATTCGGGAGGATGCAGTCAACTCTGTCAATGGTTGGAAATCATGCATTATGAAATAATGATCATTATTTTCGGCCGTCATTATTAATAGGAGGCCACCTTTTCTAGATAAATACTGGCCCGGACCTGTTGTGGAAGGACAGCCTAATAGTGTTCTCTTTTGAAGTGGTTGTCTTGTTTAAGAAACTCATTTTAAATACTCTAAAATAAAGGGCATGTATTGCCTCGATTTGCTTTTACTAATTAGTTGTAGATACTGAAACATGTTCTTTTTTTCTAATTTGTTTCCATTTTGTAATTTTAATTTTGCCTGAGCGGTTCACAGCAGCACTTAAGGTCCCCATACATTTATGTCAGCCAACCTAATAAGGTGTATGGGGCCGCCTAGAACAACCACAGACAGATGATGACTGTGGTGATAGGGGTCATCCATAGCCGATATGGGTCAACCACTTAGTTTAAAGAGCGATAAGCCACTGTGAGAGCACTCTTACCCCTCACCATAGACAAAGTTCACTACAGTACAACTGACATGTTATTTTTATTCCATGGGTCAGTGTTCTTCCCTTAAAATAACAACTGAAAGATAATGAATAAGTTATATGTGCTTCAACAAGATACCATAGCAAAATACTCCACTCAACTCACAAAAAACAAGCCCTGCTATACCAATTAAAAAACGAGAACATAAAAAAATTAACAAAAATTGCCAGGCCCTGAGCGCCCCAATTAGGCATCATGTTATAGACTTTTATGCCATATAAATAATAAAAGGTTAGTGACTGTATGCAAGTTAAGACCTTAGTATTTGAGAAAGATCAAGTATTGGCCCCTGGATATCGCAGCGAGGTGGTAATTTTTACATAGATCCTCTCTAGTGATGGCATATAGCCCATTATTTTTGTTCTGTCAAGGGTAGGGACCCAATCAAGTGGGGGTTGTATAGGTCGGACCCCACTGATCATATCATAAAGTGATGGCATATCCTAGTTATAGAATTTATTTTCAAAATGCAGCGTAGTGCTCACGTTCGGTGCGGTTTTCTTCCTGTGCACCTGCCCAGCTCTATGCACTGGAGGCGCTAGGTGACGATATCCCCTCCCCTCAGTGACATGGCTCTGCTGGATTCTAATGGAGGCACGTCATTGAGGGGAATGGATATTGGGAGTGGGGCATCAGGCTCTTCTCCAGTGCATAGAGGCTGGCCGGTGCTCAAGAAGCCAATGGCACCAAGCGGCATTGTGAAAAAAGGACCACGACACCGAGTTCCCCGCACTGATGTAGATAAGGTACTGAAAATTTGGTTTTCTATAGTCGTTATGGTAGATTTGCTTTAATATAGAGCTAATAAATTCCATGGATCATAATTACGGGTGGTTTGTTAAAGTGTACTTGTCCTGTGTCCAGGCCTGTACCGATCAGGAGAACAAGTGGGGAGAGGACCGTGCAGCAGGGCGTCCTCTCCCTGCTCTGTGTAAGAAAAAAAAGAGTCCGGCTCCGCAGACTTACATTGTGAGCCCTATTTGTTTTCTAACAGCATGTCCTTTCCCGCTCATTCTCCTGATCAGTACAGGTCTGAATACCAAGATCTGAACCGATCAAAAAACTTCAGACATTTCTCTGACATGTCAAAAGTTTTTACAAACAACAGTGACAATCTGAAGACAAAAAGTGAGCTGTATGCTGAGCTATGCTAATATGCATAGGGTCCTCTATGGAAAAAAAAAATCACCCTATTGTCATTGTGCAGACTTAGCTATCCAGGTATTTAGGTTTATATACTGCATACTGTTTATACTAATGTCTATAATCTTGCATTTGATGTTATAAATCATGGATAAATAATCATCCACCCAGGGTTTCTATGGCTTTGATGCTTCGGCAGCAGGAGTTGTTTTCCTGGAGAACGCTTATGATATCATTATGGCAGATGTTCTCACTATATTTCTGCTGCTAAAAATCAGTTCCATACATCTGAATGTAGTTGTTTCCTAGGCATGGATATAGATTTCCACGAGTCAAAGGCAAGTAAGATGGAAGTAGAAATTTACTTTCTCATGTGAACGTACCACCACTGTTTGCCAACTCTTCCATCCTACCAGGCATTCCCTGGCTCCCCTATAATTTCTCCTTTAGTAGTAAAGAAGAGATTCATTCGGAAACAATGAGAAGAAAGAATGTTGAATTAAACATCACACACAATAGTTCCTTCACTGTAGACGGATCATTAACTCCAGCTATTTGTACATAAATGAATCTGCAGAGAAGGTCACAACGCTGAGATTCCGCTTCTGAAAAATAAGTCACCTTAAATGTCTACAGAATCCCTAAAATAAATAACTGGAAGGATTCCGAGAATAACATTTTATTTCCATTGTATAAGACTACTACCCCTTTAGTCCTCGTGATAAAGGACACTAGCGACTATGGTACGAGGCCTACAGAGCAATGCATTACAAACAGCATCATTCATCTCTGATACCCACATGAAGGTAGACACAAACATTACTTGGGAGAGCTCTGATAAGGAAGGACCGCTGAGGAGAGATCCATCATAGATCTACAGCTCTGACAATAACTAATGGATTTGCACACATTTTGTGGACATAGGGATACATGGATTGTCCAGCTGTAGTCAACATGTTAATGAACTGTCCGTTTTAGAAAATTAATCCTAGTGAACATTGCTTCTATTTAAAGAGATAGGCACCTCTGGGATTTTTAAAAATCTGGAGAAAATGGCCCCCGTTAATCTGCTAGGCCACTTTACCAGCATTGTGTACATCTAGCTACATACAATGTGAATAGATGGACACGCATATGTACAGCGATCTCTGTTTAAGTTTGGCTCTTTCCATAACTCCTATAGATAGACTGCTTGATTTGGCCCTTGAACCTGGCAGAACAAAGGTCTTTGGCAACATGTAACAGGTAAAGAGACTTAAAATTCAAGATGTTGTATATTAGGTGGAACTTACTAGAATAGATACCACAGAGAGGGGATATGGGACATATGAGACCCTTGCATTAAAGTATGGGCTTCTTATTAATCACTATAGCAGTGATACACTTGGTATAAATTATTTTTGAGGAACATGTTTTACTTAGGCATGCTATCCTATTAAACATTAAAGCGTATCTGTCATTAAAAATAACTTTTCACATGTCAGCAGACTTGTAATAGTTATTGATCACAGCAGGTCTCAGCTGAGACCTGCTGTGAACAGGAGAAAGAGTGCAGAAGCAGCGATATCCACTCATTTTCACCGGTAGGCTATGTTCACACAACATTTTTTTCAGCTCTGTTTAAAATTACGTCCGTCATTTTGAGTCTAAAATACCGGACGTCATTTAGCTGTCTGGCCTTCCCTTACTGCAATGATGGCTGTTGGCACATTATTCTAGTTTAGGGTTACTAATTGGTCTTTGGGTGCGGCTTAATTGAAAAGTTCATTGGTAAAAATGGAGAAAGAACAGTGTCAAAAGAAAAACTGTGTGTGAACAACTAATAAAAAACGTCCGCTGCTTGCAAAAGATGTCCGAAAAAAATTGTCATGAACATTATTTTAACGTCCACGGTGACAATGTCCGTTATTCAATACATTGTGTGCATTGAATGTACGTCTTTCCGTTGACTTTAATGCATTGCAGTCAGTTAAATCATGGCAATAATGGACGTTTTTCTAAGCGTCCGCCTTTTCTCTATTTTAGACGTTGTGTGAACATAGCCATACTCTTTAAGGAGTGTTGCAACCGACTAGGCCCCTTTCTAGCCTTAGTTTGTGCCCTATTTCTCGAATGGCCAGTTCACCTCTGACTACAGCAATGTATGTCTGTTGTACTCAAAAATTCTGCAAGGTACCCTATCTACCTGCTTTTATGTTGAAATCATTTCCCTAAATTTATGCTAAAATAAATAACTCCTGCAAGAGCTCGCTGAGAGGAGTCTTAGGGTGGTATTACATGGGCCGATGAGGGCCCGATAATACCTGTAAACGAGCAGCGATCTGCTAGTTCTGCTCGTTTACTGGGCCTATTACACGGCCCGATAATCGTTAAACAAGGGCTGCAGGGACATCGTTACCGATGTTCTTGTAGCCCTTGCTTAACTACATACATTACCTATCCACGCTCCAGGGCTGCTGCTGCAGTCTTCTTCTCCCCGGGTCCCGCGCGCTCTAGCTTCAGAGTGGCCTGTCAGCTGACAGGCCGCCTGGCCAATCGCAGGCCGCGGCGTTCCCGACCTCTGCTTGGCTGAGCAGCTTGTCAGCTGACAGGCCACTATGAAGTTAGAGCGCGCGGACCCATGGAGAAGAAGACTGCAGCAGTAGCCCTGGAACGTGGATAGGTAATGTATATCGTCAGTCGCCGGCCGCGCACCGCTATTACATGTAGCAGTGCGCAGTCGGTGCCCGCCGAAAATAGGTCAGAACCTATATCAACGATCAGCCGATGATCGTTGTCATCGGTTGATCGTTGTATTTATTACATGGAGCGATAATCGGCCGAATCGGGCGGATTTGGACGATTATCGTTCCGTGTAATAGTTCCCTTACTTATAGTTGTTTGCTTTAGAAAACCCATTTTTAATTTTCACTATCTAACAAGAACTTCATCAATAAGAGTGGAGCTACAAAGAGTGTCTGTCTCTCCAGGAGGGCCAAGCATGTCTATAAATTACATGGTTAGGCCATTGAGTACCTCTGTGGAAGCTTAGTGGGGGAATTTAAGGAGGTTGTCCAGCGATGTATTTTTTATTTCTGGCTGAAGATGGTGTAAAATTTTAATTCATACTCACCTCCCCTGATCACTCACAGCTCCTAGTCCCAAATTAGCTGCTCCCCAATTGTCACCGCTTCTTCCTGCCTCCAGGACAAGCCAATCACTGACTGTGGTGGGATATTGCTGCAACCAGTGATCCACTGAGCGGGCAGCTCCTACTGAGAGCAAAAACAGCTTGCAGGAAGAAGTGGTGACATGTAGTGGCAAGATGGCATCAGACAGAGCTGCAGGGGATAAGGGAAGGTGAGTATGACTCATTTTTATTTTTACACCTCCCTAGCCATATATAACAAATGTTATGTTCCTTGACAACCCAGTTTACATCTGCTGTCGAGTACCTCCACAGGTTACCTCCACAGGTGCGTTAGGACGCATCTTGCAGCGTCCTGGCGGACCGCCGCTCCGGTGATGCGGCACCGCACCAATTCAATCGAATAGAGCGCCGGATGCCTCGCCGGGCAGGACGCATGCCGTTCGGCTCTGGCATCCGGCGTTCAGGCAAATAGTACACAAAATAAACACATCTCTCCCCCTGTGTGCTCTCCCCCTCCCCTATAGTCCCCCCTTGGTCCCCCAGTAGTATATCACCCCCCCTGTTTCTCCTCCAGTAGTATATAGCTCCCCTGTTGCCCCCCCAGTAATATTTAGCTTCCCTGTGTGCTCTCCCCCAATTAGTATACAGCCTCCCTGTGCGCTCTCCCCCAATAGTATATAGCCCCCCATTGTGCGCTCTCCCCCTCCCATATAGCCCCCCTGTGCGCTCTCCCCCTCCCATATAGCCCCCCTGTGCGCTCTCCCCCTCCCATATAGCCCCCCTGTGCGCTCTCCCCTTGTAGTATATAGCCCCCCTGTGAGCTCCCCCAATTTAGTATATAGCCCCCGTGCGCTCCCCCGCAAATCCCATTGAAAATGACAGGAAAACATACTGGGGAAAAAAATGTCAACTGATGAGCGCAACTTGTGACAACTGATGACAACTGATGGCAACTGATGGTTTTTAATGAAAAGACGGATAGAAAAACTGATCACAACTGATGCATTTTTGGCATCAGTTGTAACATCAGTTGTGGTCAGTTTTTAGGCAAAAAACGCAACTGATGCCAACTTATATATGTAAACCCAGCCTTAACACAGCCTGTACAGAGAAACAGCCTGAACATTGCTGCTATACTTCATGTTTTTGTATAGTAGAACGGGAGATGCTGTTTCTGTACAAACAGAGTCAATTAGCAGCTGTTTCTCTAAATTGATCGGACTACTGATGGCACTACCACACCATTATCAATACCTGTATCGACAAACAACTTCCTGAACATGTCCTGTAATACCAGAATAGAAAAGACAACACGTAGGGCGACATTTATTATCTGGCACACTAGCCATTTTTGGAGCAGAGGGCCCATTTGGCATAAATCTATATGCAAACGCCTGTTTTGCGAATAATTTATGCACAAGTAGGCTCTCTGCACCACTTGTGCCAGAGGAGCAGGGAGAAGGCGTAAAAGGGGTCGCGACCTCTGCTCACCGCATTTAATATTTTTCCAGTGGAAAAATGCAAAGAAAACCTATACCAGCTCTGAGCTGGTGTAGGTTTCACTGCGTGCGCATACTGGTGCATTGCTCCTCTACATATATCTGGTGAACTTTGTGATGTGGGGACATTTTTAAGCCCGGCGCAGAAAATGCTGGACTAATGTGGTCAGTAATGATTAACTAGTTGTTATGTAATAATTCCTAAATGCTTCATAATAATAGTACATAAAGTTGTCCAAAGCAGTAATTTTACAGACTTGCGGCAAATGTGCCATCCATTGACAGAGCCATGCTAAGAGGGTTTGTATGGGGAGTATCAGCCACATTCTTCTCCCCATGAAACCCCTTTAAAGCTTTTCAGTACTAACTATCACTAATCTGAGTGTTTTGTTATGGTTTTATACACATTCTCCATTTTTACATGCACTATTTTATGCATATAAATTTTTTCCGATGACAATACTGCCATACCTCGCACCACATTTTTTTTTTAGCTTTTTTAAAAAAAAGTCTATACAAAGCCAATATTTTTCAGGGTTTCAATGCTTTGTGTTTTTTTCCCCAAAATAATTGCTGCTATTTTAAAACAACTGCCATTGTTTTGAAATAACGGTTGTTATTTGCCATTAAATGTCGGCTATTCAATAAATTTCAACAGTGTGTGAACATAGCCTTTCTGTATTTTCAATCCACTCCTGGTTTTGGTTGAAAAATACTGATCAAAATACTGAGCAAAAATACTGTGTGGGAACATAGCCTTTGATAAATTTATTAACGTCTTAGACTGTCTGTTTTAAATGTCTAACGTTTATGCCAACTTAAGGCTGGCCTAAGAAATCTGTGCCTAAATCCAAAATGTACTATTTTAACTTTATTGAAAAGCCACACCCCTCCCTATAAGACACAACCCTAGCCAAGTGAGGCACAAAGAGTATCTAAAACATAATAAATGTAAATAATAAATAAACGAAATGTGACAAAATGAGCAAAGATGCAAAAAAATTTAGGAGAAACCAAAGTCGAGAAAGATGCAGATTGATAAATCTACTATGTAAGCACATGAGGAAGCAAGCAGAAATGCATATATCATTTTTTTTCTGAAAACCATGTGATTCATACAGTACATACAGGGATTCTGTTTATTTTAATTTGAATCACATAATTTTCAATGTGAAAAAACCCCCAAAACATGGATTTATTTACGGAAGCCTATAAGAAAAACACTATAAACTGCTTAAAACAACCCTCCAACTTCTAGCATGCTGCGAAACACCACTGACTCAAACAAAAATGCACCCAGTGAAGACAAAACACCAAAAAAAAGTATTGTTCATAGTACATTTTATATTTCCTTATTGACTTTCAGCTACCTGACTGCAGCGCCTAGCAGGCAAAAGAACACAGGTAAAATAAAGCCAGAAGAAAACGTGACAGCAGTGGCGAATGCTACGTGTGACACCAGCCTTAATGTTCTTATTGTCTTGTATTGGCACTGTGCACTTTCTGTGGTCATTTATTTCTACAATGGGTATAAAGAATAAATACTAAAAAGGTATTGTAGTATATTTTTGTGTATTATTAAGGTAGACAGTGGCTCGGTTCCATGGGACGGTATCACTCACACTGTGTGATGTTAATACGTCCAGCAGGTTTTACTGAACTGAAAAGATAAATCTATTCCTGTGTCCGTATTAGTATTCTGTAGGAATAAGGTTGGGAGGGGGGCTCAGGGTTCTGATTGGCAGCTTATGCAGCCCGCTCTTTACTGCTGAGCTAAACCATTACTAAAACAGAAGCCTGTCTGAGCATTACCTGCAACAGTTTAACCCTTACCCATACCACAGTGTCAATGCAATTGCTCCCTGCGGCAAGTCTGTAGCACAGCTTTCTGTACCAGTTTCGGAGGCTCGCCTGTGGGGACACTAATCATTACACAGCTGTATCACTTTATCACTGATGTTTCTTTAGAAGAGACATCACGACTGACAAGAATTCAGAATGGAAAAGGATTACTTAGAGAGGAGAAGGAGAGACAGAAACTCCAAAATATGTCTGATTGTTATAGACAGAGGATCGGGATTGTCTATATAAAAAAAAACCTGAGAGAATATAATACCCATAGCAACCAGGCATGCTACCACCATTCAAGGCTACATCAATGACAGCTGGAGTCTGTGCACTTTTCATATCATTTCTGGCTTATGCAACCCTGTAGTGCATGCTATCACATACAAGGCGTAGGTATAAAGGATATGATGCTCTGTCTAAGTGGTCTTTGGAGGGAATCTGTCACTAGGTTTATGATGCCTTAAATGACAGCATCATAAACTAGTCACAGAAATGCTGAAAAGGGCTGCAGCAGTGTCCGGGTCCCCGGATGGTTGCATGGACACGCCAATGGGGTCCCTGGTGATTTTACCACTGTTGACTGGCAGGTGCAGCTGCCAGTCAGCTTTAGGTCAAGTGGGGAGGTTAAAGTTGCCACCTCAATCAGGTCTGGGGCCCGGGACTTTACCTCTCTTAAAGTTCTGCCTTCTCCTGTCTCCCTTGCCTGCGATAGAGCCTCTTTAGAGTGTAGCTAGGCTAGCGTTTGTTCCTGATTGCTGTTCTCTGGTTTTCCCAATTTTTAGGTTGACCTTTGATTATTCTCCCGTCTACCGATCTTGTACCGCACTGACTGTTACCAACCCGCCTTGTTCACTTGTGTTTGTCTTGTCTGTGTTTCTGTGTTATACCAACTCAGGTCAGGGACTATTGCCCAGTAACCCGCAGCCGCCTAGGGCAGATTGTGGTAAGCAGACAGAGATAGCATGGCTGGTGCTAGTACAGGATCTCACCTGTCCAGTGTCTCTGAGCCCCATCCTGACATTACATCATCTTGTTCAGCCATTCTCTTAATATGTAGGAGAATAGGATTGTTGCCACACCCCACCTCCCACCCTCCAGCTGCTGATTGACAGTTGACTGCCTACACACAGCATGGATAGATAACTGCCAATCAGCAGCTAGTGGGTGGAGTTTCCTGATTCTTATGAATATTGAAGACTACCTGGCTCATGGACATAATGGAGAGGACGACTACTTATTGTCCATGTTATTCAGAAGGATTTCTTTGAATCAGCTGCATAGAACAATGTAAGTGATATATCATTCTGTTAGCTTCTATGTCACTGGTTTATGCTACCCTGAGATAGGACACCATAAACCTGCTGGCAGAGTCTCTTTAAGTCTTTACTCTATGTCTAGCATTCATAAAACAGGAGTATTAGAGGGTAAGGTCACTTTTGCATTGGTATTTATAAGGCTGCATTCAGATCATGTCTTTACATCTGCTAATCGAACCATCCTACCATAGGGTAGACAGAAGAAAACATAATTGCGATAGGTTTGGGGCACCTTATGTCTGTTAAAACTTCCACCTGTCCTATAAACTTACATAGCGGAGAATTTCCACATATGTTCTGCTGCTGAGGGACGCAACAAAAATAAAAAATACTAACTGAAAAACTGCTGTATAGACGTGACCTGCTGGGAGGAAAGATTATTAAAGATTAAAGATATTAATGCTCCTATGATCCTCTTGAAGTATATAATTATAAAGCAAACAGAGGCTAGACCTGAACATTGAGGAATCATTCTGGTGATGCTTGTAAATAGTTCTGTATTTTACCTATTAAGCAGTCAGGAAACTTTGATAATTTCCCCCATGTTGTGTGTTAATTACATATCTACATGAGATCTGCATCAATGCTCTTGTAAAGATACGGCAACCATGGGACGTGCTGCTTGGACCTTCTGGGCCATCGGGACGGGATTTCTCTAATCAACAGGTAATTAACAAATTAGGTTTAATGTCCCGATGGAAAATTCTGAGGTTGTTATTTCACTTAAAAACATGGCTTCTCAGCTGAAACAGAGAGTTGGGCGCTCCGAACCACTGGCTACTGGATTATTGTAGGGCACTTGGGATAGGTAACAATAAACACAGGGTAAAATTACAGGAGATGAAAGCTAAAATGAGAAATTATTACACTACATTATTCCTCCTAGCCTGATTTCTTTATTTATCAGTATACCCCACACTCCCTACTTTAGATCTGTGCAAACAGAGATGCTAGCTGGTGATTGGCTCGCCAGCTTTATGTATACTGTTGTATCCTGTACAAAATAATCTAGACCATTGTACAGATCAAGTGATTTTTACCTTTGTGTTGTTTTATAGATTGTAAATTCTTGTTATTCAGGCCCACACTTGTTTGGCTATTACTTTGTGAAAGTTGTGGGGCTCCACAAATAGTAGGGCTCATCAAATTCAAATTCAAAGTCAAATTAAATATTTCTGCAAATATATACATTTTATACTTTTGCACCCTTCTCCTGATATGCTCCAGCTGCATTACACCACTCTCTAAAAGCAGGTCTAAAAGCAGTAATCTGGCTGGTATATATATATATGTGATGCAGAGACAAGTGCAGCCCTGCACTGTCCCACACCGACTGTTCCTGCCTACCTGCCTTAACGTTTCATAGGCCACACATCCATCTCCTAATATAAGTCGCTAATATAGGTGGAGCAGGACACAAATACAATTTACAAGACCAGGACAAATATTCACAATGGCGGCTGATCAACAAGCTATGGTTAAATCAGAAGGGGCAGATACCAGTACAAAGTCACTAGGCAGTAAATGAGGCAAACCAGAGTCAAAAAGCTAGAGGACAAAAATACAGACCAAGTCAGGAGACAAACACATAGTCAGGGAGACAAGCCAAAGTCAGGTTACCAACATCAATATAGCAAATCACAGGATAGGAAGCGAGTATAGACACACTAGGTATACACTATAGCAGGCACCAGGCAGAATGAGTGACTGAGTTATAAAGAAAACAAAGTCCTGGTCTTAGAGGTGATTGGGGCAGACAGACAAGGACTTAGACAGGAGGATAGGGCTGTCAATCACCAGCAATGCAAGGAGCTAACCATTTAGGTGCGGATATATATCACTCCCAAAAATGCAAGGGCAATAAAGGGGTTATCCAACGCTACAAAAACATGGCCACTTTTCCCCCTACTGTTGTCTCCAGTTCAGGTGTGGTTTGCAATTAAGCTCCATTTACTTCAATGGAACTGATTTTCAAAACCCCACCCAAACTGGAGACAACAGTAGGGGGAAAGTGGCCATGTTTTTGTAGCGCTGGATAACCCCTTTAAACAGAACGAATTCCAGTAGACCAAGGCAGAATCAACCCATGTTCACATAGAATCATCCCGGCTTTGTCGGCTTACGTCCCGGAGAGGTGCAGCATGGCGGCTGCTTACAATATATATACATCTATATATCAACAAGCTATCAACAAGAGGAGGAAAAGAGCAAAAATTTGTTTGGGGCGGTGTTTGCTCACCAGCACCAGATTTCTGGCCTGCTCTCCAGCTATATAAATGGTTTATATAAAAATGTCTTTCTATGGACCCTAAAATTGGCTATACATGTGTTCATCCCAATGCTGATCCTTCCGTACACTAGTAAATTTGGTTTGACCAAGTGTTCATGTGTTTTAAATGGAGGAGAAGGGTAAGCTGCTCTTAGACTCCTCTAGTGGCGGCTTAACTACCTGACAACAAATGGGTCAAAGTCTAAATCCATTACGTCCGATTCTTCTTTTACCTGACATTATTACTTAGGGGGGAGTTAAGAGGTCCTCATACACATTAAATCGTTAGCCGGACCTGTTGAAATATGTGTGTTCAGCCAACACATGTCTAATGTTTATGGGGCCTTAAGAATACTATGTCTCTATGTTGTAGAAAGCTAAGGTTTTATCATCTTAAAATAAGTCCAAGTGAATGTAAAGATTAGCAAGTCAATGTCTGGAGGCATCTTAGATGTTGACCTTTGCGCTGCTTAATATTATAATTGTAATGAAGGGCTGGCTGCTCTCAGAGCTACTTTATAACTGTATTAATTATAAGTACGATAGACAAAAGCTAAAGCACTCCCTAAAGTGGATCTGTCAGCATACTGTTCTCATCTGTTAAAGAGCAGCGGCATAGTATGAAGACAATTCTGGTGCACTATTAGCCAAAACATACAAAACATTGAGCCAATTGGCTAATAGCAGCTCTCAAAAAATATAGGGCAACAAAGTATGCTGACAGATGCAGGACCTGGAGGAAAAATAAAATATAGATGTAATAATCACTTAATACAAGCAAATCACTTAATCTCAGTCCGGCATTGATACAGGCTGCTGTTTGTATTAACCAAATATATTACCTGCCTAGTATTCTGCCTATAGGTCAGAATAGACTTGCCTGGAAACAGCCTGCACTATATGCATTGAAATATGGATATACTTACTGTATACTGTATATCTCGGGCTTTCTGTTGTTTTTCAGAATTCCTCCTGGAAATGTTTTGATAAATTGAAACTGAGTGTTACCATTCCACTTTATTCTTATTAGTGCTAATAATGCAGTTATACTATCATACAATAAAAGCTCCGAACTTGTATTTAACAGGTGACTATCTACAAAAACAGAAAGGGTCTTGGCTACAGATGCCTTTATTTAATTACTGCTTTGTATTTATTATAGTGCAAATAAATATGTGACATTTTATTAATAATAATAATAATGATAATAATAATAATATTATTTATTATAATAATAATATTTATATAACATTACCAATATTGTAGTCCGTTAAGAAAATAAGAGATGTGAATGCATGCCATTTGGGCTTTGTATTACCAAATCTTGCTTATTTACAGATTTAGGCTATGTTCACACAACGTATGTTTTCGTAAATGTACGTTCGTTGTAGAAATCGTCAACAACGGCTGTACGTTTTGTGAAAAGATACGTTGCCTATTCCTTTATGGGATCCCGGCTGGTGCGTATACACATGGTATATGCTCCGGCCGGGATCTCGTGCGGCGCCGCAAACAACTGACATGTCAGTTTTCTGCAGCCGCTATTTACTGAATAGCGGCCACAGAAAAGCATGTCAGTGCACACTATGGAGCGAGCGGATCCGGTCGCTCGCTCCATAGTGTGCAGTGGAGTGTTCTGATGCGGACGCACACGGATACGCTCGCATCAGAACTCTGCGGCCTGAAAGATCATCTGTCGGGTACTGCAGTAGGCCTGGATGGTCTTTTCAGAGACTGCCCGTTCTGTGAACCGGCCTCTTACGCTGTGGGAACATAGCCTTACAGCTCTCAGACCATGTTACATGTAATCCAAGGTGT
This sequence comes from Dendropsophus ebraccatus, assembly GCF_027789765.1. Lineage (NCBI taxonomy): Eukaryota > Metazoa > Chordata > Amphibia > Anura > Hylidae > Dendropsophus > Dendropsophus ebraccatus. The sequence continues at coordinate 50,792,330 of NC_091458.1, forward strand.
CACTGTACTTTTGTTTAGTGATCTTTTATTGAGAAGGAGAAGTATCCAGGACAATGTTTTTCTGCAGTTATTCAAGGCTGTAGGGTGAGTTGTGGTGTTTGCAGCAATTTCTACAAAGCCATGTCATCTGACTGCAATCGGTGAACTTTTCATCTAGAGCAAAAACCCTGTATCCTAGCCCTGTATATAAATACTTTGACCAAAGACCAAAGAAGAGTGACATGTCAGTGCTCCTCCTGGCACAAAGCCAGGGTCGTAGCTACAATCATAGCAGTCATAGCGGCTGCTACAAGGCCTGGCGCATCAGGGGGCCCGGTGGCCCGCTCATGCAGTGCACTGGGCCCCCTGAGCCGTCATCATTTGCAGCACCCAGTGGTGGAGTGGGCCTCCCGGGTTCTGCAAACATCCCTTTAACTGCAAGCACTTCTGATGAGTGGTCAGTGTGTGTGTGTGTGTGTGTGTGTGGGGGGGGGGGGGGGCACAAAGCACACATATAGCTAGCTCCTCCCCAATCTTTCCTTAGGTAAAGTCTTTAAAGTTGTACCCCCAGAATTGTGAGAACACTGTACAGAGCGACAGATTTATAGGCATCTAATCTGGTCATAGGTCTCCTTTAGAATCTGTTTAAAGGTGAGGTTTATAAATACAAAAACTGAAGTAATCCAGGACCGTTCTTGGTGTTGACTGTATATGGAGACATACAAAATGCATAGGGGGCGAATATAATAGTTGTGCTCTTCTAGAATGACAATTATAATAATATAGTGATTATTTCTGACAGTTTTTTCAGGAGCTATTTATTTTCACATCAATGCATCTAGTATAAAAGAAAGCTATTTGTCCGACATTCTAAATTTGTCATTAATCACCCACCCCTCTTTGGCTGTCATAGGGAACTCATCTGTGGAAATGTTACATAGAACTAACATTGCAATTGCAATTGTGATTTTTCTTTTTCATGAACCGTAAGATATTTTCATAAATTTGCCTAAACCCTGCTGCCGTTCAGTGACCCCCAGAACAGCTTTTATATATGACTGCAGAGCAATATAATCATTGCATTTCTACAGAAAAAAAAACGAAATAAAAAATTGAGTGTTTCTTTCGAATACCTAGATCCAGATATGAGGTGGATTGTCAAGTGGCTAGACAGATGTAGATGCCGCCCACCTACCTACCCACTCAGCAAAGGAGACATCTAGTGCTATGTGTTAGCGTAGTCTCTTGAGGACGACTCAGATTGCTGTTACATCCTACAAAGGGAAGTTGGAAAGTTTGGTGACATTTACTTTAGTCCAATAGGAATTACTGTCAGGACCAAATATAGCACCTAGTATTGACTATGTAGCAAGTGTAAAATCTATTTGCTTTGCAGTAGATCTCAGCTACCTTTGTTGCTGCATAATTACTTTTATGATAAAAGAATGTCCTGGTGTCTTTTTATAGGTCCTTAATGTGCCCCCCTATTCTCGAGATACTCAGGGTTATAGTTTAACAATTTAGGAAATTGTCAGATAGGTGTGCACTTATTACTTTGAATACTGGGATTGGCCTGATTATATAGTCAGGAAGTGTGTATTAGAATGTAAAGCATTTACACGGACTATATAACCCCAGCCCTCACCTGTCAGTCACTTCCAACTAAAACTAAAACTAAAAAATGTTTACACCCCCCCCATTTTTTTTTTTATAAAAGATAGAATGCGCTGGTCACTTACCTCCCCGGTTCCAGCGTCGGGTCCCGGATCGTGCCACCCCGTTCTCCTGTCCGGCTGCCGCTTCCTGGTCTGAGCTGCGTCTTGAGTTGTGACCCGTCGCTGGAACTGGGGAGGTAAGTGACCGGCACCATCTATATCCACCTCCTCCCCGGCCGTGCACAGAAAAGGACCCAGCCAGAAGTACCCCTTTAACTATTATAGTCATTATATAGATCATGAAAAAATGAACAGGGTTAACCATTTATATGCTGTTAGATATTATCCTGAATGCTCATCATTTGACTCCCGGGGGCTGAAGTTAGATGCGAACCTAGGAAGTCCTGGGAAACAGGGATATAGCCAAAGGCTGTATCCATGTTTTTCATGTGGCCCTAGGGCAACATCCAACTTCTAATATGCTGAGCGATTTGGTTTGGAGAATGTTGCCGGAACTGAATAGTTCGACGTCTGCTTAACAATAGTTATGATATGTACTTATACTGTATATGCTGAGTGAGGTGGTAACATATGCTCAACCTCCCCACAGCCAGATCTCTGCCCATTAATCCTCTGTTCACTGCAAATCAGCTAAAAGAAGTAGCGTTCTGCTTGGGGGAAGAAGACTGATTTTGTCCTGAGACCATCCCTAACAGCAGCATTAAGGGAGTCACAATGAAGAAAAAGTGGTAGAAAGATATTTATGCTAGAACACTGTAAATTATGTTAAAACTGCTAATAACCCCTTTAAGGCAGTACCCAAAAATGTAATTAGCACAATGAAAAGATTTCCAAATGGAATTTGGGCGCGAGAGTTTTTCCTTAGATTTTTTCAGGACTTCAGAGGCAATAAGATGTCTATTTGCAGGTACAGCTTGTGAAGTCGCTTTTCTCAGGGGTCTGTAATGAATAATGCTGTAGCTCCAATGAGTTTGTAAGTAAGAATAATTAGGAATGCACTGGAAAGGTAATTACTCTCCAGTAACCCAACGAGACGTAAGGTAATCTCAGGGAGACGCTACCACCAGTTCTACTAATAGGAAAACAGAGAATCAATGCTGTTTGTGAGAATATGTGTTTTTCTGATTGTTTGCAGCATTATGTCCCTTATTTTACCTTCTACAATATATAGCTGAACATATAGCTGAATTTAAATATGACCTGTGGCCAGTAAAGAAAAATTTAGTATTTCTGTAGCCTCTGGTATTACTCATTCACAGGATTTTACCATTTAGTTGAGTGCGGGGGTGGAGTAAATCAGGGTCTGGGTGGGGAGTTTGGAGGGGGCAAATATAAAGCTTAAAGGGGTTATCCAGCGCTACAAAAATATTGCCACTTTCCTCCTACTGTTGTCTTCAATTAAGGTGTGGTTTGCAATTAAGCTCCATTTATATCAATGGAACTGAGTTTCAAAACCCCACCCAAACTGGAGACAACAGTAGGAGGAAAGTGGCCATGTTTTTGTAGTGCTGGATAACCCCTTTAAGATGTGTGAATTAATGGGAACCTATGAGACTACTTTGATGGTTAGAGTAGGTGGCGGTGGAGTGGATCGGGCTGGTGCCGCATCCTCTCTCTGGCTACATCTCCCGATCCCAGTGGGTTTCAGTTGTGAGACCTGGTGGGATCAATAACTTTTGCCATGTCTGAAGTTATTTTTGGTGACCGGTACATTTGAAGTTGTCTCACAAGGTCATATGTCATATTAGGACACATGGATGTCAAGGTGGGGGCATTTCATGTACAGAAGGAATTATCCCCTGCACCTTTATGATCCCATTTATTGCATTTGTCCTACATAACCCCTCCTTTTTAAGCTCTATGAGAGAAGCCACACACCAGTCCTTAATCTGATTCATGAATAACTATCCGGACATACAATTTCCATCCCCACCACTTAAAGTGTTGGAGATTTTAAATGCTTATCCTACAGAATTGCAAGTTAATATACCTAACCATATCAGGTCATTGTTTCTTAGCCTGTTTGACTTGTTTAATGATAAGCTTTGTAGCACATTTCCTTCCTCCATTATTAATTCTTATAGCTTTCACTCCCAACAAAATCCCTTGGGTGGTTTGAGGATGGTTGCTAAATGAGCTACTACTCCTCTCTTTATACGTCTCTGGGAGAAAGACCTTGGAAGAACCTTCCTTAAAAAAGTTACACATCCTTCCTACAGCCTCCCACGCCATTAAGCCTCAGAAGTGACCTCCCTCTACAGCTCCAACAATTATAAGACTTGCTGGGGATTAGAGATGAGCGAACCGGGTTCGGGTTCGAGTCCATCCGAACCCGAACATTCGGCATTTTATTAGCGGGGGCTGCTGAACTTGGATAAAGCTCTAAGGTTGTCTGGAAAACATGGATACAGCCAATGACTATATCCATGATTTCCACATAGCCTTAGGGCTTTATCCAAGTTCAGCAGCCACCGCTAATCAAATGCCGAAAGTTCGGGTTCGGATGAACTCGAGAATGCTCCAGGTTCGCTCATCTCTACTGGGGATGTACCGAGGACAACAGTTTCTTCTTACAAGTTTGGAGGACAACAGTTTCTTCTTACAAGTTTGGTGGACTTGCCATAAACTAAGACTTTAGAGGATGGCTGTATTTAAACAATGCAACAGGATTCCCAAGAGTTGTCTATCCTGTCTCTTACTCCTTATATAAGTAAATAAAGCTATCCTCTTTAAATACCTATTGGAAGCCACCCAACTGCTTATTCCATCTCACTGGTTATTACAGACTACCCCAACAAGAGCAATGGATAGATAAATTCGATCAGATCTATCTGTTGGAAGACATCTTTCTAGACAGAATTTTTTCTAAGCTGATCTAAAGCTATAATTTTATTTCTCATCAGCCATTCAGAAGTGGATTTGCTTTTGGGTTTTGGCTCATTGTCTCGCTGCTTAATCTAATTAAACCTCAGCTTCAAGACAGATGACTGCACATCTTCCTTTTTCCCCGGTACAGTGCAGAATCCATGGTTCCTCCAATAACAGCCTGCTGCCTACATCCTGAGGGAAGAAAGCATCAACCTGCCAACACGCTAACATCATGTCTAAATGCTTATATGTTACCTATAGAATGCTTTACTTGTTTCATGGCAGATACAATGAGAACAGAGTTGTCAGTATCCTACATGTTCTGGACAAGGTGTGAATGTGCTCTGGGGCAATTATGCATAAACATAGTAATCTATTAATTTTACTTTTGCTGCTCGCTCGTTTCTGTCTGGGTCAGTTATCTCTGCAAGTACCTCCTTTTTATTTATTTTTTGTTTATGTATGTCTAACTGGCTTTTCATTGGGAGTAGGGATGGTCCGAACCTGCTGAGGTTCGGGTTCGTATGAACCCGAACGCTCGGCATCAGATTCCCGCTGTCTGCCCGCTCCGTGCAGCGGGTGGATACAGCGGGAGGACCGCCTGGAAAACTGGGATACAGCCTATGGCTATGGCTGTATCCCAGTTTTCCAGGCGGTCCTCCTGCTGTATTCACCCTCTCCACGGAGCGGGCAGACAGCGGGAATCATTGCCGAGAGTTCGGGTTTGTACGAACCCGAACCGAACCAGGTTCGGACCATCCCTAATTGGGAGTATCCCATTGGTTGGTACCATCAGCTTGCAGTCCCTATATTTACCTGCGTCAGTCTACAACTTACACCTACCCCTGTGTGGGGTGATATGCACAAAGCCCAAGTGGCTGTAAGGTGAGTGATCTATTCCTATATTCCTCTATGTCCTCCTACGATATCACAGGAGGTGCTACGACCTGCTTTTCTCTTCTTTTTTGTTACTGGGGTAATTATGGGAGATTAGCCAATACCCATGAAGTTTTACCACAGTTGCTTTCTTATGTTCTCACATTGCTTTATTAGAGTTGCAGAATCTAAGAATTGACCCTTCACATATACTTTAACAGTGTTCTTTCTAAAGTAGCTTTCAATTAGCTAAATGTAACTTTCAATTATATATAAATTGATTAAAGGGGTTTTCTAGGCAAAATTTATGGATAGCCTATCCTCAGAATAGGTCATCAATATGAGATTGATTATACATGACTTGATTAAAGGGGTTTTCCGGATAAAATTTATTGATGGCCTATCCTCACTATCAGATTGATGGTCTGCTGACACTCAGCACCCCTGCAGATCAGAAACAAAGAAGCAAGTAGATGGCTTCATACATTGTGTAGTGGCCCATTATTGCAGCTTTGCAACCATTGAAGTGAATGAGAATGACTACTGCACAGTGTATGGAGGAGTCTGCTACGTGCCCATTCTGAAAGCTGGTGCCACAGTTTTGGCAAAAAGCTGATCGATGGGAGTGCTGGACGTAGACACCCTGATATTGATAACATAAGTTTTACCTGGAAAAAACCCTTAAGCACATACTCACTTTTTCTTCTAGCTAGTTTTAAAAATGTTAGTCTTAGACTTTTAGTTTAATAAAATAATTGGTTTATGCATCATGAATAAGATGTGAATACGATGAGTAATCCAGAAGAAAACACACAGCATAACCAGAATTAGGGTGCTCTTACACAGTGCAGTTGTGTTGCAGTTTTGGATCATAATGAATTAGATAATATAGAGAACAGACACTACTTGTACTTTTTTTTTATTTTTTTTATTCTACTCCTGGTGTGTAGAGGAGCAGTAACATCTATTCTCTATAATCCTTAAAGGGGTTGTCCAGCAAAAATCTTTAAAACTCCCAATAGAAAACCTCCCCTGCTCTGGACAGTTCCTGTCTCGGCCAGAGATGTCAGCAGAGAGCACTGTGTCTGAATGAAAATAAAACAACTCTTCCTGCAGGATATACAGCAGCTAATAAATATGGGAAGACTTGAGCTTTTTAAATAGAAGTAAATTGCAAATCTATATAACTTTCTGAGCAAAACTGCAGTGTGTAACAGTGCCCTCACAGATTAGATTGGGAGGTCTTAACAGACACCCTTACTTTAGCCCTCAAATCTGCTGACAGTTTCATATAAAGAATTGGGAGAGGAATTAGAACATTGTAAAAAAAATCTGGTTATGTATGTTGCATGAAAGTAAAAAACCATTAATGATAAGTGTCCAGAGCTTTGTGCATAATGCACCTCCTCCTCTCACCTCTGAGTGACAGCTTTAGTGGAGTTCTGATTGGACACTAGAGCTGTCACTTAGAGCTGAGAGAAAGGCCTATAGAAGCGCTCTGAGCACTTATCATGGAAGATCCATCTCATCTCTTGTGTCCAAAATGCTACAGAACATTTTTTTGTACTCTATGATTTTATAGAAAAAAAAAATCCAGGAACCTGTTATCAAGCTGTAAAAGGACAGATGAAATTGCTATGATCTAAAGTTTTTGGAAATAAATAGAGAACAAATGTAGTTTGGGCCTTGGATTTCTATTATAAATGGAGCATGACAATTGATATACTATACACTAATCACTATAAGGAGCTAACCCTGGGTCCAGTTCAGATTAGATATCTCAGACATCAAGAATAATAGAATACATTTTTATATTGTGTCATTTTTATTTTAGAGACTTTCACACGGGCAATACCAAAACCTTCTTCCTTAGGGTACTGCGAAAGTTGTCAAGCCCATAAGCAGTGGAGACCATTGATGGAAACACATGAACAGACTTATAGGAATGAGACAGTAGTTGTAGACTTGAGATATACATATATATATATATATATATATATGCTAGAATTATTTGTTTTTACTAAAATGCTGTGACTCTGGTGGCATATACTGGATTACTTATGATTTATTATATTTGAAAGTTTTACTACTTTGATGCTGGACTTTTTCCTTGTCTGTTTCATGGGCTTTCCTCCTTAAGGCTAGGTTCGCTAACAATATAATAAAAGATAAATATGTCTGTAATTTTGAGTGAAAATAAAACAATGTGTGATCAGATTAAAAAACAAAATCAGTATTTTGCAAAAGCAGATTGTAGGCTACAACCTACAATAATTCTGTGCCACACTTTGACTAGCTACCCCCTTACCTACTGTCTCCTTCCCCTTACCTGTTAGGTTGTAAACCCTCGTGGGCAGGGTCCTCTATCCTTATGATGTGTTTTGCTTTTGTAATGTTTTGTGTTCATTATTGCCCTATTACTACCCATCATAGCCACAATAGTACATATTATCGGATGGGTCCCCTTTGTACATAAGAATATTCATACCTAAATGTTTAGTCTAACCATGGCTGATATACTGTAATTTACTCACAAGAATAGGATGAACTACTGGTGTATACATAAAGAACACAGAAGCAGCAGGAGCCATATAGTTAAGTACAAAAGTCTATTTCCTAAAACATGAAATATGGTACTACTAGTTCCTCATATTACAAATAGACTATATTCAATATAATTCACAGGAAGACTGTGTCATAGTGCAACTGATCGATATACAGTATGCTAAATCTATAATTATAGAACATATATACAGATCTGGTTAAAAACTGGAAATTAGAGACAGTGGTAAATAGCACGATACAAAGCGCACATAGGGTTAAAGGAGAAATGGAGAAGAGAGAGCTGCTGCGGCGTATGCTCATTGTGATTACCCAGACAACCCCTGTCCGAGCAAACGTGAGAAGCACAAAGAGGACGCAATTAGTTTAGGGCTGATAAATCCCAGGTTTAGATCACACAACTCGTCTCTGAGACACACACAGAATGCACCATCACATTCATAGTGCCACACGCACACATACACTCTCACAGGCCTCCGTAACCTCACAGCAAAGTTATTTGTATTTGGACTGGATTTGATGCATGGCCTCAATTTCTTCCGTCACACCTGCAGGCAGGAACTGTATCAGCTCCGAGCTGATTGGGGGAAATTACTAGCAATCCATCAAACAAGAGACAGTCGCCCAATTAAAGAGACATGCAAGTGCTGACCAAGACTGCTGACCAAATAGACTTAAATGTTTTATGTGAATAAGAATCTATAAGCAGGCCATTATAATATGCCAACATTATAGAGAGTTTTCAGCTTAAGGCCGGGTTCACACTATATGAAACACCGGCTGGCCGTGCTTGTGTGGCCGATATTCAATGAATAGCGGCCGCACAAAACTGACACTGAGTTGTCAGTTTTTTGTGCGGCCGCTAGCGATCCTGGCCAGAGTGTATACTATGGGGGAGATTTATCAAGGGGTGTAAAATTTAGACTGGTGCAAACTGCCCACAGCAACCAATCACAGCTCAGCTTTCCTTTCAGCACTGCCTAAAGCTGAGCTATGATTGGTTGCTGTGGGCAGTTTGCACCAGTCTAAATTTTACACCCTTTGATAAATATCCCCTATGTGTATACATTCCGGGCCATGATTCCATAGACGGCAGCACAATATGAATTTCCTATTACTCATGGCCGTTGTTGCAAATCGGTCGCAATTAATAGGAAACTTACTTTGTGTGTACATAGCCTAACAAAGCCATATACTGTATATAAATAGACTTATGCTTGTGCATTTCAGAAAGTTTTAAAAATTGTGAGATAAGGTAGTGATCATGAGGTCGGACATATTTCCTGGACTTTTAATCAACAATCTGGCTTAACCATATGGTCAACTTTCCCCTGACAGAACAGGCTGCTTCCATGAAACCACAGACGATAAGCGGCACAAAGAAAAGGTGTTAAAGATAAGATCTGGCGGTAGCTGACAGCTTTTCCTTTTGTCTTCACTATAATCAAGCTAACTGGACCTAACTGGGTTTGCTTGTTAAGGCTACATTCACATGTTATTGATGTGCGTCCCATCTATATATCAGCAACCCATTAAAAATAAAAGGTACATCCATATAATAGACCAAATGTAGCCAGAGAGTATGCTGGCCACATCATGCTGGTATAGGTTGTTTTGCTGTACTAACTAGAATGGTCTGCATTACCGAGTAGAGTAAATTAAAACGTATAACGCCTGCTGTTGTGTGCCTCAGTATACATCAAAAATAATACCAATAGCTCCTTTTTTGACAGGGTGCTGACGTATAGCTGAGATGCACAGCAATAGCTCTGTGTGAACTCATTTCAAAGGGAAAAGACCCCTCTCATAGGGGTTTATCTCCAGTGGGAACAAAAGATTGTGGATTAAGAAATACATTCTTTTGCTTGATTTAAAGGGTAACTGTCATTTGAATGTCACTTTGCAGAAATCATTAAATATCAATAGTACAAGCAATTTTAGGAAACTCTGTAATTGGTTTTATTAAGCAAAAGAGTTTGCTCCTGTACTAAGAAGCTGTTGTCCTACCTCCCCCTCACTTCAGAAGAAGCAGGTTTTCTGTGTCCATTATGGTCTATTGAGGGGGGAAGGGTCGAGGGGGATAAGTGATCACAGAGAGGAGAAAAGACAGCCCTGCACAGCACAATATCCTGAAATCTTATTTTACCAAGTTCCCAGACCAGCACTAAGCTTTCTGACCTGTGAATCCAGTGTTTTATGTAGGCAGTCTCCAAGCTGAACTGCTGCTAGTCTACTCTTCCTGCTCACTCATTCCCTTCAGCCCCTTCTCTCTCCATAGGTTATAATGGACACAGCAAACCCATCTTCACTTTACTCCTCTGGAATGTATATGACTTTTCCTGATAATGCACAGAAAGAAGTGAGGGGGGAGGCTGCAAAACAGCTTTTTCAGTACAGAAAAAGGCTTTACAGAGTTTCCTTAAATCACTTGTACTACTGATTTCTGCCAAAATATTTTAAATGACACTTTAAGGACCTTTTACACAGGGTGATTACCAGCGGAATGGCTGATTACTAAGGGTGCTCGTACACTATTGGCTGCAGGTAACAATTGCATGTGGGACCTAGACTTGACACTTTAAATATATTTGGAAGTGGTGGTGTTCTATGTAAAACCCCCCCAAAAGACCTAACAATCAGAAGATGAATGAGTGACACTTGTTAACCTTTACCTAATGGACATAGTAAGCCAATCATGGAATTTTGGAAAATTTAAATCAATATGCTTGTCTCTAATCATCATGATCATCATCATAATCATCATCATCATCACCACCGATATAACTATAGTGACTGAAAAGGTTATGGTTGTACCAGGACCTTGGAGCCTGCCCAGTATGAGGAGAATGGTTCTCTAAATGACGTAAATGAGATAGTTGGGGACACTGTTGCTAAGTTTTAGGTGGAGGCATGAAGTTTAAAGGGGTAGTCCGGTTTTACAAAATTATATACCTTACACTGCCTAACCAAAAGTTATATAAGGTTGTAATATACATCGTTTACATATTTGCATTGCCTGGCCCCGTTTTTGTATGACTGACTCACCGCCGGAAGTTAGTTCTTTTTATAGTTCTCCTATAACTGTCGACCACCGCTACGTCACTATTCCGTCATTTCTAGACAACGCGTCATCTCTGTAGTCCAATCCATGTGTAATCACGGCGACATCCTCATCACCGCCTCCTTCTTGCTTCAGCACCTCCCCCCCTGCAGTGATTGGCTGAAGTCAGCCACGGAAGTTCAGCCAATCACATGGTACGCTCTGGGCATGCGTACTTCCTTCTGTGCGTCCCATGCGCACTTGAATATCCCTCCGCCCATCAATTCCTCTTTCTCTTTGGGCTCCAGGAGGATATGTGGCAGGCTGTTTGAGGTGAGAGGAAATGCGGTGCAGGCTGCTGTCCTGCAGGCGGCCGCCGGACCTCAGTTGCGAGGGGGTAGTGACTACCCCGCCCGCAGCTCCTGCCGTGGATTGTGCTGCTGCCGCCGATTCCCCCCGGTCAAACAGTGGATTGTGGACCGGGAGATGGGCATGACACTAGCATGACACGCCTCCATTCTAGCTGCGGGGGCGTGTACAAGTGACAGGCAGTAATGTGGGCGGAATAATTAGCATGAGGGGCCGTCGATGTGGGCAAAGAATTCCAGCACTTGGGCGTGACTAACAAGTGCAGAGGATGATGGGTGATGACATGGCCAGACAGGAAGAAGCAAGATTTACAGCCTGGAGGAAAGGACTGTATGGACAAAACGGTGGTATAGACGGCGATGAATCAGTCTGATACAATGGTATGTTAAGTTCATAGCAAGCTAAGAATGAATAGTTTTTTTTAGCAAACGCTGGATAACCCCTTTAAGGTACACCTAGAATTCTGACTGACTGAAGTCTAATGCTAACAAAGTCACCAAATGAAGGTATATGAAAGCATGACTAATATCTCCAGATTTAAAATACAGTAAATATCATTAAAATACAGGAACCTGGGACTCCGGCATGAGGAATTACAGCAGTCTCCATATGATTTATGAGTGAAAAATAACTGCTTTGTGTGCAAATTTCTGGGTGAGCAATCATTGTTGTATGCTCATATGTTATGGGTGAAGAATTATTAGTTTGGGTTGATGGACTGTCACAGTTAAGACTACCTTGTATAAATAAGGGATCGGATCAACATTAGTATTTGTTTAACAGGAGACACAGAATAATTGCTCACCATTAACACTAAATGGGACTTTTGTTCTGAATAATTAACAGCGACTGAGAAATTTTAGAACAAAGGTGAACTCATCAGATTTATGAAGAGTGCATTGTGATATATGATATCCACTCATATATGAGTCTACACAATTAATTTGTAAGAATAAATCAGGGTCCTATAATTCCAGCCGCAATCCCTCACTGCTGCCATTCCAACAAGTTATGTTCCCCATCCGGCACTGATGCCACCTGGTTTCTCTGACATGTCATGCCCATAGGAACTTCTCACTTAGCCTATCATTAAATGGTGAGCTGCCTCAGACAGTGACTAGCTAAGCAGACATCACAAGGACAAGAAAACAGCGCTGAGTGGTCGGGACCTAACCAAGAATGATGACATATGCACAGCTAAAAAATATAAGGTTTGTTGGCTATCAGGAACAGCAATAGTAGGGGGTCACGGCAGGTGAGTATGCTTTTAAAAAAAAAAAAAAATCATAGCACCCTGACTTTAATTTTTTTTTGTGGGGCTGGAGTACCCCTTTAAAGAATGCCACTTTATGGGTCTCAGTGCTTTTCTAAATTTGCAAGGTTCATGCCAAGTTTGGTGTGATTGAGACAGTCCACCAAGAGTATGCGTCCGCCATGACTATGCCCTAGACCAGGGATGAGGAACCTTTGGCCCTTCAGCTGTTGCAAAACTACAATTCCCATCATGCCTTGACAGCCGAAGCTTTAGCTTCGGCTGTCAGGGCATGATGGGAATTGTAGTTTTACAACAGCTGGAGGGTCAAAGTTTCCCCATCATTGCCCTAGATGCATGTGGCTGCATGTGTCTGTCATTGACTCCCCAAATAAAAGAACCAAAAAAGCATTTTTCTATACAGTTGAGACAACAGTATATTGATTATGCATGCTATTTCATAGCATGGTATGTATTAAAAATATGGAAATGTTATGCAGATGTCATTGGGCACAACCAATGGGTGACAAATGCCACTTCCGTCACCGGCGCATGTCTGATTGCTCCAGTGACCTGTCCATATAAACTCACTTGTTAAGAGGAATTTGCTGCAAAAACAAGTGAAGAGGCCATGCTTGTCCTCCCCATGAGGTAGAAGAGGAGGCTTCAATAATTAGGATTTTCTTCTCTGCCCCATGCCTATATATATACATGCCTATATGCTGTGGCCTTCCATCATAGGTAGACATTAGGAGTTCTCTTGGGGTATACCTCTGATGGAAGGCTCAAAAATGTGTTGGCAATATTGAACAAGAGTAATAGAAATGGGGGTGGAAAGGAAGAACTTACAGGCCCTTATGTTGTACTTGGCAATATCTAACAGTAATAATATATAACATATAGAATGATGGCAAAAGCCAACTGGTATATTCCCTTAGCACACGATATTGACTCCATTACTACGTCTACTGTCCTTATGGTGACTCTCTGTTTTTTCTTTGCTGCAATGGTGCACAAGGGGCACTGAACATACTGTATGTGCAGAACCCCATCAGAAGGCCACATCTGAGGTCACCTCAATATGGTAGGTTGGCCTTCAGTGCTATGGGAAATCCAATGTAAAATTCTATAACTTTACCTCTAAAACACCTTGTTGCTGAATTGACAATAAAAGAAGTGATATACTATAATATGAACTTGAGAACGAGCTTCCCTTTAAAGCCTTGTTTCTTTATGGCAAAAAATATCAATTGAAAACTACAGACACCGGTTCTGTGCTCCGTTAGGATAATATGTAATCGCTGGTATTCTGTTATTGTACATTGTTAGCGCTTCTGTGCTTCCCTGCTTAATTGAATTGAAATATATTCCCATTCTTCAATCGCTTCTCTGGGTAAAGAGAGAAATCCTTAATATAACATAACCAGTTAAGTGATCATTTCCTTTCAGGCATAACCAGGCATTTATCATTCCACCAGGCAGACTTCTCCGACGAGACATCAGGATGCTCTTCACACGCAAGGCTTTCGTGTTTGTAGCTAGTATCTTCTGTGTTCATGGTGCCGCTGTATACGCCGTTCTCGGAATTGATGTGTACAGTGTCAGTGTTACTTGAGTGGTAAACTATCAAAACAAGTAAATAAAGCAGGAGCAGGTTGAGGATTTACTGGGAGACATATGGGGATCTTCGCCCAGCTGTAATTTGTGCAACAGATGAGAGAGGCAGAGAGATCACACAGCGTGATGTGTGCAAGATGTCTGCTATTAAAATTCATATGAAATCGCATGAATTTATATAAAAATGGATAAACAAAGCCAAGCTCAGATTTATCACTAGACAGCATAGGCTTGTGTCTAGGATTATCAGCCATGAGGAACGGCCTGTTGTAGTGAATCAGAACAGTAGATCTAGTATTGTAATGAGAACATTTGGGAATGACATTCTCTATTTCCCTAGCCCTTTAAGAATTCTGCAAGTTTTAGCCTACTGAATTAAGCATTTATTTTCTCGTCTACAAATTGGACTTTTTTACAGGACACATGTCACCATTTAATTTCATGTACTAACATTTTTTTATTCAAATACATTTTTTTGGGGGGGATTTTAGTTTTTTTTGTTGTTGTTGGGTTTTATTGTTAGCGTGCACTTTAAATTCTGACAATCTAAGTGAGGCTATGGTCACACAACATAGGTTCGGTATTAATCACGGCCGTTGTTGCCGATTTACAAAAACGGCTGTGATTCAAGACAGAGCCCTTTGATGCATAAAAGTCCGGGTCAAATGAATGCAATGTTCCTCCCTGCCTTCTAAGAGCCATAGTGCTTTTATTTTTCCACCTACAGGGCTAGTTGGGGTGTCAATTTTTGCGCCATGATCTCCAGTTCTTACTTATTGCTGTAACAGAAAAATTTTGATCGCTTTTTATTAATTTTTTTTCTGATATATAATTTATTAACCCTTTGAGGACCAGGCCCAAAATGACCCAGTGGACCGCGCAAATTTTGATCTTAGTGTTTCCGTTTTTCCCTCCTCCCCTTCTAAGAGCTCTAGCACTTTCAGTTTTCTATCTACAAGCCATGTAAGGGCTTATTTGTTACAGGAATAGTTGTACTGTGTAATGGCGTCATTCATTCTACCATTCCATGTATGATGGAATTCCAAATATATTATTTATGAAGATATAAATTGGTGAAATCGCAAAAAAGAATGCAATATGGTAACGTTTGGGGGGTTCCTGTGTCTACGTAATGCACTATATGGTAAAAGCGACATGATAAAATTATTCTATAGGTCAGCCCGAACACAACCATATGCAGGTTACACAGATTCTCTAATGTTATATATTTTTTTTAAATGAAATCCTTTTTTTTGGCAATTAATTATAAATTAAATGGGACTATTGTGACGCTTCTAACGGTTTTATTTTTTCACCTACGGGGCTGTATGGGTTGTCATTTTTTCCGCCATGATCTCTAGTTTTTATTAATACCATATTTGTGAAGATCGGACGTTTTGATCACTTTTTATTAATTTTTTTTTATATATAATGTAACATAAAATCGGAAATCCGCGCACTTTTTTCCCTCTTTTCGTGTACGCCGTTTACCGTTCGCAATGACGCTTGTTATATTTTAATAGATCGGACAATTACGCACGCTACGGTATATTATATGTTTATTTGTTTATTTATTTTTATATGTTTTATTTATATAATGGGAAAGGGGGGTGATTTCAACTTTTATTGGGGGAGGGGTTTTGGGGTAGTGTAATAGTGTTTTTTACTTTTTTTTTTTTACACATTTGAAGTCCCTTTGGGGGACTTTTACATAGATTAGTTTGATTTCTACACTGATGAATGCTATAGGCATAGCATTGATCAGTGTTATCGGCGATCTGCTCATTGAGTCTGCCTGTGCAGGCTTAGTGTAGCAGATCGCCGATCGGACCGCACGGAGGCAGGTGAGAGACCTCCGGCAGTCCGTTTTACCGATCGGGACCCCCGCAGTCACACTGCGGGGGTTCCGATCGGTAAGTGACAGGGGACTCCCCCTGTCACTTACACTTAAACGCCGCGGTCCCGCCGCATCCCCGCCGCGGATCTCGGCGTTTAAGGAGTTAATGACACGCGGCAGCGCGATCGCTGCAGCGTGTCATTGCCGGTGAGGTCCCGCTCCGCTCCGGAGCACGCTTCATAGCGGGAGAAACACCCAGGGCGTACAGTTACGCCCTAGGTCGTCTGGGGACAGACTTCCATGGCGTAACTATACGCCCTGGGTCGTCTAGGGGTTAAAATCAGCAATCCTGGTGTGTTTTTATTTTTTTTTTGTTTACACCGTTCACCATGCGGGAACAGTGATGTTATATTTTAATAGATCGGACAATTCCACACGCTGCGATATGTAACGTGTTTATTTATTTATTTTTTAATATTTTTATTTTTATAATGGGCAACTTTTATTGGGAGGGGGTTTATAAGGGCTTTTCAATACCTTTTTTGATATTTTAAAAAAGGCTGTTTTTGCCGCGATTTAACTGACTGCAATGGCAATGCACTAAATTCAATGGGAAGACGGACGTCCAATGCACACAATGCATTGGATAACGGATGTTTTTACCGCGGACATCAAAATAATGAACATAATAATTATTTTCGGACGTCTTTTTTAAACAGAGGACGTTTTTTATTAGTTGTTCACACACAGTTTTTCTTTTGTCACCGTTCTTTCTCCGTTTTTATTATTAAATTCAATGGAATTTTCAATGAAGACACACCCAAAGGCCAATTAGTAACCCCAAACTGGAATAATGTGTTAACAGCCTTCATTGCAAGAAAAGGCCAGGCTGCTAAATAACGTCTGTTATTTTAGACTCAAAATGACGGACGTCATTTTAAATGGAGCTGAAAAAACGTTGTGTGAACATAGTCTAAAGAAGTTCTTTATTAAAAAAAAGTATAGCTTTGAGTGATAAGTTGACTGCAGCAGGATATACTAGTAGTTGGTACTGTAGATATCTTGCTTTTTTAAAATTTCAATGTGGTTTCTGTAAAAAAAAAAAAATTCAAGTAGTCCGGGAAAATATCTATAATTGCATCCATTATTTACCATTTCCCACCATTATAAGTTCCCAATAAATATGTATTTACAGCATGTATAATTTTATCAATAAGTATAGATTGATGTCGGCCTCTATGCTAGTTTTGAGCCATAACTGCTGGTAATAAAATGATCTTTTGGTTGTTTGCTCTAAAATTGCCAAGTCCTAAGGATTGACTACCTCATTCCAGCAGTGGATAATATTCCTGCTTTACCTCAAGGCTACAATTTCACAATGTAAATATTAATTTAAAAGAAATATAATTTTATATGATACAAGCTAGCTTATTAAACATTTGTAGAATCGATATTTAGTAGAATAAAATTTTTCATTCTGCTCTTATTGGTTGTGAATAAGATTCATGTTGATAGTTCACTTATTATGTTATTATTCTTTATTTGCAGCATGTGATAGACAGTCTGCTTCATCTATATCGAATGCACCACTCCATGTAATATTAATAAACGGCATTTATTTTTGCTGTTCAGCCTCTGTCCATCCTCAAGGCAGAAACAGCTTGAACAAATAACATTTGTCTGGGGCATCATAGAAACTATTTCATTTGTGGGCTACCTGCAGTCATACACGGGGCTGGTAGAATTACTTTACAGTCATTTTAGAGTTGATGTGTAACCAGATGATTTATTTACTAGTTCCAAGTGACAATTTAGAGTGACGGACAGAAAAATAACTATATCTGAAGTAGATTCAATGGCACTCCCAAATAGATGCAAAAATCAGTGTTTATTCCAGTGTCCAAAAATAAGTTGTCACAGCACAGCAATAGGCAACGTTTCTGTGGCCTCACGCCACCATTTTCAAGCCAGTATAAGTGAGCACATCACACATTTAAATACAGGTGGGGAGCACCCTATTGGTGCAAACCACTGTCAATCAAAGTGATTAAAAAAATGCATTCAGGTGTCCAGAGTGGAGGAATAGTGTTACATACAAAAAAAGGCAAAATACAAAAGTGACTCTATATGCTTCTATAAACATTATTTGATCCCAAAAATAACCGCATAGTGCATTTGTTATTGTATTAGAGTGTAATATATACATATATTGAAATACAGGTGAAAAACAAATACATTTAACTCTATCATTAAAAACTTCTTGTGTTATCCAAATTTTCAAAAGAAAAAGTCCATTTCCAATATGGCACATAGTCCATAAAAATCGCCTGAAAAGAAAAATAGTATGTTGCGTCATTGTAAAGGAGCCACTTCGGAACTGCACTGGCCGCTAGAGCATCCATGGTTACCAAAAAAGCGTCCCGGTCTCCAAAGGTCAGCTGACATCAGAGGTTAACCCCTTTCATCCAGACAGGTATGCAGTTAGCGTCCACAATAATTAGCTACCATAGCAGGTAGCATGATTTACAGGAATAAGTCGCCTCGCAACCGCTCTACAGCGGAATGGAACCCATCCCGCCGGAGCCTGTTGGTCAGCAACAAGGGCCTGACAGGCCGCTTCAAAGACAAAAAAAATTATAATAGCTAATACCGCTGCGTCCGGATTGTAGCTTTCCAGGAGACGGGTGAGAGGCAACCTGCAGCTCATGTCATGCGGTCCAGGCTTCAGTTCCGTCTGTGTTCCAATGAGATCTAAAAGAATACAGAATAAGTATTAATAATGTTGCAAAATAAATATTATGAAAACAAAGTGTGATTGCTCACTATTCACATGGATCACTAATCAGATATAGGGAAGGGAAGTTTATCTTGACATATGTTTGGTTGTTTTATACTCTATATTTAAGCCATGTATCCCAAGAGCATCGGTCTTGAAAATCCACTCCAGTTCCCTGCGTTTCAGAAGTAGCTGTCTGTCTCCACCTCTGTTTGGCATTTCTACTCTGTCAACAACCATATACCTTATGTCCCATTCCGTGTGCCCTTTCTCAGTGAAATGCTTTGATACGGGGAGATCCATTCTCTTTTTTCTAATGGTATACCGATGCTGGTTCAATCTTGTTTTCAGATCCCAAGATGTCTCCCCCACATAAATCAGGCCACACGGACACCAGAGTATATATATGACCCAGTCTGATGAGCATGTGAGATAACACTTGATTTTGTAAGCCTGCTGCGTAATAGGATGTACAAATTCTGGACCTTTTTTCATTAATTTGCAGTTGATACAGTTTAGGCAAGGGAAGGACCCTGTGTTCCTGCGACCCAAATAAGTTTGTCTCTCGCTGCGTTCCTTAATCATTATGTTTTTAACAAGTTGGTCCTTCAGGTTTCTCCCCCTACGATAAGACATCAGGGGAGGAACCTGAAATTCTGTAACCTGTTTATGTGTATTCCTGATGATGTGCCAATGCTTGTTCAGAATCGAAGATATTCTGGGCGACCAATCTGAATACGTCGATACAAATGGAATTTTTTTGAGTTTAGTGTCAGCAACTTTGCTCTCCAATAATGTGCCTCGCTCAATGGCATCAATGTCCCTTCTGCATGTATGAAGGGTGTTGTGAGGGAAACCCCTATCCATAAAATCCTGGGTCATTTTTGAAAGTGTTCTATGGAGATTAGTTTCTTTATCAATGATCCGTTTGGCTCTCAACATCTGGCTCTTGGGGAGGCTCCTTACCATCTGTCTTGGGTGGCAGCTATCATACCTGAGGATATTGTTACAGTCAGTTGGTTTGATGAAAATATCAGTAACTAATTTACATCCCTCTCTGATGATTAATACATCCAAATAATTGATCATGTGATAATCACACTGCATGGTGAATTTAATTGTAGGGTTAATCGTGTTTATATAGTTGACAAATGCCACCAATTGTGGCATGTCCCCCTGCCACACCATGAAGACGTCATCTATGAATCGCTTCCATAACCCAACATGTTGGAAATGGGGCGACCCATAGATGACCGTCTCCTCAAGGTGCGCAACAACAATGTTGGCATAGGTTGGTGCATAATTGGCACCCATCCCAACTCCACGTGTCTGTAAATACATATTGTTCTCAAACATGAAGTAATTATTATTTAAAGCAATGTCCAAGAGTTGAAGTACAAAATCCCCCTCCTTGAGTTTCAGGCTTAACCCCCTCAATTTAGTAGCCACTGCATCTCTACCCAACTCATTTTCTATTGAGGTGTACAGACTCACTATATCTAGTGTCACTAGTATACACGGGTCAGGTATATTGAGGTCCCTGATTTCACAAAGGAAATGTGTTGTGTCACGTAGATAAGATTTGGTGTTCGTGGATAAGGGTCTCAATACCCTGTCCAAAAATATGGAAATGTGGCTAAGAACCGAGTCTCTACCTGAAACTATCGGTCGCCCCGGGGGGCGCAGTGGATCTTTATGTAGTTTAGGTAAAAAGTATATTACTGGCATTTTGGGGTGTTCAACCACCAAAAAGTCAGCAAGTTTCTCATCAATAATACCTTGTAATAGTCCCTCCTGTACTACCTGCCCAATTTGTTTGTTAATTTTAAATTTAGGATCACTCTGAAGAGGTGTGTAAACTGCTGCATCGTTTAACTGTCTATACTTATATATTTAGTGAGAAATGAGTTACGAGAAGTGCAACAGCAGGCAGAATCACAAAAAATCCTACACCCCAATCTTTCCCTTTCAGATATGGCTGCTTTACAAGATCTCACCCAAAATCCTCATATTATCATCAAACCGGCCGACAAGGGCGGAGCTATTGTGATTTTGGACAAGCAAGCATATTTGCAAGAGGCGTATAGACAGTTAAACGATGCAGCAGTTTACACACCTCTTCAGAGTGATCCTAAATTTAAAATTAACAAACAAATTGGGCAGGTAGTACAGGAGGGACTATTACAAGGTATTATTGATGAGAAACTTGCTGACTTTTTGGTGGTTGAACACCCCAAAATGCCAGTAATATACTTTTTACCTAAACTACATAAAGATCCACTGCGCCCCCCGGGGCGACCGATAGTTTCAGGTAGAGACTCGGTTCTTAGCCACATTTCCATATTTTTGGACAGGGTATTGAGACCCTTATCCACGAACACCAAATCTTATCTACGTGACACGACACATTTCCTTTGTGAAATCAGGGACCTCAATATACCTGACCCGTGTATACTAGTGACACTAGATATAGTGAGTCTGTACACCTCGATAGAAAATGAGTTGGGTAGAGATGCAGTGGCTACTAAATTGAGGGGGTTAAGCCTGAAACCCAAGGAGGGGGATTTTGTACTTCAACTCTTGGACATTGCTTTAAATAATAATTACTTCATGTTTGAGAACAATATGTATTTACAGACACGTGGAGTTGGGATGGGTGCCAATTATGCACCAACCTATGCCAACATTGTTGTTGCGCACCTTGAGGAGACGGTCATCTATGGGTCGCCCCATTTCCAACATGTTGGGTTATGGAAGCGATTCATAGATGACGTCTTCATGGTGTGGCAGGGGGACATGCCACAATTGGTGGCATTTGTCAACTATCTAAACACGATTAACCCTACAATTAAATTCACCATGCAGTGTGATTATCACATGATCAATTATTTGGATGTATTAATCATCAGAGAGGGATGTAAATTAGTTACTGATATTTTCATCAAACCAACTGACTGTAACAATATCCTCAGGTATGATAGCTGCCACCCAAGACAGATGGTAAGGAGCCTCCCCAAGAGCCAGATGTTGAGAGCCAAACGGATCATTGATAAAGAAACTAATCTCCATAGAACACTTTCAAAAATGACCCAGGATTTTATGGATAGGGGTTTCCCTCACAACACCCTTCATACATGCAGAAGGGACATTGATGCCATTGAGCGAGGCACATTATTGGAGAGCAAAGTTGCTGACACTAAACTCAAAAGAATTCCATTTGTATCGACGTATTCAGATTGGTCGCCCAGAATATCTTCGATTCTGAACAAGCATTGGCACATCATCAGGAATACACATAAACAGGTTACAGAATTTCAGGTTCCTCCCCTGATGTCTTATCGTAGGGGGAGAAACCTGAAGGACCAACTTGTTAAAAACATAATGATTAAGGAACGCAGCGAGAGACAAACTTATTTGGGTCGCAGGAACACAGGGTCCTTCCCTTGCCTAAACTGTATCAACTGCAAATTAATGAAAAAAGGTCCAGAATTTGTACATCCTATTACGCAGCAGGCTTACAAAATCAAGTGTTATCTCACATGCTCATCAGACTGGGTCATATATATACTCTGGTGTCCGTGTGGCCTGATTTATGTGGGGGAGACATCTTGGGATCTGAAAACAAGATTGAACCAGCATCGGTATACCATTAGAAAAAAGAGAATGGATCTCCCCGTATCAAAGCATTTCACTGAGAAAGGGCACACGGAATGGGACATAAGGTATATGGTTGTTGACAGAGTAGAAATGCCAAACAGAGGTGGAGACAGACAGCTACTTCTGAAACGCAGGGAACTGGAGTGGATTTTCAAGACCGATGCTCTTGGGATACATGGCTTAAATATAGAGTATAAAACAACCAAACATATGTCAAGATAAACTTCCCTTCCCTATATCTGATTAGTGATCCATGTGAATAGTGAGCAATCACACTTTGTTTTCATAATATTTATTTTGCAACATTATTAATACTTATTCTGTATTCTTTTAGATCTCATTGGAACACAGACGGAACTGAAGCCTGGACCGCATGACATGAGCTGCAGGTTGCCTCTCACCCGTCTCCTGGAAAGCTACAATCCGGACGCAGCGGTATTAGCTATTATAATTTTTTTTGTCTTTGAAGCGGCCTGTCAGGCCCTTGTTGCTGACCAACAGGCTCCGGCGGGATGGGTTCCATTCCGCTGTAGAGCGGTTGCGAGGCGACTTATTCCTGTAAATCATGCTACCTGCTATGGTAGCTAATTATTGTGGACGCTAACTGCATACCTGTCTGGATGAAAGGGGTTAACCTCTGATGTCAGCTGACCTTTGGAGACCGGGACGCTTTTTTGGTAACCATGGATGCTCTAGCGGCCAGTGCAGTTCCGAAGTGGCTCCTTTACAATGACGCAACATACTATTTTTCTTTTCAGGCGATTTTTATGGACTATGTGCCATATTGGAAATGGACTTTTTCTTTTGAAAATTTGGATAACACAAGAAGTTTTTAATGATAGAGTTAAATGTATTTGTTTTTCACCTGTATTTCAATATATGTATATATTACACTCTAATACAATAACAAATGCACTATGCGGTTATTTTTGGGATCAAATAATGTTTATAGAAGCATATAGAGTCACTTTTGTATTTTGCCTTTTTTTGTATGTAACACTATTCCTCCACTCTGGACACCTGAATGCATTTTTTTAATCACTTTGATTGACAGTGGTTTGCACCAATAGGGTGCTCCCCACCTGTATTTAAATGTGTGATGTGCTCACTTATACTGGCTTGAAAATGGTGGCGTGAGGCCACAGAAACGTTGCCTATTGCTGTGCTGTGACAACTTATTTTTGGACACTGGAATAAACACTGATTTTTGCATCTATTTGGGAGTGCCATTGAATCTACTTCAGATATATTAGGAAGTCCGTGGTTGGGACTACAACAGGCACCCGTTCACACTACTGGCAGTGCTGCTGAAATAACATACAGAAAAATAACTAGTTATGTTGCTTTCAAGGCTGGGAAGACTGAGCGGTAAGTCCAGACTCCAAAGCGGTCATTGAAGCCGTCAGTAGGTTACAGAAAAGTAGAAGTGACTATTCTCTCCTGACGATTTCTAATCTGATTATATATATCTTTATACTGGTCAGAGGTTAGGTTTCCTGATACAGAGCTGCAAGTCCCTTGCAAAAACATTGATATACAGTATATGTGTATGTATATATACACAGTGGCACCTTGGTTTAAGAGTAACTTGGTTTAAGATCATTTTGGTTTAAGAGCTCACAGTTTTTTAAAATTGTGATTTGGTTTCAGAGCATTGCTTTGGTTTAAAGAGAACCTATCACCTACTGTAAATGTAACTGTCCCTGTCATAAAAGTGCATCTCTCCCTAAGGGCCCTATTCCACCGGATGATTATTGTTCGCATAATCGTTAACGATTAACGATCTCAAACGACCGCTATTGCGAAAGACCTGAAAACGTTCACTCATTTCCATGGAACGATAATCATTACTTATGATCGTATTTGCGAGCGTCTTATTCAATGCGAACGTTTTGCGAACGAGCAACGATAAAAATAGGTCCAGGTCTTATAAAGCGATCAACGATTTCTCGTTCAGTCGTTAATCATTAACTGCATTTCAACCGAACGATTTTCGTTTCGATTCGAACGATTTAACGATAATCTGAACGATAATTGTCCGGTGGAATAGGGCCCTAAGACTTTTCATGAAGATACAGACTGCATTTGCAGTCTTTATCTTATACTTTACCTAATCCTTTATTCCGGTGCAGTAATAATGGGCGCCACCATCTTGATGATGTCACTTGCGTTCCAGCGGTGCGTTCCAGCGTGATGTCATCAAGATGGCGGCATCCGGCCTTACTGCACCGGAACAAATGAATAGGTAAAATATAAGATACAGACTGCAAAGGCAGTCTGTATCTTCATAGATAGACTTCATGAAGATACAGACTGCATTTGCAGTCTGTATCTTATACTTTACCTAATCCTCTTCTTCGGTGCAGCAAGGCCGGGCGCCGCCACCTTGATTATGTTATTTGCATTCCACCGCTGGAACGCAGGTAGCGTAATCAAGATGGCGGGGCCCGGCCAGAGGTAGTCTGTATGTTCATAAATAGATCAGAGAAGAGGGACTTTAGATAATACACAGCGATCTTGCGCTGTATAGCGCGAGATCATTGTGTATTAACGGAGAAGTGGGCAAAGGATCATGGGAACCTTTCCCGCTGCTCTGCATGACGTGAGTTTTCTGTCTCGCGACAACTCTTTTGAAAAGAGCCGACGTGAGACCACAAAGTAAAAAGTGAATAATTAAAAAACACGGCCATAAAAATAATTTATTATATTTACAAATGTCAATAAAATAATGATTTACATCTAATTAGGGAATAAAAAAATTATTTTCTTCCATGATTGGTTTTCTTTAGGAGCTCCCTGTACTGGGTGGGAAGGGGAGTGGAGGAGAGGCATGGTCTGCATAGCGGGGTCTACAGCCCTGTACTCTGACCCAGAAAGTTTCCCTCACCGTCCAAATCAAAGCAGATCCACTCCAGACTGGGGCTTGCATCAGGGGACAGGACTGTGGAGGTAATCTCTTCATAGCTGTAACCCCTCTCTCCCCAGACAGAGAGTGCTGCATGTATGTGCCCACATCTGTCCTGCTCATTCCTTCATGCTCCCTGCAGTCTCTGTCAGCCCTGGTGTTTCCCATCCCCTCCATTACTGTACAGTAACTTATAATATCACATATTCTGCTGTTTCTGAATGTTTGTTTCATCTGTTCTACCTGTTATCTGCATTTCTATGATTTCTTATGGGAAAATTTTCTTTGGTTCAAGAGTGGATTTGGATTACAAGCACGGTCCTAAAAGGAATTATGCTCATAATCCAAGGCACCACTGTATATATATATATATATATATATATATATATATATATACACTCACCGGCCACTTTTTTAGGTACACCTGTCCAACTGCACGTTACCACTTAATTTCTAATCAGCCAATCACATGGCGGCAACTCAGTGCATTTAGGCATGTAGACATGGTCAAGACAATCTCCTGCAGTTCAAACCGAGCATCAGTATGGGGAAGAAAGGTGATTTGAGTGCCTTTGAACATGGCATGGTTGTTGGTGCCAGAAGGGCTGGTCTGAGTATTTCAGAAACTGCTGATCTACTGGGATTTTCACGCACAACCATCTCTAGGGTTTACAGAGAATGGTCCGAAAAAGAAAAAACATCCAGTGAGCAGCAGTTCTGTGGGCGGAAATGCCTTGTTGATGCCAGAGGTGGTTCGAGCTGATAGAAAGGCAACAGTGACTCAAATAGCCAACCGTTACAACCAAGGTAGGCAGAAGAGCATCTCTGAACGCACAGTACGTCCAACTTTGAGGCAGATGGGCTACAGCAGCAGAAGACCACACCGGGTGCCACTCCTTTCAGCTAAGAACAGGAAACTGAGGCTACAATTTGCACAAGCTCATCGAAATTGGACAGTAGAAGATTGGAAAAACGTTGCCTGGTCTGATGAGTCTCGATTTCTGCTTGAACATGACAATGAGTTCACTGTACTCAAATGGCCTCCACAGTCACCAGATCTCAATCCAATAGAGCATCTTTGGGATGTGGTGGAACGGGAGATTCGCATCATGGATGTGCAGCCGACAAATCTGCGGCAACTGTGTGATGCCATCATGTCAATATGGACCAAAATCTCTGAGGAATGCTTCCAGCACCTTGTTGTATCTATGCCACGAAGAATTGAGGCAGTTCTGAAGGCAAAAGGGGGTCCAACCCGTTACTAGCATGGTGTACCTAATAAAGTGGCTGGTGAGTGTATATATATATATATATATATATATATATATATGCCGAATCACTGCGTTTAGCACTGGAAAAGTAGTTTTATGAATGGAGAGCATTGCTGAAATCCATGGGGGACATATTGAACATTTGTAGCATGATTTGCATAGCTTCAGCACCACCTATCCGTGACTTTTTATATAAATTATTTTAAGAAATGGCAAGGATATCAAGTGCCCAATGCCCTCTGGGGATTTATATAGGGGGGAAATGAAATTTTTCTAATCCTTTAGTGGATTTGGTGCCCTGTAATAGTACAGAATAGGATAGTAACATGGTAACATAGTTAATAAGGTTAAAAAAAGACAAGAGTCCATCAAGTTCAACCTACAGAAACTGTACTGCTGTGATCTAGAGGAAGTTAAAAATTTTATGAGGCAGATGCCAACTGATCGGCACAGGGAAAAAAACTCCTTCCCAACTCCTATAGCAATCAGAATAATCACTGGATCAACGTCCTATCACATGTAATCTAGTGCCAGTAACTTGTAATTTTTCAAGAACAGAACCCAGGCTTAACTTATTTCATGAATCAGCCATGACAACATCATGTGTCAGAGAGTTCCACAGTCTCACTGCTCTTACAGTAAAGAATTCCTGTTTGTGCTGATGGTGAAACCTTCTTTCCTCTAGACGTAGCCCCCTTGTCATGTTTACAGGCCTAGGTGGAAAAAGATCATAAAGAAAGATGTTCTCATCTTTAGCATCTATGCCTCTTTTGATGCATCCCAGGATGTTATTAGCCTTGGCAGCTGCTGCCTGGCACTGATCACTAAAGTTGAATTTACAAAGTTGGATTAATCTTCTTTTACTGTTTTTCAGAAAAATTGGACAGAACTAATATGATGCTTTCCTAAAACCACTCCTACTTTGGTTTAGTGACTAGCGGTTGTCACATTGGTCAGATGCCTACTGAACGGACATTGGTGCTATAACAATGTCTTTAGTGTCAAAAATCTTATTGTGCACAGCACAGATTGGCTTCAATGTGACACACTCTAGTAATAAAACTATTTCTTATCTTTTAACAACATGTAGAATTTATCAAAAGTACCAACAACCCCCTAGAATGGAACTTTTTTTCTTTTAGTTCCAATATTTCAATCTTTTCTATAATATGACCATGATTTTTTTGTTTTTTCAATGTACAGGGTTGATATGTGGATATGGGAATACAATTTAAAGGAACAGGCGATTGTGTGGTGTAGGTCACTAGACAATAAGGAGGTGACATAGTATTCACGATCTGTAGGTGAATGTATGGAATGGTCATAGAACTAGTTCTTTGTCCTTTTAGAGATGTTTTATGTTACATGTTATTTTTAGTTGAAAAAAGACATTTTGTTCATCAAGTTCAACCAGGGAAGAGGCATAGAAAAATGTGTTGATTGTGAGAAAATAGCACAAAGAGAAACCCTATGAGGTATAGAAAAAACAATTCCCTAAAGGGTTTATCTAACAAAATGTAAAAAAAAAAGGTCTGGAGCAATATACACCATCATTCATAGTGGAATACATACTGGGGTGATGTGATGCACATCAGAGAAAAAAAATGGACACAGATGAAAAAACAGATGCAATCACGGATGGTTTTCATGGATCATGTATCTAGCTAGCCAACTAAAATCACGGTCCTTAAAAATCACCGGACGTGTGAATAAGACCTTCTATTGGGGGATCCCTGTGATTTCGATCTACACTATGACTAGAGATGAGCAAACCGTAAGCATGCTCGAGTCGATCCGAACTCGAATGTTCGGCATTTGATTAGCGGTGGCTGCTGAAGTTGGATAAAGCCCTAAGGCTATGTGGAAAACATGGATATAGTCATTGGCTGTATCCATGTTTTCCAGACAACCTTAGAGCTTTATGCAAGTTCAGCAGCCACCGCTAATCAAATGCTGAACGATTGGGTTTGGATCGACTCGAACCCGGTTCGCTCATCTCTAACTATGACCTGTCTTTTTCTTTTGTGACTGATCACATCCCAGATCGTATGAACTACACTAACCATATGAACAACCATACACCAACACTATCCATATAAAACAGTCATTCTGCGATGCCTTTTTCATCCTTTTAGTCTATTTCCTTGTCTCACTGCAGCGAGGAGCTACTGCAGAAAATAATCCCTCACACTCAGCTCTAGAGGTCCCACTGATGCTTTCCCCACTACTTTATCCTTTATAATAACTACTTGTGCTTCATATACATCCTTTCTACACTTCTATAAGCCTGTATGTAAGTAGAGAGAAAAACACTACACATAGATCTATACTATCTCTCTATTTCTGTGTATTTTTGTGTATTTGTTCTCTCTTTACATATAGAGGCCTATAGAAGTGTATAAAGAATAATAATAAGAATAATATTTATTTGTACAGATTCCGCAGCGCTAATAACAACAATTCATATAATAATAAAAACAACAACTCAACAACAATTCATTTAATAATAAATATTATTATGAACAATTTCTACAGAGGTATCAATGCACCTAGTGAGAAGGTCAGTAACGGAACTTGAGTGTCCACTGCTGAAGAATGCGGAAGGTGGACACTGTAATAAACAGAAGAGGGAAAAGCAGGGGGCACTAACGCTGACCTCAATATGAAGGTATAAAATATCTCATAAAAGTAATAGATATTTGTAATCAATTGATATTCATGAATTGGTTATTTTCATGCATACACACAATGGCTCAGATTTATCAGTCTGTCTGAGACAAAAATGCTTTCATACATAGAAAGCGGCCAATCACAGCCCATTGTGAGAAATAGAAGATGAGCTGTGATTGGCTGTTAATTGCTGCCAGATTGATAAACCTGGGCCAGTCATTTTGGTGGGATAACCCCTTGCCACAATATGATGTTTGGGGAACATCATGTAATGCAGGTAGTTCCTGTAAAATGACGTTCCCCAAAGGTCATCCTTTCCCTGCCTCCCCCCGCTGTCCCTAACAGCGATCGGGCAGCGGGAGGAGGCTGTCTCACACAGCCTCCTCCTGCTGCCACTGCTACAGACAGTTAACCCCATAGACGCCACGTTTATGGGGCATCCGGAAGAAGATCCGCTCCCTCCAACCCCACCTTCACCCCCCGGGGGGTTACCATATTGACCCAGACGCTGCTTAATGCGTCTGGGCTACTATGGTAACAACGATCAGGCCCCTGCACTGAGGCAGGGATCTGATCGTTTGAATGAGATGTCAATGTTCTGACAGTTCATTCACTCTATAATACATTACAGCACACATCATGTGCTGTAATGTATTATATATTTACCTGCAAAAGTTAAAACACAGACACAAATACATAACTAAATAAATAAATACACAAATAAATAAATAAAATAATAAATGAATAAATAAATATACACATTCCCCACCCCCCTTTATAAATGATCCCGTATAAATGAGATACATATATTTGGTATGACAGTGTCCGTAATGAACCCTTCTTTTAACCTGTTACATTAATTATCCCGCCCGATTAACGCTGCAAAAAAAAAAAAAAACTAATCAAAATGACATTTTTTTGTTAATACCACCCCCTAAAAAATATAGAAAAAAGCTATCAAAACGTCATATGTACTCGAAAGGTGTACCGCTAAAAACATCAGCTTTTGCAGCAAATAAAAGGCCCTTACATAACTCCATTGGCGAAAAATAAAAATATTACTGCTCTTCCAATATGCAAGACACAAACAGTATTTATAGTATAAATGCCACAAATTATAATAAAAGATATATAAAATGGATATCACTGTTATTGTGCCAACCTGACGAATAACGATAACATGTCATATGTAACGTATAGTTAACGGCGTACAACAATATGGTGAAAAACAGCTGCTAAATTGTGTTTTTTATTCATACCGCCTCAAAAAAAATGTAATAAAAAATGATCAGGGTGTCACTAGTCCCCCAAAATGGTACCGATGGAAATGTCAACTTGTCTTACACAAATATTATGGCACCACAAGGCCTCAGTGACATGGTATAATGGCTAAAAAAAAAACTGAAATAAAAAAGGCCCCAAAATTAACCAGGTCTCTGTCATGTCTGTTGCCTGTGGTTGAGTCAAGTGACGCACTGCGGCCACATATGGGGGATTTCTAGAAACATTGGAATAAGGGGAATACATAGTGAGTAGTATTTCTTAGTTAGTATTTGCTGTATTAGAGGGAAAAAATTGATTAAAATAGAATATCTGCAAAAAAAAAAAAAAAAAAATTAAATTTCCCCTCCAACTTGCTTAAATTTCTGCGAAACATCTAAAGAGTTAATAAACTTACGAAATGTTACTTTGAATACTTTGAGGGGTGCAGTTTTTACAGTGGAGAGATTTATGGGGGTAACCAACATACAGGTCCCACAAATTCACTTCAGAACTGAACTGGTCCCTAATAAAATCAAAATTTTAAATTTTCATGAAAATTTGAAAAATCGCTGCAATATTTTGAAGTCTTCTAACATCCTAAAAAGTAAAAGGACGTTCACCAAATGACGTCACCATAAAGCAGACATGTTGTAGATGTTGCAGTAATAATAAGTTTATGTGGCATGACTATCTTTCTTAGGAAAAGAGAATTTTGAATATAAAGAAATGTAAATTTTTCTAATTTTTGCGCAAATGTGTTTTTTTGTTGTTTTTTTTTTTTACAAAAAACTGGTGTATCAACCAAAGTATATCACTAACATAAAGAGGAATATGTCATGAAAAAACAAGAGAGACAGGTCAGATTTAAAAAATAGGCTCCGGACATTAAGGCCAAAACAGGCTGCGGAGGCAAGGGGTTAATAGAGATCAATTAATGTGACACACATTATTTATGATATGTTTGTGCTGTAGACACTGCGTGGTATATCACAGCACTGCAAAACAGCAGCAATTCCTGGTAAAGTACATGTAGTTTTGTTGCTTAAAGGGGTAGTGCACCAAAAAAAAATTTCTTTCAAATCAACTGCTGCCATGAAGTGCCAGAGACTTGTAATTTACTTCTATTAAAAAATCTCAAGCCTTCCAGTACTTATCAGCTGCTGTATACCCAACAGGAAGTGGTATTATTTCCAGTCTGGAGAGCAGGAGAGGTTTTCTATGGGGATTTGCTCCTTCTCTGGACAGTTCCTGACATGGACAGAGGAAGCAACAGAGAGCACTGTGTCAGACAGGAAAGAAAACACCACTTCCTGCTGGACACACAGCAGCTGATAAGTACTGGAAGGCTTGAGATTTTTTAATAGAAGTAAATTACAAATCTCTGGCACTTCATGGCAGCAGTTGATTTAAAAGAAATTTTTTTTTGGTGCACTACCCCTTTAATAGCTGGTAGCATGGCACATTAGCAGCACTTGTAGGCCCAGCCTTAGGGTGCATGTACATGCTCCATAGATCATGAATGCTACAGAGAGGGAAGCTGCAGGCCGGCATCAGGAACTCCCGGGTTACTGTATCTTTATGATGCCAGGAGCTCCGTAGCATCCGTCATCTATGGAGGGTGTGTATGTGGCCTTGTAAGTTTTTCTTCATACCTGAGAGTCTCCAAGGCTCTCTAGAAGTTTTTTTTTTTGGCCTTTTTCACCTTTTCGCCCTGTATCCTGCACTGTATCATTTAAGAATAGTATATCATCTTTTCACATCAAAGTTGATGTGGATTTCATGGACTTGCTGACAGCTGAGCACGGCTTACACCGCATGTTAGTGTCATTAGGAAGCCAAAAGCTGTATGCTGGGACTTGTAGTGCCGGTGACTGTCTGGAGAATATTGGCTTTGCAAGCTGTCATTAAGGGGTTAAGGAAATAGTTTTTTTCACACAAAATATGTTTTTTCTTTTTTTACATTCTCTCAATCAACATATTTTTTCTATTCCATCGTCCTCTTCCATGGATAAAATATAACCCCTTTATGACCTTTATTCTATATAAACCTAGATTAATCTAAGAAATCAGTACGAATGATTAATGATTACTCTTCATATAAATAACATAAAAGCTAAAGAAAAACTCTAGGGACAACATGGCCAGACAGACATGGATTCTATTTTTGGTGGTCTTTGAACATTTGCGTCATAATCCACCCCTCAGGCTTTGCACTAGGTATAACACCATGGATCAGTTTTTTTCTGAACTGTTTCTTTGTAGATACAGTCAACTACTATACTATCTGGGGGTGGGGTGTTGACTTTTGGGACTTTTGCATTCCTCTTTGCCACCTCCAAATAGTAGCTCTCTAAATATTTGTAGCTCTCTAAATATTGGGTAGCTAGAAATGTGATTGTGCAGGAAAATTACAGTGCCATGAATATCGTTGTGGTCCAAAAGAGAACAATCCCCACCAATTATTAAAGGGGCAATCCGGCCAAATGTAAAAATCTAATGCTGCGTTTACACGGTGCGATAATTTGCCCGATCATACAATGAACGATTTCGAAGTAACGATTTTTTTTTTATAACGATCAGTGTTTAGACAGAACGATTTAGAGCATGGAAAAATCGTTTTGCGATTGCTAAAGCCTATCTCGCACATAGGTTAAATCGGTGAACGACTGTTTACACGGAACGATCTGCAAATTTTTGGCGAACGACCAACGACGATTTAAGAACATGTTGTAAGATCAAAATGAACGATTTCTCGCTCGTCGTTTGATCGTTCGCTGCGTTAACACGTATGATTATCGTTCGCCCAATCGAACGATTAACGATTTTGAAGCAACGATTTGGTTTTTATAACGATCAGCGTGTAGTCGGAGAAAAATCCTTAGAAGATTCATAAGGAAAATCATTATTGTGATCGTTTTGAAGATTGTTTAAGCCCATCTTTCACATAGAGTGAATCTTTGAAAGACTGTTTACACAAAGCGATCTCCGAATATTAAGCGAACGACGATTTGAGAACATGTTCAAAGATTAAAATGAACGATTTTTCGCTCATCGCTTGATCTTTTGCTGTGTTTACACGGAACGATTATCGCTCAAATGCGATCGTTATAGCTAAAATATAGTGTACATCCAGCATAACTAATTGCTATTATAATGATTGTTCTTAGATTTACTGGTTTTTAATGACCTTTTTACATTGGATTCTATTATTTTACAAAAGCACAGCATTTCATGCAATACTGACCAGTATTTACAAAGTATACAATCTCCACAAATACATATTGACCCCTGTGATGATCACATCCCAATACTAAAGAACAGTGGGATCCCATCTAGGGCCATCTTAAATTCTCATACAAGTTTACCTTGCTGTATTAAACATACCTAAATGTATGCAGTTAATTGTTTTCTTCATACTAAATGTATTAAAAGTAGCCTACATTTGATGGATAAACATAACCTTCCAGTGACTATGGTTAGTCCATTTCCAAGTATATACTGTTTTGTTTTTATATACAGTATGTGTTGTATAGTATATGTTGGAAAATGGACCAAGAGTAGTCACTAGTAGGTTTGGTTTGGTCCATTGGACTCAATGGATCTGGAACAGGTGCCAATTCTATTCTGGTGGTACACTGACATATACCCTGAACATGGGCTACTGTTCAGATATGAAAATTCTAACTGTATACAAATAAAGGGCTTTCAATGTTTATTTAATTACTGTTTCATCGCTATATAATTGAAACATTATGTTTGTAATTACAAAAAACTTTTGCTATGTCATGGAGATGGCTTGCTTCCATAGACATAGGGCAGGGAGAGAAGAGCATAGCTGTGGACTTCTCTCACCACTCCTTCTAGTGATTGGTTGTGGTCTGAACATTCAGACCCCAACAATAAAAACTCTGGACTTGTCCCTAGTATTTAATAACGTTTTTATTTTTTGACAGGTACACTGTAAAGCCTGCAGGGGGAGGGGGAATTTAATAACGAGTATGCACTTACCTCTCCCTGTACCAGCGGTGAGCGGTGGGACCGACCTCTGCACTCCTGCCGGAAGGCATTTCCCCCTGAGTTGTGACGTCAGAATGTATGTCCTGGCTGATGGACTGGCCGCTCAGCCAATCAGTGACTAGAGAGGCGTCCTGCTCCAGTCATTGACAGGCTGAGTGGCCAGTCCATCAGCTGGGTCGTGACATGTACACCCTGGAGATCCCGGAGTCTGGTGGAGGTCCAGAGGCTGGTCCTTCTGCTCACCACAGGCACAGGGAGAGGTAAGTATGTATTGCTGGCTGCCAAATTTTCACAACAGATGGACTTCTCCTTTAATAAAAGATTTTACATTTCAATTTCTCAACATTTTCTAGATATCTATTCTTTACAATCAGAGGCAAAAGCTTGTCATGATAATTTCCAGCAAACACTTGTACATAGCTTGTTAAAGGGCCCACTCCTAGACAACCAAAGTGTCTTAGCACTGTCTCCTTGTCTAATTAATTGGAGTCACGCACAAGATGTCATATGTTACCTAGACAACCATACTGCCTATAGTCTTCATTGCATCTTTCCATACCCAACCTCAGGTTGTGCTTCCGACACAGCAAGCTGGTCATGCTCTTAGCTACCAGAATACAATAGTGTCCAGTCCAGGCCATGCTGAGTACAGCATTACTTCTGTATGGCTGGGCAGATTCTGAATGTAAATAATAGTGTTCTCGTTCGGCTGGCATGGCTGGCCTTTAGGGTGTTCGAGCTCTGTGTCTGCACAGGACGCATCACTCATCCCTGAGAAGGGCGCTGGTGACAGTAAGCTGCAGAGCCAGAAAGCCGACTGTCAGGGACAATGATGGACAAGCACCAGCACTGCTCTTAGCGACTGCCTGTACTGTGTGCTGCCACTCCACCTGTGCTCCTATTAGCCTCTGACTTCTCTGATTATCCCTTTTGTGGGCTGTGACTCCCCCCATCATATCACTTCTATTTCCAGTCTGGGCACTAAGGCCTCCCTCCCCCCTCTTCGGCATGATGCTGGCTGCCAACCTATGATCAGGGCATAGGATTACAGTGGAGTATCACTGTGACGCGGCCACTATTACTGTATGGGAACCAGCCAAAGAAGGACATATTATTGTGTGGGGAACTATAAGCAACTTGGGCACCATCTATTATTTCTGGGATAACTATAGATACAGTATGACAACATTATTACAGAAACACAGAATTTTAGGACACTATAGTATGTCAGGTACTGTCCGGGCAGCAGCAGCCCCAGTAATAATGGAAGCAATAAGTACTGAATGAAAGGGCAGAGGTGTGTGGTTACATGCGCTGTGCCCCTTCATCAAATCTCCAAACAGCTTTAACAAAGGGGGTTATAATGGAAGTCTATGTGACTTCCAGTAATTCCCATAGACTTCCAGTATAACCATGGCTGTTTAGAGTGGAAATGAAGGAGCACAGCTTCATTTTAGGGATCGGCAGTGTTCTCAGCACCCAGATACCCCCCGATAAAAAAGTTTGACATGTCGCTAGGATAGGAAGATTTTGTAGAGAGTAGGGAATAATCTTTTATTACCCCAACTAAAGCCCCTATTACACGGCCCGATTGTCACAGCAAGCAAGTGCCAACCTGTCAGATCAACGCTCGCTTGCACCTCGTTTCCCCGCCCGATGCCGGTGCTATAACACAACTCGACAGCCAGCGGGTAATAGTGAGGGTGCGGAAAGCTGCCCGGGCAATTGTTAGATCATCTGGGTAGCCCATAGAAGATAGCAGTGGCCTGCTGCCGATCAGCCAACATTGTGCATGTCGGCTGATCGTTGCCTTTTATTACACAAAGTGATTATCGTCCATAAAGGCTGATTATCGTGCAAATACGCCTGATAATCACTTTGTGTAATAGGGCCTTAGGCAGCAATCTTACTGTCTTGGGGAACCCCCAGGCTTTTTGTGTGCAGTTTTCTCCTCCTGTATGTTTTTCTGTATGATTAGGTAAAAGTAGTTAGTAAGAAGTGGGGAAGGGGTGTTTCATGTGAATATGCCCCAGACTGCTTCACTGGCTCGTGGCAGATATGAACAGGCAATTACAATATTTAGGCTGGCTAACATTTGATCTAAATTTTAATTAAAGATCACTACCCACCGATAAAGTATTGTAGTTAGTGCTGCTTGATTGTTATACATTGCAGGAACTAAGCAGTTTCCCCATAGCCCCCCTTGCTGTCAGTATGATCTGTTAGATGAGATTACAATATTGACTTTGGCAAGCACATTACTTTGACCAGCTGATCTATTCATCTCTTGTGAATTATATCATTAGATGGTGATGTTTTCTGTTTTTGCTTTTCATTTGATCACATCTGGGAAACCTACTTGAAAAGGAAGCAATCTTGGCAACATTTTGAAGTACGTTTCAAGAAAACGCTGCACCCAGGGATATGTAGTTAAAGATGTCAGAGCAGTAATGTCCAGGTTTATTAGGACTGCAGCTCCCTAAATGACATTTTATGTAATGCATTTATTATGCTGTTTGTGCTCCAAATCCTCTGATGCAAAGTAAAACAAACTAAAGACTGTATGGCATTTACCACAACTAAAATGCAGGGTTAAAGGAGTATTCCCCCTTTAACTTTATTAAAGCAAATAATTTTTTTTTTTAAATTTACATTGAGTGCTAGCAGTAAGAAATGACACGGCCCCTCTGCTCCATCCAAAAGAAGAGAAGGCAGCACTTCAGCGACATTTCAGCTTGCCTGTTTGGCTTTCCCAAGCATGGCCCCTCTGCTGCCGCCAATGGCTGTAAAGGGAACTGCAGGGCTGCCCACTGGTGCTGCTACACACAGCATTAGCTAAACTGAAACTCCCCTAATATTTATTCTAATGTATGTTAGCATTAGAATAGACATTACAGTTGAGGAACTGTCAATCATTACTTGCACTGCTACACTGTGGTGCGGATTCAGCGCTAGTGACACAGGCTGCTTCCCGAATTGTGGAATGCATATTCAACATGAATGTGGAAACACAGTCTAACAAGGGTATTCTGGTGATTCCATAAAAAAATAAAATTCACAAAAAAGGTAGCACTCACTGACCTTTCCCGCTTGTCTAAGTTGCTCCTAGTCCCAGATTCAAACTTTTACAAATGATCCCAGATTTACATCCTGGCACCACGCCTGGAATCTCCCAACATGCATTGCACCTCAGAGAGAACTGCAGGTACCCACCCACCACTGGCTTGTTCTCCTTCTGCTTTGGCCAGATTCATCATAGGTGTGAGTCAGTTACAGAAGATAAGTTACAGCTTGCCTGGCCTGCAAAAGAAACAGAGATCACATGTCCCCTGTCTCAGAAGGGAGGGGCAGGACAGAGGAGTGAAGACAAAGTGGAAAAGGCAGTGAGGAGTTTTGGCAGCTTCCATCAGTGTGTCACAGGAGGAGTTGAAGACAAACAGCCCAATTCATGAAACAAAAAGCTATTACAAACAAGATTAAATTATGGATGAGGATTGAACTGGGTTAAATCCTCCTAACCAGAGTACTGTTTTAAGGTGTCACTGTCTTATTTTTATTTACTTTTTTTTGTTGTTGCATAAATCAATAGTACAGTTGATTTTAAGAAACTTTGTAATTTGGTTTATTAGGCAAATATGGCATTATCTGCATTCAAAAAGACTTTCCCCAGGTCCTCCCCCCTCCCTTCTCTCTCTCATTCACTGCTCATTATCAGGAAATCAAGTCTTGTTGCATCAGACATGCCCCTGTCTGTTCTATGAAGGGGGGAGGAGGGAGAATAGTCGGCAGCAGAGAGCAGAGAACAAAGGATAGGGAGCTGTGTGAAAGCCTCTATTCAGAGGTCAGAGAGGTCAGTGCTGACGTCAGAGGAGATAGCCCAGTGATGTAGTTGTAAATTAACTCTTTGTTGTCCTGTTTTGGTGCCTCATCTCCTTCCACCCCTCCCCTCTCCATAGAGAACAATAAAGACAGGGGGGGAGCTTCAAACTGCTTTCTCATGATAAAAATGCATTTATTGGCTAATAAACCCAATTACAAAGTTTCTTAATATCGCCTGTACTATTGATTTCTTAAAAAAACAAACAAACAAAAAAAAAACTAAACTACAGGTACACTTCAAGTTAGTATACTACATGATGTGTTTTTCAATGTGTAGCTTTGGCTTTCACAATAACCTTAACATGTGACATGGCATTGTGTGGCTTGTTACCAGTCCAAGCAGTTGTTCTGTGTAACTTTTAGACAAGATTTTGCTTCTTCCTTATATCTACCAAGGAAAGCAATATATACATACTTTTATTACTGGAGATTGAGGACTGAGGAAAAACAGTTTTGGCTCTGTGCTCTGATATCAGACTTGCAATGTGAACAGAACATTCGATTGCTGCTATAATCAATTATTCCAATATTGTCACCTGGGTTTTCCTCCTGAACACACGCAGCCTATTATATCAGATTGCACATAGAGGAAATATGCCTGTGTGTCTAAGCTCTCAGGAAAACTTAAATACTTTGTTATGCTGATCTCAGTGGAGCTAGAATGCATCAGGAGAGCTATCAGCTTCCCATGGGAGGTGCTGAGATGTTAAAAGTGATTCAAGTAGTGTACTGATCAGGCGAAATTACACTGTATTCCATCGCTCTGAAGCAGGAAGGGAAAGTAGTATTTTCTGCTTTACTCTAGAGACCTAACAATTCGCCTGTGTTTAAGTATGTTCGTATGTGGCCTGTAATAATCCTGCATAGAGCTCTGTTTATTCATACAAATACTAAATACACAAAAAGGGAGAATAAACTCTGATAACGGATTGCTACGTTTTGTATAAAATAAACTTGTATCCTATGTATACATAAACACCCTTTTAGATAACTGTCCAATTCAGGTGCTTATTGACTATGTATAAGTTGATCGGTGCTTGTTAAAAGGACCATTTACATGGTCCATTTGCCAAAGGTAAATGCACAAATGATTGCTAGATTGGCTAATGTAGCCATTCACATTGTTGGCGGCATATCCCCTATTTTTAGTGTCACATGAAAGATGTGATTGTTGAGCATGTTAGGCTGCTCTTACACAGTACAGTTCTTTGTCAAAAAGGCATGCAGTTTTAGGCCATGTGCAGACTGCGTAAGAGAGTGGCCGTGGCGTGACCCGGCCGGGTCACGGAACGGCCAGTCTCTGAAAAGATCATCTCCGGCCAGGATTCCATAGAACACAAGGCAACGTATGTTTTCGTAAAAAGTACGGCTGTTGTTGCCGATTGCAACAACGGCCGTACTTTTACGAAAATATACGTTGTGTGAACATAGCCTTAAAGCGAATGTTAAAAAATATTTTTCATAATATTTTATCATATAACTTTAAGGGGAGTTTCTGTCTTCCCCCATTGACAGTTTGTATGGAACAGTCCATGTAGCTTTATCATGTAGGAAGTGCTCAGAGCAGAGCAACACATGTAATTTCTTGGGGGTCAACAAGAGATCACATGATCAACTAAAGGAAATGATTCCAGGAACTTTCAAATAGCATCTATGCTGAAAATGCCAGCTCAGGCAAACACAGACAAACAGGCAAACACTGCCTAAGGTTCAACAATCCACTGTAAACAAAGTCTTACCATAATATGTCTACAGCAACTTAGCAGACATGTGTTGGCATTGTTATAGTCTACTGTGTGTAGTCTGATCGTGGCTGCCACTTCCTGACATACATTTAATTAAAGCGACTCTGTACCCACAATCTGACCCCCCCAAACCGCTTGTACCTTCGGATAGCTGCTTTAAATCCAAGATCTGTCCTGGGGTCCGTTCGGCAGGTGATCAAGTTATTGTCCTAAAAATCAACTTTTAAACTGGCAGCCCTGTGCCAAAGGGCCATGGCATAGATTGTGTATGCATTAGGCTGGCACATCCTCTCTGTCCCTCCACCCCGCCCTCCTTATCATTAGTAATGCTCCAGGCAGATTTTCTACTATTCATCACCTGTGAAAGCACGGCACATGGGCTGGATTGTTAAGGCACCTGTGCAGTGTTCAGACAGGAGAAAATGTTCTAGGGGCATTCCTAATGATAAAGAGGGTGGGGAGGAGGGACGGAGGGGTGGTGCAAAGGTATGGCACAGATACTTTAAGCCACTGCCGTTTGACACAGGGCTGCAAGTTTAAAAGTTGTTTTTTAGGACAATAACTGCATCACCAGCCAAACGGACCCCAAGACAGATCTTGGATTAAAAGCCGCTATCCGAAGGTACAAGTGGTTTAAGGAGGGACAGATTGTGGGTACAGAGTCACTTTAAGTTTCTAGTAATTATGACATCAGATTGGGCAACTACTAGTTTATTTGTAAAGGACCTTTTTTATTTGAATTTTTACATTTTTGGGAATATAACATGATATCACCACTATGACTTGTCTTAAAAGAGGTAAAATTGCTTAATAATTGTGGGTCCCACATCTTAGACCCCTATTCACAAATTCCTGGCTAAAGCATGCTCCATTGACTTCATAAGATAGGTCCTTACAGGCCTACATGGGTGACCAGACCCCTCTGCTCCTTACAGGTGAGGGTTCTAGATGTAGGACCTGCACATAAGCATCCTGTGGATATGCCATAAATGATTAAGAGCACTGATACTGCATATTCACAAAATCATTTGCCTTTGTATTCTTCATTATACTATAATAATTCTACTGCAATTCAATAAAAATCATCCGCCATTTACAAATACACCCCAATGTCCACATTGATAGAATTCTATGGCTCTTGATAACACAGGTCTAATTAAACAATTAATCACCAACAGCTAATTAGTAGTTTCCTGGGTGGATGGACAATTTCTGCTATTTAAATCTACTAAGAACATAAACAATCTATTAAGTACTGTATATGTAATTATACAAAGCAATCATTTACCCCCTTTTGCTCTCTTCAAAATGAACAATGTTTTTGTTTGATCAGATCCTCTCACTGCGGGAATGATTGACCAGAAAGTAGTTATCAGCAATTTACATTGCCATTGTATTGCCCAGTTTGTATGCATATTGTCAAACAACAAACTTAAAGGGAATGTACCATCAGAAAATTACATATTGTTTAAATAATGTTTTTATGTTGAACATATTTTTTAAGAATTTTTGGTGACCTTTTTCCAAATTTCATTCTTACCACTGGGGCTAAAACTAAGCTTCCTGTTGTGTCTGTAGTGATAAGTGTAGGTAACTGTTAAGTGATCTGTACAGCATTGCAGCAACATGTGACACCAGTAGAGGGAGGAGAAAATAGCAGCTCTCAGTGGAATGACCTCTTGAAAGGTCACAGAGCGTGCTCAGCAATGTTTTACATTTATCTCAAGGGGACAGAGTCTGTCTATTGTGGTCTATGTCCGTGAGTCATGCTGTAACACATGTCACTAAGTGCTGTTGAAAACAGTCCAGGCAAGATGGCAGCCCCCATATCAATGTACAAAGAGTGAAAAAAAAAATAACAGTCATAAAATAGAAACAGATTGGAATACAAGAACAAGTTTTAGTATCAGATTCTATTCAGTAAAAGAAAATTTAGGTGACACGTTCCCTTTAAAGCGAATGTACCATCAGATGCGTCACTTTTTTTTTTTTTTTACATTACCTGATTAGCACCAGCACAGGGATCCCGGTGGCAAGGGTCCTTTTTGTAAAACACTGCCCAGTTTCAGTTCTCGACACTGTTCTTTTGCCATGTACCATCCTGGCTTTATGCACATGGGGCGGACCTGGCATACCCTCCACTCTGCGATGCGCCTCCATTGAAAATAACATCATAAAGCATGGGAACTGGGCAGTGCTTAAAAAAGAACACCGCCCGGGATCCCCATGCTGGCGCCAATTGGGTAATGTAAAAAAAAAAAAAAAAAAAAAGTGATGTACCTGATGGTACATTCTCTTTAAAATAGGTACCAGTGTATCAATCGATATAATGAATATAATGGGTGGGTGTTCATTCTCCTAACCATACAGGTTGATTTGTCTACCGTCTGTAACCACACACAGAGCACCTACAAGGGTATTCTGCCTTTAAAAAGATAAAGATGATACCTGGATTCATCCTTGCCTCCATTTATTCCTAACATCCCCACTCATTGTGCCTCAAGTATTGTGCCTGAGCTTCTTACGTGGAATGTACCTACTTTG
This sequence comes from Dendropsophus ebraccatus, assembly GCF_027789765.1. Classification (NCBI taxonomy): domain Eukaryota; kingdom Metazoa; phylum Chordata; class Amphibia; order Anura; family Hylidae; genus Dendropsophus; species Dendropsophus ebraccatus. Next base: position 50,835,133 of record NC_091458.1, read on the forward strand.
CACCAATATAATACTTCTAGTAAAAGCAAATAAAATATATTTTTCTTTATAGAAGATAGAACAATGTTGGGTTGTCCAGTATAATTATCACTGTTTAATAAAATCCAAATTCTAAGTAATTTCCATTTAAATCACAGTAGACATAGGGATTCCTACTGTGATAAGAGGACTGTGGATGGGAGGCTTTCTTGTTGTGCATTCACTGAGTGATCCAGGCACTGTGGGCTGATGTGACAGATCCACTAATTAAGAAATATATTTGTTAAGAAATCATTGGGCACTTTTCTTATTGGGATAATTCATGTACTTTTAGATACACAAAGGAGTTTGACGAGTTTGTCAGCCCAAGAGGTCAACAAAGATTTTGCTCATACTTTCTTTCCTAAACTAAAATCGCATTTATTTTCTATGCGATGAATAGGCTTAATGTATTATGGTTAGATGTTAGGTATGTGCAGCCAAGGCAGTGGTCACACACCGTTATTTGAAGTGAAAAAATGGGCATTATTTGATAATAACGGCTGTAAAAAAATTATAATAATCATTATTTCCGGCTGTCCTTATCATATGGCGGCCGTTATTGTGAAAAAACTTTTTTAACTTTAAAAAAACGATGTATGAACATAGCGCTACATATGTAGAAAATTCATATATACAGTCATGGCCAAATGTTTTGAGAATGATACAAATATTAATTTTTACAAAGTCTACTGCTTCAGTTTTTAAAATGGCAATTTGCATAAACTCCAGAATGTTATAAAGAGTGAACAGCTTAACAGCAATTACTTGCAAAGTGAATATTTGCCTAGAAAATGAACTTTATCCCCCAAAACACATTTCAACATCATTGCAGCCCTGCCTTAAAAGGACCAGCTAACATCGTTTCAGTGATTGCTCCATTAACACAGGTGTTGATGAGGACAGGGCTGGAGATCAATCTGTCATGATTAAGTAAGAATGACACCACTGGACACTTTAAAAGGAGGCTGGTGCTTGGCAAAAAGGCTCCAGGGCGTCCAAGAAGACCAGCAAGTGCCAGGACTGTCTCTTAAAAGTGTTTCAGCTGCGGGATCGGGCTACCAGCAGTGCAGAGCTTGCTCAGGAATGACAGCAGGCAGGTGTGAGTGCATCTGTACGCACTGTGAGATGGAGACTCTTGGAGCAAGGCCTGGTCTCAAGGAGGGCAGCAAAGAAGCCGCTTCTCTCCAGAAAAAAGACTGATTTTCTGCAAAAGGTAAAGGGAGTGGACTGCTGAGGACTGGGGTAAAGTCATTTTCTCTGATGAATCCCCTTTCCGATTGTTTGAGACATCTGGAAAACAGCTTATTCGAGGAGACGAGGTGAGCGCTACCACTAGTCTTGTCTCATGCCAACTGTAAAGCATCCTGAAACCATTCATATGCGGGGTTGCTTCTCAGCCAAGGGAATCGGCTCTCTCACAGTCTTGCCTAAAAACACAGCCATGAATAAAGAATGGTACCAGAATGTCCTCCAAGAGCAACTTCTCCCAAACGTTCAAGAGCAGTTTGGCGATCAACAATGCCTTTTCCATCATGATGGAGCATCTTGCCATAAAGCAAAGGTGATGACTAAATGGCTCAGGGAACAAAACATAGAGATTTTGGATCCATGGCCTGGAAACTCCCCAGATCTTAATCCCATTGAGAACTTGTGGTCAATCATCAAGAGACGGGTGGACAAACAAAAACCAACAAATTCTGACAAAATGCAAGCAATGATTGTACAAGAATGGACTGCTATCAGTCAGGATTTGGTCCAGAAGTTGATTGAGAGCATGCCAGGGAGAATTGCAGAGGTCCTGAAGAAGGGTCAACACTGCAAATATTAACTTGTTGCATTAACCCATTCTGTCAGTATAAGCTTTTGTTACTCATAATATGATTTCAATTATATTTCTGTATGTGACATCTGACAAACACACATAAAAACCAGAGGGCAGCAGATCATGTGAAAATATAATATTTGTGTCATTCTCAAAACTTTTGGCCATTACTGTATATGGTGTCTAGATGTCTAGACTGGACATGTTGTCCCTCTAGCTTCTCTTCTGCTTCTAATAAGGTAATCCAGCACTATTGTGACCTTTGTTTTATCTCTTACTTATGTATGTGCAGTATTGATCCACTGTAGACTGCAAGCAACTTATGCCTTCTAATAATCTTGTTTCAGCTTGGACTAATTCATTAAAGGGGATGTCAGATTTAGATTTGAAATATTTTTTTGAGGAATACTGTGTTAATGGTCTTGTTCAGAACCTCATCTGTTAACCAAAGTAGGAAGGGTCTGCAAAGAGCATGTCTTTCTCTGGAGGACTTGGCATGTATATTCATTATATAGATAACCCATAGATTTAGGCCATGTTACTATAGCATATGCCTAGGAATGCACACGTCCAAAGTTACGCCCCCATTTTGTTTTACCAATAGCCATGCAATGATAAACCCAGCAACACCTGGCTATTGGTGAACACATGGGGCATGGTTTTCACAGCTTTCATTCATAGGCAAAACGACCTTCAATGAAAACTAAGAGAAACCATGCCTCTTATCTGCTCCGTTTTCCATACTGTAGGTAAGCGTCATGGTTTCTGACTTTGTAACTACCGTATATAGGAGATTCCTTCAACTTTTATGTTGTAATAAAAACTGCTATGGTAAAGTTTTCTGTGGTGTGTATTTTATCCCTGGACCTTAAAGGGGTAGTGCGGCGCTAAACATTTATTCACAAAACACACATTACAAAGTTATACAACTTTGTAACATGTGTTATGTAAGTGAAATGCCCCCTTCCCCGTGTTCCCCCCCAACCCGGATTGGCTGAGAACAGCATAACTGTGCTCAGCCAATTGTGGCTGAGAAGCTGATGACGCGGCAGAGGGGGCCGGCATGAGGGACGACTGGAGCGGTTTGGCCGGTCTCCCGAAGATGTCGTCATTGTCCCAAGATGGCGGCTGGGGGTCGACAGTAATACGGTGAGTATAATGCCCCACACTTCCAGGGTAGGGGGAACACGGGGAAGGGGGACATTCACTTACATAACACACATTACAAAGTTGTATAACTTTGTAATGTGTGTTATTTTGTGAATAAATGTTTAGCGCCGCACTACCCCTTTAAAGAGGACATAAAAAGAGGGGTCTGTATCGGACGCTTGTTCTGCAGCATTCTTCCGTCCAATCTGGTTACTGCTATTGGTTTCCTTTGCAAGAGCAGGTAGGCGAAATTGTGGCTGATGGACATATATTCTAGGGAATGGAATCAGCAAATACTATGTGAATGGTAATAGCGCAGTGTATCACAAAATGTAATTTCATCTGGAGTTTTTGTTGAGTCCACTTTCCAAACCAAAGTAGAGAACTTTAGTAAATCTCCCCCAGTGACTTCTACCAAGAGGTCTCCAGCACTTGCTGATACCCTGTCTCCCAGTCTCATTAATAATAGACAGAACAGTAATACCTGGCTGGCGCAATGTGGTTCTTATAAGTGCATTGATACCAGATGTACTTGCTGTACGTATGCCAAGGAAGTACATATGATAATGGACAGTATTAATAAAACAGCAGCAGACAAAACACTTTACCAACTGCAACAGCACATATGTGATTTATCTGGTCCAGGATGTAACTTATAACATCTGTTAGGTTGGCCGTACTATATGATAGCTGAAACAATACATACAGGAGCATATACAGTAAGAGATGCCAACACTTCTTGGTTGCTGAATCTATATAATGTTTCTAAGCACTTTAGATTTGTCCACTCTTTTGGCTTTTTTTCAATTTAGTAGCAAACAATGGGTCAGTACACCTTTAGGCGGGGTTCACACAACGTCTTTTTTTGGCTGTTCGATGGTCATCTTTGTGGACGTCCGTCATTTTGAGGTCAAATAATGTCCATTATATTGAAAGAACGTCCATAATTTCAAAATAACGAACATTATTAGACCTCTAAATGACAGACATCCACAATGACGGCTGTCAAACGGCCAAAAAAAACGTTGTGTGACCATAGCCTTAAAGAGTATCTGTCATTATAAAGGTATTTTGAGATGTTATCAGACACTCATCACTGCTGACACCTGCTGCGAAGAAAGTGCGGCAGTGCACGCCACTTTCTTGCTGGTTGCTTGATTAGGTGAGGGAGTGGAGCGCACTTGGCACTCTGTCACTGGCTGTATCAACATTTCACAGTGGGTCTCAGCAGTAAAAAAATTTATAACATGGAATGTGGCCAATGATTGCTGCAAAGGGCTGCACAAATGACCTAGCAATCATTGGTGTGGCCCTACCTGCATGATCCCCGAGCCATGTAATAGGCCCTGTAATGGCCTCTATCTATAAGATTAGTGCTCTTTCACATAGCGGCTTGGGATATCTAATAGAGTGCTTAGGGCTCTGTTGCATTAGGTGCCTATTAATATGTCTGAGACTGGGTATACTGGAGGAATCTCTGATACTCTACGAACCTATGTAATACTATATACAGAAATGATGTCATAAAAATATAATGTTGGGTCTAGTTCTGTACTTTGATGTGTTTGACCGCGTCTGTGCAGAACATACACTATGTGCGGAGATGGGAATTTCCTTTTAGCTTGCTGGTCGTCCAGCATTGAATTGCGGATAAAGTACCATCACTATGCCTATGTGCGCACATACTGTGCAGCTCCAGTGCTCATTATACTTCATACTTCACTGGTTTCTCTATAATCTATGGGGTTCCCTGGTGTTCTTCAGAAGTATTATTAAATTATTTTGTGAAGTCAGCTTGAGGGTCCTTTTCTCCATCATTTTGGAGACAAGTACTTTTCACGGCTCCCCTGAGTCCAAGTTCTCCAACTTTATACCATATCTTGTTATTAAATGACGTATAGAAAAGCGGCGCTGTACTAAAATAAAATCCTATTACCTGAGTTTAGTTTGCATTTGCTTTATCAGTATACAAGCTACAGTCTTATATGCTCCGCTGAGAGTACTACGAGTTGGAAGAAGTGATTGATTTCATTTGCAGTTTGCTTAATATCTCTACCTGGCATTAGGAAACATACCATGGGGGCCTATGTATCATAACACTTTTCCTGCTTAGCGCTTCTCCAATTTGATGATACTTCTCCAAGCATTCATTAACCAAGCAACCAAACTCCTATGAACACATACATCAGCTACTGAATTACAGCTTCTCACATAAGAAACCTAGGCCACATCAATTGTGGTGTGAATGTCCCATGCCAGCCAATGGTTGACAACTGGTTAATGTGGCCAGTTGAGCCTTTTGTATCATATTAATTACAGAAGACATCAGATAGCAGGGAAATTAATGGTGAATTACTGAATAAGGGAGTTATGGATTTAGCGCAATGCTTTTACAAATTACAACTAAAGTCAATCTGTTGTTTTAGATGGAAAGGCCATTAAATTAACCAACCAAGTACAAAACAAGCTGCTATATGTACAACCTTGACATGAACAGTGGAAACCAAGAAGCAAACCAGAAAAATAGAGGAAACCAGTCACCAGACTGCAACTCTTGGATTTCCTAAGGCCTCGTTCCCACTTTTGTGATGCAGAATGCAGCTGGGACCATTGCCCATTTCTTTACCAATAGCCGATGGATGTTGCTGGAGTTATCAGTAATATTGGCCACCTATTGTTAACCACATGGGGTGTGGTTTTGGCTTTATGCAAAGACCGCAATGTGGGGACACAGCCTAATCACTGACATTGTTTAAGCAATGACATAATAACACTATGCCCCTCTGCTAAGCATTAAAAATGGTGCTGCTGTGGCACTCTCTTTAGGGAAAAGGCAGAGCTATTATTTTAAATTGTAGACAATCTCTGTAAGTACAGTAAATGTACCATCATGCATAGAAATACGGCAGCTACAATTGACGGGCAGCTCATTTTAATGGTTAAAATCTTCAACAATGAAGGTCTAATGGAGTGCTCAATGAGTAATCTGCCATCTTGAGGATGCAGTGATGAGTAAGTCCTGTCTATAGGTCTAGCCTGAAATTCAAAAACTTCTGTGAGAAAGTGAAACAAAAAGTAAGAGTAAAAAAGAAAGAAAACAAGTAAAACATTGCTAGTCAGGGTAAACTGCTCCGGTGCACTGTTAGGGGCACTGCTGTGTCATTCTTCCCGACCCTTTTAATGATAATGAGTGGAGGGGGCGGCAGTGCTCCTAACAGTGCACCAGAGTGGAGTTTACCCCGACTAGCAGCACGGGACCAGCGCTATAGGGGGCTATCAGCAGGTTAGATTAGTTAGATGTTAGTTAGATGACTTCATTGTAAAGTATTATTAAATTAAAAATATACGGCCTTTAAATTATGTCCACATTTTACCTTATTTTACAGTGTGTACAGTAAGAATGTATAAGAAAATGTATATGTATGTATAAGAAAGTCTATTTAGTTGGTTTTTAGGCTATGTTCACACACCACCAAAATGACAGATTTTTTGCACACCGTCATTTAACAGCAAATAACAGCCTTTATTTTAAAACTGCCGTTAGTATAGGAATAATGGCAGTCGTTATAAAATAACCACCGTTGTTTGTCACTAAATGGCAGTGTGTGAACATAGCCTCAGGCTGTTTAAAGCAAGGCATGATAAATGATCAGACATTTTTGAGCAGTGTGTAGTAAACCGAGTGACCTATAAAGCAAATGATTAATTGTAATCATGTAAATGATACTGAACATACTTTACCCTCCACTGAGTACCTACAACCTGCACGCTCAATGCACTGTTCAGGTGAACTATCAATCATGACTGTCCAATAAATCTCATAACTCTAGGATCGATGGTTTCTTCTTGGGTGCTGTTATATGGTACTACGACTGCAGGTCACACTTGTGATTTGTCAATAATTGCTTAGCGGCACCTGGCCTCGAATGTTCAAAGGATGGCAAGTCTAGGTGACGCCTGCAATTAGCAGTTAAAGGAGAAGTCCAGCAAAAATTTTTATAAAAGTATTGTATTGCCTCCCAAAAGTTATACAAATCACCAATATACACTTATTACAGGAAATGCTTATAAAGTGCTTTTTTCCCTGCACTTACTACTGCATCAAGGCTTCACTTCCTGGATAAAATGGTGATGTCACGACCCGACTCCTAGAGCTGTGCGGGCTGTGGCTGCTGGAGAGGATGATGGCAGGGGGACACTGAGGGACACAGGACACTGGAGAGACACTGAGCATCCCCCTGCCATCATCCTCTCCAGCAGCCACAGCCCGCACAGCTCTAGGAGTCGGGTCGTGACATCACCATGTTATCCAGGAAGTGAAGCCTTAAAGTAGTAGTAAGTGCAGGGAAAAAAGCACTTTATAAGCATTTCCAGTAATAAGTGTATGTTGGTGATTTGTATAACTTTTAGGAGACAATAGGATACGCTAATAAAAATTTCTCTCTCACTTGCTGTTACCCTTTCCATGCACTGCTATCAGACTACGTTTGCCAGTAGTGTTTGCAGTGCAAGTTCCTGCCCCTCAATGCCACACACACTGACCCTTCTACCCCCTCTCCATCCTCTGTCACACCTGCATGCGCAGGCTGTGCTCAGCAAACAGACTGGATGTGAGACAGTGGTCACATGATCTCTCCTGGGAGGGACAGGAGAAGAGCAGGAGACATAGTGGAATGCACAGAGGCAGTTTTATTCACTTTCTGGATGTCAATTAACTACCAGTGCACCAAAACTGCGCAGACACAGTAATACATTATATAGAGACGTCTTAATAACTTTCAATGTATTTTTAAAAATTATTTTTCCTATACTTTTAACTTCCTATACTATTAACATATAGCTTTGTACCTGATTATTCTGTTTTTTCAAAGGTTTAACTCTATTCCTGTGTACAGAACTCTTCATATGACTGACCATGGCTTATATCTCTCTCCTGTGTACCAAACCCTGCAATTAGAAAGGATAGTTCCAGCACTCAGTCGTCCAAATCCAATTCCTTTATTGTAGCATAGCAAAAAAAACAACAAACAATAAAATCCTGACAATCGCTGACATGTTTTGGTCTATTCAGACCTTAGTCATAGCATCTATGACTAAGGTCTGAATAGACCGAAACATGTCGGCGATTGTCAGGATTTTATTTATTTTATTTTTTTTGCTATGCTCAGTAAATGAATTGGATTTGGACTGCTTGTTATTTGGTGATAGCTCACACCTCCGTGTACCAGCAGGAGGGGATATACATGCAGGTAAGGTCAGCTGATCATCCTTTCTCCTTGTGCTGTGCTGAAACCCTGCAATTCATCTGACAGTAATTGTGAACTGTGTCATTGCCTCTGCCTTTGGACCGTAGATCTACAAACCAGCATTGTTACACAGAAAAATATCTTGGGAACAGATTTGGAATTGTTTTCAAAACTGAAAAATATAGCTTTACAAAAAAGGCACATATGAGTCTACCCCTTGACCATGCATGCCCTCCCTGAATGTATTGTGGCCCCTTAATGGAGACAAAGGGGGACATTTATTAAGTCCGGCGTTTTTTACGCCGGACTTATAAATGTCCCCACATCTCCGGCGCTACAGAGATTTTTGTGAGGCGGACTGCCTCTACATAAATCCAGTGCGCGTTGGTGCGCACAGCCAAAAACCTACGCCACCTGAAAGGTGGAGTAGGTTTTCGGCGTATCTTTTAGTTGAAAAAATTATAAATCGCGCGGACTCTGAGTCCGCACCCAACGTTCCGAATGAATCTGACAGATGGCAAGTCAAAGGACTGCTGGGTATGACTGGTGACAGATCAGTCACAGCTTGATGAAACAGAAAAATGCAATATACAATGCAGATGTGAACCTGGCCTACAAAAAACTAACATAAAAAAGTTGTGACCTAGATAAAGGTCTTTTGGGCTGCTGTCTGGATGTGTGCATCCTGCAATACCTTCTGCTTGTTCTGTTTAGCTTGCTGTAAATTCCCAGCACCATGCCTGCCGTGCAGTAAACATAACCTATTGCTTATATTTACTTTGTGATTGCTCATTATATTCGACTGGATCAGAGTGTAAAAGCTTGTAGGCATAAAATAAATTATGAAAAACATGCTCAAATTCACAAGAACTGGTTAACATGATCCAATTTCCTACTTGGTAATACACCGTCTGAGCAAGATGACATTCACAGACTGGAAATGCAAAATGATTACCTTGCGATGACATGGATGGTATATTCTGACAGAATGTTGTACCATTCATTGCTTTTAACAAAAATTATTATGCCTACCGCCAGCAGTACCGCACATCAAGGCCATTTCAAGGCACACACCCTGTATTTTTACCATTGGAAAGACAAGATATGTGATTTGATAACTGTATGCCTGGGAAATGGTAGAAATATCACTACAAATCCCAGTTTACAACTACTGAAGGACCATGTTAGAATAAAGCTTACTATCTAATGTATGTGGGGGCCTTCTGGCCTTACTCTGATAGAGATGCCTGGCAGCTGCTTCCCTCTCTCTCCCCATTCAAAACACTTTGACTAGGCCAAGCGTGCACGTGTATAGAGAGATAAGGGTAGGTAGCCATCAGGCGACTGAGTTCGTCCTACAGCTATCTTATGTGTATAATTGCAGATCAGTCACCCATGCACCATTGCTCCTTGGGATATCCAGCTGAGCTTCCGGTGAGCTGCGATCGTCTATGTGATTATCTTCTGTGTATGGTCAGCTGTAGAAGGAATGAACTATGACACGTACGAATCATACAAAGGCGTAATGTGTGTGTATATATATATATATATATATATATATATATCAGACATGTCACTATTTTTTTACACAGAGTAAAAATGAAGACCATCATAAGCTAATAAACACACTCTACACCATACATGATAAAGCGGTGTAAGGTAAACTTCAACACAAATGTTACCACTGACTTTATCGTAAAAAGTGCTTTATGCTGCGTTTACATGAAGTGATAATTTGCCCAATCGATTGTTTAACGATTTTGAAGCAACAATTTGGTTTTTATAATGATCAGCGTTTAGACAAATTGTTAGAAAATTTGTAAGAAAAATCGTTATTGTGATCATTTTTAAGATCGCTTAAGCCCAATCTGTCACATAGGGTGAATCTTTGAAAGACTGTTTACACCAAGAGATTTGCGAACGGCGAACAGCGATTTGAGGACATGCTGAAAGATCAAAATGAACAATTTCTCGATCGTCGCTTGATCACTCGCTGTGTTTACACATACCGATTATCGCTCAAATTCGATAGTTATTGCGAAAATTCGAACAACAATCGTTCCGTGTAAACGCAGCATAAGAAGACACAATTAATCACACAGCTGGGCTGCATGAACAATTAGTGTATTGTTCGTGCAGCCACTTAAAGATATTGCTATCAGCTGCACATCCCCTGGATACAAGGAGATGTGTGATGATGGCAATAAATTTTGAAGCCAAACAAAAGATGCGTTCAGCGAAGGATCAGGCATTTTCTCACTATAATGGAAGATGAACATGAATGTGTGACTACATATTGTGGACACCCTAGGTCTGTTCTTGGTATTAGTCTAGATCTAGTGGTGTAGCTCCCATAAAGGCAGAGCATGCCACTGCAACGGGGCCAATGCACTAAGGGGGCCCACAGGCTCCTGGTCCTTTAACCCTTTAAGGACATGGCCCATTTTCGTTTTTACGTTTTCGGTTTTTCCTCCTTGTGCATAAAAGGTCATAGCACTTGCATTTTTCCACCTAGAAACCCACATGACCCCTTATTTTTTGCGTCACTAATTGTACTTTGCAATTACAGGCTGAATTTTTGCATAAAGTACACTGCGAAACCAGAAAAAAATTCAAAGTGTGGTGAAATTGAAAAAAAAAACGCATTTCTTTTATTTGGGGGAAATGTGTTTTTACGCCATTCGCCCTGGGGTAAAACTGACTTGTTATGCATGTTCCTCAAGTTGTTACGATTAAAACGATATATAACATGTATAACTTATATTGTATCGGATGGCCTGTAAAAAATTCAAACCGTTGTTAACCAATATACGTTCCTTAAAATCGCTCCATTCCCAGGCTTATAGCGCTTTTATCCTTTGGTCTATAGGGCTGTGCGAGGTGTCATTTTTTGCGCCATGATGTGATCTTTCTATCGGTACCTTGATTGCCCATATACGTCTTTTTGATCGCTTTTTATTACATTTTTTCTGGATTTGATGCGACCAAAAATGCGCAATTTTGCACTTTGGGATTTTTTTGCGCTGACGCCGTTTACCGTACGAGATCAGGAATGTGATTTATTAATAGTTCGGGCGATTACGCACGCGGCGATACCAAACATGTTTATTTATTTATTTATTTGTTTACTTTTATTTAAAACCTGGGAAAAGGGGGGTGATTCAGACTTTTATTAGGGGAGGGGGCTTTTTACTATAAACAACACTTTTTTTTTTTTTTTTACACATATACTAGAAGCCCCCCTAGGGGACTTCTAGTATATACACTTGGATCTCTCATTGAGATCTCTGCAGCATAGATATGCTGCAGAGATCCATGAGATCGGCACTCGTTTGCTTTCGGCTGCTGCAGCCGAAAACGAACGAGTGCCGAGCCGAGGACGGCGCCATCTTGGACGCGTCCCCGGCCGGCATCAGTAACGGAGATCGCTCCTCCGGGACAAGGTCCCGGAGGAGCGATCTCCCCCACTAGACACCAGGGAAACGTTGCCTCCGGTAATCGGAGGCAGCTGTCAACTTTGACAGCTGCCTCCGATTAGCTAATTAGCGGGCACGGCGATCCGGCCGTGCCCGCTAATAGCAGCGGTCCCGGGCTACTCGCGGCACCCGGGATCGCGGCACCGCGGCACCGCGCGGCCCCGCTTTGAAGTGCAAGTGAGGACATAGGACGTACCGGTACGTCCTATGTCCTTAAGAGGTTAAATGCAGATAATGGCATATTTGGCCATTTACCCAATTACAAAGTTTCTTAAAATCGCCTGGACTATTGATTTCTGCAAAAAAAAAAAAAAAAAAATACGACAGTGACTCTTTAACTGTGAGCATTCAGGATGAATGCTGGGGCACTCTGACTGGCAAGCCACTCCTTTCCTGCCCCGCCAGTCTCTCTTGTGTCCGGAGGCAGCATTTCACCTCCAGCCACAAGAACTCCCCAAATACACATACCTACCTGGCCTGGTGCGGTTGTCCGGTGTTCGTTCTACCAGCTCCCAGGGAATGAGTGACGTTACTTGTCTGCCGGGGAGCTAGGAGAATGAAGGAATGCTGGGGGGCTGTGCCAGACCAGGTGAGTATAGGGGGGAGAGGAGCTGTAAAGGATTTATAGGGCCCCGTAGTTTTTTTTTGCTATGGGGCCCCATGATTCCTAGCAATGCCCCAGTCCAGATCCCGGACAGAGTTATGGCTAGATTTTCCTTCACCTAGAGCAAAGATCACTATAAAGAGTCTAAATGCCCTGTCCTAGGTTAACACTGTCGTCACTGTGTTCTTAGTGGTCTCAGCAGTTGGTCTCCCACCAATAAAACATTTGTTATATAAATATTATAAATAATGGAACTTGAAGTGTGGGCTCTTTATAAAGAAACAAATTACATATTACAGAGAATGATGAGAAGAAAGTAAAATTATTCATCTCTTTTTTCTCTAGTGTATTCACAGAGGAAAATGAAATGTCAAACGAAATGCAGGGGAAGGTAAACTCTCCATTAAATGTCACCTGTCTTACCTACAAAAAAGTTTATCAGCACCTTAAAATTAAAAGAAACAAATTGGATGTCAATTATGCCTGCATGCTAAGGGAATCAAGTAATATAATAAATCTTTATTTTTTATTTTTAAAGGGGCTGTCCAGCGAAAATCTTTTTCTTTCAAATCAACTGGTGTCAGAAAGTTATACAGATTTATAATTTACTTCTATTTAAAAATCTCAAGTCTTCCAATACTTATCAGCTGCTGTATGTCATGCAAGAAATGTTTATGTTATGGGGATTCATAGAAAACAGAGACAGAGTTCCTGTCTCGGCCAGAGATGTCAGCAGAGGGCACTGTGTCAGACTAAAAATAAAACATTTCTTGCATGACATGCAGCAGCTGATAAGTATGGGAAGACTTGAGATTTTCAAATAGAAGTAAATTACAAGTCTATATGACTTTCTGATATCAGTTGATTTGAAAGAAAAAGATTTTCGCTGACCAACCCCTTTAACGGGATTATCTCAAGATTAAAAGTTAGTGTCTATCCACAGAATAGGAAATAACTAGCTGACCCCCTAGTTGGGGAATAACTAGCAGACACCCTAGTGTCTGCTTGGACCCCTAAAGATCAAGAGAATGTAGGTCATATGTCCCTTGGGTAATGGAGCAATGGTACTGCATATACTAGGGCACCACTCCATTTACTCTCGGAGGGATGGAGGGATGTACGCGTGCATGTTTATGGTGTAAGTGAAACTCAATGTGGATTTTTAGCAGTCTACTTCTTAACTTTCAACTATCACTGAAAAACATGTAGGTTTAAAACTTCTAACAGATTTTATTGGATATACATTAAAAACGTGGTCCAAAGAAAAAACAAAATATATCACCAAACATAGAAAAAACTTAGTGAATGATGCCGCACTAAACAAAATAATATAGAGGTAGTGTGTCTATTTATTCATCTATTCCCACACTACACCCTAATCGCTGCATAAATATACAGTATAGTGGCATCAATCTACCACACCAGACCGGGGTGGTAGATTGATGCCACTATACTGTATATTTATGCAGCGATTAGGGTGTAGTGTGGGAATAGATGAATAAATAGACACACTACCTCTATATTATTTTGTTTAGTGCGGCATCATTCACTAAGTTTTTTCTATGTTTGGTGATATATTTTGTTTTTTTTTTTTTGTTTTTTTCTTTGGACCACGTTTTTAATGTATATCCAATAAAATCTGTTAGAAGTTTTAAACCTACATGTTTTTCAGTGATAATTGTTTCTATGCTCATGTAGTGTATCTACATCCATCAACTATTTAGGTGGAAGTTTTTTTCAGTGACTGGTACTTCTTAACTTTGCAGCGAGTATTGCAGTGAAAGATATATATATATATATATATATATATATATATATATATATATATATATATATATACACACACACCCACACACACGTATATAACAATTCACAATAGGTCAATAGGTTGTGGTCAGAGCTCAGCCTCTCCTCTCCCTACCCAGGACACAGACCACACCTAGAGAACTCTCCCATAGAAATTAATAAGGTCCCCTCCAGTCAATTGTTCATATGTCCCTCGGAATTGATGTAAAGCATATCTCTACATGGTAAACAATCGGAAGACAGAAAAAGATTAAAAAGCAGAACATGTTCCAGTTTCTGGCTCTAATAAGTGAAACATTAAGGTGATCCATTCCCTTTAAACCAGGCATGGGGAACCTGCGGCCTTCCAGCTGTAGCAAAACTACAATTTCCATCATGCCTGGGCAGCCACAGCAAAGGTATCCCAGCTATGATGGGATTTGTAGTTTTGCAACAACTGTGGGCCTTAGGTTCCACACCCCTGCTTTAAACAATAAGTAAGCTTTCGTTTCATAAGGCCAAAGAACCCTCTTAATGTTTCAATGTGTTTATAAAATCAAAATGCCAACGAGAACAGAAGAGCGACGTCAGCTCTGTAAATCCATGAAATCTGCCAGTCCGCAAAATTACCCACACTGTGCACAGCACAGCTATAACAATAAGTAACTCAACAGTAAGTAGTCAACAACTCAATAAAGATCTTACAGTGTTACACACAAGTAGACCATGAGCGATTAGCAAGACAGAAACAAAGAACGCGTTCCAGGAAATGAACATTGAGGTTATGGCTTCCAGATACATAATCTAGGTGAAATATTCCTGCAGATAAGTGAAAATAAACGTCATCTTACTGGAACAAAGTCATCGGGGCCGCACTCTTCTCCTCGGTACTTGCAGCTGAGCAGCATTTCACGGATGTCATGTCCAGTCCGGTCATAGAATTCCTTCATGTTAAACGGCTTTGGCTTGAAGTTCCGGAAGTTGGCTTTTTCTTGAAGCACTTCCATGACTTTTTCATCGGCAAGGTGAGAGTCCGGAAGCTCATAACTGGAAGAAATGTGATAGAAACCGACAATAAATCTAATAAGTTATATTCCGTAGCATATCTCACAGATTCCATAATGTTAGGGTACTTAAAGTCACACAATATGGAAGATGGAACCTCTCATAACAACAACAGGAATAATTAGATGCTTTGCCATCATGTTGCATAAAAGGTGTTTTTCAAAAAAAAAATTATGTTTGTGAAAATATCCCCAAGGCTATGTTCCCACACAGTATTTTTGCTCAGTATTTTGCAACCAAAACCAGGAGTGTATTAAAAACACAGAAAGGCTATGTTCAAACACTGTTGAAATTGAGTGGATGGCCGCCATTTAATGGCAGAAAATTACTGTTATTTTATTTTGAAATGAAGGCCGTTATTTGCCATTAATAGGCTCAATAAACTCATTAAATTATTGATTGGGCCGTCATCAGCCGTCTAATAGGACCCTTAGTAATAGACCCTGTCCCAGGGTTTGTTTAAGTCTAGACTGTTCAGTACTGCCCCATTATGCCTCCAATGCTTCATTGATTTTTAGGGTGGCTACAGAGACATAAAAGGGCAGAGTCCTCTCTTCTGTGTGTGCAGTGTGTGGCATTATACACATTATACTATTACCACTAGCTCAGGGACAACTGTATATTAAAGATGAAGCCATATACAAGTTAGATAATGGCCATAAATGGATCCCCTCATGTACAGACACAGGACAGCTTATTCTAAAAAGTTACCTAATACACAACCTGCATACTTTTATAGTCCTAAGGTACCCTGCTGTAATGGTGAATTCGCCCAGTAAACAATACTTTCCAGCAGGATGTGAGAACACTGTGTGAACTGTAGTTTAAAACTAGGTCACTGATGGAAATAGACACAGTGTAATGCTTCATTTCCCCAGTAGTGGTCGCTGTAGGGATATTGAACACTCAGTGTTCGGTTTCCCACAGATTGATCACGTAAGGTCACAGCAAGGGTCACTGTGTGATCAGATTAAACCAGCATAATGCACAAAACTCTGAAATACTGTCCATTGTGCAGAATAGATTTAGTCATTGTACAAACATAAACCGAGAATGTTCTCTTATTAAAGAGAAATTATTGAGTTATTAAAACTCTTATTAAAGAGCCAAGAGCCTCATTATTTTAATGGAGATTTTTTTTTAGCAGTTGGGGGCTGCTTTTAGTGATTTGGGTCTGTATCTTGCCATTGCAGTGAGCTGTTGCATTCCTCTGTGTTTTTGCGTGTTTGCAATTTAAGCCATAACAACGTGCTCCTGCCTAGTGTGAATGGTGATCTAGCAGAGCTGACCAAATTTGTCTTTTTTTTTTTTTGGAAAGAGTCACTGTAAAGAGAATTTTTGTGCTTATATAGTGCAGCATAGGCTACAAAACAATAACGTGCATGAGTTGTGTATACGTATTTTAGTTGCTATGGCATGTATAGGTTTTCTGCCATTGTGATTCCTTTTTACCCTCTGATATGTTTTTTTAAAGTTTCACTGTAGTTTGTAAAAACTTTTGACATGTCATTAAGACATGTGAAAAGTTTTATAGATCCGGGTCTGAGTGTTTAGACCCATACCAATTGAGAGAACAAGTGGGAGAAGACCGTGCTGCAGCACGTCCTCTCAGCACTCTGTATAAGACGAAAAGAATCAGGCTCCATAGACTTACCTTAACTTTTTTTTCTAACACAGAGTGGGAGTGGAGTGCACTGCAGTGTGCCTTCTTCCCACTCATTCTCCCAATCGTTACACGTGTAAACACTCAGACCCAGACCAATCAACACTTTTTATATGTTTCTATGACAATTTAAAAGTTTTTTCAAACGTCAGAGACACTTTAAAGAGGACCTGTCACCCCTGTGCCAGGGTGACAGGCTCCCGACCCCCCGTTACAGCCCCCTATACTCACCTGATCCCGCCGGGTCCCGCTTCCTGATCCGGTCGGGTCACGGAGATATAAGCGCCCGAAGCCCGACGCGCGCGCTCACAGGAGAGTCCGATGCCTATAGAGAATGACGGAGCATCGGACTCCCCATTCATTCTCTATGAGCGTCGGACTCTCCTGTCAGCGCGCGCGCCGGGCTTCGGGCGCTTATATCTCCGTGACCCGACCGGATCAGGAAGCGGGACCCGGCGGGATCAGGTGAGTTTCCTATGATACCTTTGGTTTTGCAGAGACAAAGCAAGTGGAGTCTCATCATACACAAACTAATACAGATGCCAGTTCTCTACAGTTGTATCTAGCCTAGGCAATCTATTATGAACTAAACATCTTTGACTCCTGGCTGACTGTAACAAACTCCATGCTGAAGAGAGATTTCTGTTGCTCATTTTAGACCCCAGAGTATTATCTACACTAGATACAATTTGATCACCTCTTTGATGTAGTAACAGGTCTGTATCAAATTTCATTTTCTAGAAGAAAACAAGAATGTTTCCTATCACTGACGCAAATGGAAATCTTTAAAGGGGTTGTTCACAAAAAAAATTTTTCTTTCAAATAAACTGGTGCCAGAAAGTGCCAGAGATTTGTAATTTACTTCTATTACAAAATCTCAAGTCTTACAGTACTTATCAGCTGCTGTATGTCCTGCAGGAAGTGGTGTATTCTCTACAGTCTGAGACAGTGCTCTCTGCTGCCACCTCTGTCCATGTCAGGAACTGTCCATAGCAGCAGCAAATCCCCATAGAAAACCACTCCTGCTCTCCAGACTGGAAAGAATACCATTTCCTGCAGGACATACAGCAGTTAATAAGTACTGAAAGACTTGAGATTTTTTAACAGAAGTAAATTACAAATTGCTGGCACTTTCTTGCACCAGTTGATCTTAAAGAGTACCTGTCATAAAAAAGAGAGCCATATCAGGGAGACAGACTACAACCAATCTGTTGAATGAGCAAAAAAAGGACCTTGCTGACGTGCACTTCTTTTCTTACTCTGTGTCTGCAACCTAGATGCACCTCAAAGACTTTCACATGTCACATGTGACACATGTTGCGTGCGGACTTTTCCTGGCTTGTTTTCCTGATCAAATACTATATGCAAAAGAACACTGCAGAGACACCATCACATATCTTGACCTCAGTGAACTAGCCAGACTCTCCTCTGGGAAGGAACAACCAAGCCAAGGAATATCTCCAATCAAGGAAACCACCCAAGCAAGGTATCCATCCACAGACAGCTGTTTTGGGGTATTTGCCTCTCATCAGTGTGGAGTAGGATTCTGGCTAGTGGGAGCAATGCCTAGTAAGTGCATGCAAAAGGACGCTGGTTGACCTCAGGGAGATCAACCAAAACACTGCAGAGACCCAGACCCAGAGACACTGCAGAGATCACGTGTCTCAACGTCAGTGTATTCTAGAACATTGCCCCTTGGGAAATCAAATATGCAAAACAACACTGCAGAGACACCATCACTGTGGAGTAGGATTCTGGCTAGTGGGAGCAACTCCACACTGATGAGGGGCAAATACCCCAAAACACCATACCTGCAATTGCCTTAAAATGGCAATGGCCGCTCAGACAGTACTAGACAGTACAGTGCTGTCTATGCTGAGCGGCCATTGCCAGTAGGAGGATGGACTTTAGTGTATGTTGATGACAGGGGAGAAGAGCAGGGAGTGGGACAGGTAAGTATACCACATTGTTGTGTCCCCCACAGCCCCGACAGCAGTGTAGATTACTGCTTATATAATGTTTATGTGGGACAGCACCTTTAAAGGAGAAGTCTGGCGAAAATTTTTATTAAAGTATTGTATTGCCCCCCAAAAGTTACAAATCACCAATATACACTTAATACGGGAAATGCTTATAAAGTGCTTTTTTCCCTGCACTTACTACTGCATCAAGGCTTCACTTCCTGGATAAAATAGTGATGTCACGACCAGTCTCTTAGAGCTGTGCGGGCTGTGGCTGCTGGAGAGGATGATGGCAGGGGGATGCTCAGTGTCCCTCCAGTGCCCTGTGTCCCTCAGTGTCCTCTGCCATCATCCTCTTCAGCAGCCACAGCCCGCACAGCTCTGGGAGTCGGGTCGTGACATCACCATGTTATTCAGGAAGTGAAGCCTTGATGCAGTAGTAAGTGCAGGGAAAAAAGCACTTTATAAGCATTTCCCGTAATAAGTGTATATTGGTGATTTGTATAACTTTTGGGGGGCAATACAATACTTTAATAAAAATTTTCCGCCGGACTTCTCCTTTAATGCTAGTAATAAATCCACATGGTTTCTGTGCTTCCCTGTTACTTTAAAAGTGCCTGCAACTTCCCTTTCCATGTGGATAAGACTCTTCTAATGATGGCACTTTTTTGGTGGCATCATCATAATCCTGCCTCATTTATAGAAGCAATTTTTCTGTCAATGCGAGAACAGAAAATGTCATTACCAGTCAGCAGTTTGTGCCATCCTCTCCCCTCTTCTTTCACAGAAGAGAGGCCCTGCAATGCACGAATCACTGAGCCACATATAGAATGATATGGTAAGAGTCATATTATATAGAATTGCTTATAATATAAACTCTGTTATAGGGTAACACTTGGTGTAATTGTTGTGGATTTTCTGCACAGAATTTCTTGTAAATCAGACAGATTTTCTGCATGAAAAATCCTCAACATTTACAGTAGTGACAAAGTGAATGAGAAATAAAGCACTGCAGCACGGGTTTTATCCCATAGATACAAGTAACGTAAAGTGAGAGAGAGAGAGAGAGAGAGAGAGAGAGAGAGAGAGCTCAGAAGCGCTTATGACAACCAATGGATGAATTACTTAGTGCCAATGGAGGAATGGATTGAGCTGCACTTGCTTAGTTATCCTTAAGGGGTTATCCAGCGCTACAAAAACATGGCCTCTTTTCCCCCTCTCTTGTCTCCAGTTCAGGTGTGGTTTGCAATTAAGCTCCATTTACATCAATGGAACTGAGTTCCAAACCCAATCCAATCTGGAGACAAGATAGAGGAAAAAGTGGCCATGTTTTTGTAGCGCTCTATAACCCCTTTAAAAAACACAATGGGCCACATGTATCATCCTGCGAACGGATGATTTTCGGCGGAAAGTGCCGATTTGCGTATTTTTTTTATACGCAAATGGCCGATCTGCGAATAAAATATTCGCAAATCGGCACTTTTCGCTGAGTACGCCAGGGGGGCGGAAAGGGGGCGTATAGTGGGCAGAACGGAGGGCGCGGACTCAGAGTCCACGCGATTTACCATCCGTTCCGCCCAAATATACGTCGAAAACCTACTCCAGTCCTCAGCTGGCGTAGGTTTTCGGCGGTGCGCACCGGCGCGCACGGGATTTATGTAGAGGCAGTCCGCCTCTACATAAATCTCAGTAGCGCCGGAGCTGCGGGGGCATTTTTAAGTCCGGTGTAAAAAACGCTGGACTTAATAAATGCCCCCCAATAGGTATAGGAAGTTAAAGAGACACTAAGAAAATATAAGGTATCAGACTGGACAGAAAGCAAGTGACTCCTATGATAACCAAGCATTAAGTCCAAAGTATAGTCTGTACCACAAATACCCAGCATAAAGACACACCACAAAGTTAACTAATGAATGTCCACAACAAATATCCCAACGCATTTCACCCTGAGATTTCTGGGTTTATCATGGGGCATAAACTGGGATTATAAAGTAGCAACAAAGAATATAGTACCATTGAACATAGTGATTATGGTGGATCCAAATATTGATTTTTACATTACCGGTTATAAAAGAAACATGGACTGAGGTAATAATCTGATGTATGTGGATAATAAGGTGAAGAAATTGGGTTTCTTTTGTCAGAATTCTCTATTGTTTCTATAAAGCAAAGGAAGAGTGAATGCAGAATGATATTGGGGATGGGAGTCACAAGAGGCCTGGACATATACTGATAGAGCAGCCTATTAATTATCCTGAATGTTTGGGGATGCAAAGTCAGATGGAAAATGAGTTGAATTTGATGTGATAAAAATCAAACAGGTTTCTTTATATTCATTCAGAAAGTTAAATGATTGCCATAAAATATATCTAATTGGCGTGTCCTATTCACATCAATTATGTCTGCCGCTTCCTGCGGGCAAATGAATTTGTTGCTTCCTATCTTTTACCTTCTTTACCCTCTTCTTCCCTGTTGTATCTATTCTTTGTTAAGGCTCATTGAATAATAAACTAATGTTCCCTGCTTATGCTGAATATCTTGCCAGCACCTGTAGACTTGTAGGGCTCATCAAGTTAGGTTTGTACAAATACAATCCAGACTTACCTTTCTCCTCCCCTGGTCGACGGCTCATTATCTAGGTAACTGACTTCTGCTCTAAAACATGTCTGCCTGGTGTGTATATGTAAATATGTGTCTGTAAATATACTGCGTAATATATATATATATATATATATATATATATATATATATATATATATATATAACTACTGTACTGTACTGTACTGTATATATATATATATATATATATATATATATATATATATATATATATATAGAATGTAGGGCTGGACGGCACTATGTGGCACTGTGGCTCAAACGGGTGCTCCAACCTCTAGTGGTCAGACCACCTTAGTAGTACAATGAAGTCGAGAACAGGCAGCACTCCAGTATTCAGTGAAAATGAAGATGATTTATTCACCCATTGGTGTGCAACGTTTCGATCTCCCAATGAGATCTTTTTCAAGCGACCTGTCGCTTGAAAAAGATCTCATTGGGAGATCGAAACGTTGCACACCAATGGGTGAATAAATCATCTTCATTTTCACTAAATACTGGAGTGCTGCCTCTTCTCGACTTCATTATATATATATATATATATATATATATATATATATATATATTTATACATTTATTTACGTACAGTGGTTTGCAATAAATTAAATATCAACATAAAGTTTTTTTTTTCAGTAATTTAATTCGAAAAGTGACCTCATATATTCTATAGAGTCATTACATACATAGTGAACTTTTTCAAGCGTTTATTTCTGATAAAGTTGATGATTATGGATTACAGCCAAGAAAAACCCAAAAGTCAGTATTTCATAAAATTAGAATAATTGACCCAAAACACCTGCAGTGGCTTCCTAAGTGTTATAAAAGGTCCCTAAGTCTGGTTCAGTATTCAACACAATCATGGGGAAGACTGCTGACTTGACAGATGTCCAGAAGGCAGTCATTCACACACTCCACAAGGAGGGTAAGCCACAAAAGTTCATTGCTAAAGAAGCTGGCTGTTCTCAGAGTGCTGTATCAAAGCATATTAATGGAAAGTTGAGTGGAAGGAAAAAGTATGGTAGAAAAAGGTGCACGAGCAAACAGGAGAAGCGCAGTCTTAACAGGATTGTAAAGAAAATGCCATTCAGAAATGTGGGAGAGATTCACAAAGAGTGGACTGCTGCTGGAGTCAGTGCTTCAAAAGCCATCACATACAGACATCTGCAGGACATGGGCTACAAGTGGGCTACATGTGTTGTCAAGCCACTCCTGACCAACAAACAACAGAAGCATCTTATCTGGGCCAAGGAAAAGAAGAACTGGACTGTTGATCAGTGGTCCAAGGTGCTGATTTCAGATGAAAGTGAATTTTGCATTTCATTTGGAAATCAAGGTCCCAGAGTCTGGAGGAAGAGTGGAGAGGCTGTACACAATCCAAGCTGCTTGAGGTCTAGTGTGAAGTTTCCACAATCAGTGATGGTTTGGGGAGCCATGTCATCTGCTGGTGTAGGTTCAATGTGTTTCATCAACACCAAAGTCAACGCTGCCGTCTACCAGGACATTTTAAAGCACTTCATGCTTCCCTGTTCTGAAAAGATTTTTGAAGATGGAATTTTCATCTTCCAGCAAGATTTGGCACCTGTCCACACTGCCAAAAGTACCAATACCTGGTTTACTAACCACAGCATCACTGTGCTTGATTGCCCAGCAAACTCGCCAGACCTTAACCCCATAGAGAATTTATGGGGTATTGTCAGGAGGAAGATAAAAGACACCAGACCCATCAATGCAGACGAGCTAAAGGCCGCTATCAAAGCAACCTGGGCTTCAATAACACCTCTGCAGTGCCATCAGCTGATCGCCTCCATGCCAAATTGCCACATTGATGCTGTCATTCATGCAAAAGGTGCCCCGACCAAGTATTGAGGGCATTTACTGTACAGACTTTTCATTTGGTCGACATTTCTGTGTTAAAAACAGGTTTTTTTTTCAGTTGGTTTTATATAATATTCTAGTTTTCTGAAATACTGACTTTTCGTTTTTTCTTGGCTGTAATCCATAATCATTAACTTTAACTATAGAATATATGAGGTCACTTTTTGAATTGAATTACTGAAAGAAAAAAAAAGAACTTTTTGTTGATATTCTAATTTATTGCAAACCACTGTGTATATATATATATATATATATATATATATATATATATATATATATATATATATATATTAGGGATGAGCGAACCGAACCGTAACGAACCAGATTCGTTACGAACTTTACAAAAAGTTTGGTTTGTCAAAGAACCGAACTTTGAGAAAGTTCTTAACGAATCTAGTTAAAACAGCAACAAATAAAATCACAGAATGGACCAGGATACAAGGGATTATTACTCCTATAATCCCTTGTATCCTGGTTTTCTGTGAATATCAAGATGTGTGACGTCACCCCTGTTAGGGTGAGACCTTAAATTAGTCTCCTCAGATATACCTGGGTGCTGCCTAATCAAAAATATAACGTGACAGCTGTCTGTGAGTATTAACCAAGACACATAAAAGCAACTTCAGTGTTCAAGCTAATCTACTTTAATAAGTGAAAATCTTAGTTTATATCTTTACAATAAAACTTCAAAAAAATAATAGGAGAATCCCGCTTAGCCGCAACCAAAAAAGTTAAAAAAACAAACAAACAAAAAAACAGTCCAGAAAAACAACAAAAAAAGTTGGCGATTCATTGGGATTCTTGGTGTCCAAGACTGTGCACCCCAGTGCTGATGTCTGGTAAAAAAATCTCGTCTTCCAGTACTTATTAGCTGCCGTGTGCTCTGCAGGACGTTCTGTATTCTTTCCTGTTTGGCATAGTGCTCTCTGCCGCCACCTTTGTCCGTGACAGGAACTATCCACAGCAGTTGCAAATCCCATAGAAAACCTCTCCTGCTCTGGACAGTTCCCGTCATGGACAGAGATGGCAGCAGAGAGCAGGACATACAGCAGCTGATAAGTACTGCAAGACTTAAGATTTTCAAATAGAAGTAATTTATAAATCTGTATAACTTTCTAACATCAGTTGATTTAAGAACTTTTTTTTTTCCTCTGGAGTACCCCTTTAAAACTTGTCACAACACATAAAATTGCATTCTGAAAGTAACAGCTCAATATTTTCAAGGGGAAAATACACCTATGTCCTATCATACCAATTTCCCTCGCATTATATTAATCTAGTCAAATCCTCTGTGGACATATAAAGAAAAGCTCTATAAACCAGAACAGATTTCCATTAATTCAGTTGCCATTTAGTCTTTCTTTCATGTATTCCTTTGGTATCAGTCTCTCAGGCTTATACTTTCTTGGTATATTATGATAGGCCGTAAGTCCTTAAAATTCACATGTAAGTTGCTTTTGAAGGTCACAGGTAGCTATGTTATTCGTTATACCTACACATTGAAATAAAATGCACCTCGTGTTGTCTGCTACCCTGATTCCATGTTATATATGCAGCCCGTTTAGCTGTACACTCGGAGGAGCAGTTACCATAGTGATCCAAAGCTCTCAAGGAGCCCGCACATGATGGATGTGACATTGAATCTGATAGGAAAAATGGTAATAAACGTATTTAATCCTTATTTGTATAGCTTTACGGGGAATGCTGTCAGGTATATTAGCCTCAGACTAGGGAAATTAGCATGGCAGAATATACTATATGCAAGATATAATTGGAGTTTAGGATTAAACTGAGTATATACAATTGTAGCAGCAGTGGAACCAAAATTGTCCAAGAAATAGTCGAAGAAGGTAGAACCCTAGTAAAAGAATCCTGTTTATTATACCATGCAAGGTTTAATAGGAAAGAAGCATCTAACCTGCTGTTATGCCCCTATAGCAGGGGGCACTGAGGTTGTGGGTAGATTCTTTAAATTGGTCCTACATTAAATTTGTAGGATTTTTTTTTCATTTCTTTACATTTTCACCTCTAGGATTAAAGGGGTACTCCAGCAAAAAAAAAAAAAAAAAATTCTTTCAAATCAACTAGTGCCAAAAAGTTCCAGAGATGTGCAATTCACTTCTATTATGAAACCCCAAGTCTTCCACTACTTATCAGCTGCTAAATGTCCTGCAGGAAGTGGTGTATTATTTCCAGCCTGGAGAGCAGCAGATGTTTTCTATGGAGATTTGCAACTGCTCTGGACAGTTCCTGTCATGAACAAAGGTGGCAACAGAGAGCACTGTGTCCGACAGGTTAGAATATACCACTTACTGCAGGACATACAGCAGTTAATAAGTACTGAAAGACTTGGAATTTCTTAATAGAAGTGACAAATCTTGGGCACTAGTTTATTTGAAAGAATTTCTTTTTCTGCTTGAGTACACCTTTAAACTGATCTTAAAGAAATCTGTCTATGAACTGGTTTAAAGCCTCAGCATGTCCAACCTCATCAGCATTATTTTACAGGTAAAACATAGCAAGAATTCATCCAGGCTGTACGCCAATTTTCTAGCATACTAAGGGCCCTATTACACCAACAGATACCTTACAGACAACAGATTTTTGCAACCAAAGCCAGGAACGGACTATAAACAGAGATCAGGTCATACAGGAAAGACTGAGATTTCTCCTCTTTTAAATCCATTCCCTGGCTTTGGCTGTACAAATCTGTCAGATAATCTGTCAGACATCTGTTGGTGTAATAGGCCCTAAGTCACCCGTTTTGCATAAGCTGGGGTTTTGAGCAAAGTTTTTTTTTCTACATTTTGCCTTTCTTTATGAGAAGTGTGTGGGGCTTAGTGGGAGGGGGCAGTGGAAGGTCTTGCCCTATAACAAAGATGTTGGGCTGTAAATACTATAGAAGAAAACAAATTCTGCTCCTACTGCTGAGGTACAGAATCTCAGGTAGGCTCATGGATATACAGTAACACATCTAAATCTGACCTGATATAGGATGTGTTGACCTTGACCGGCAGATTGATGGACTGCCCTTAATAATGAACACTACTTTGTCCGTGCACTCTGTTGTGCCTAGACTCCAGTCATGGAATTATATGACTCAAAGTCACTTGTCTCAATTCAGCTGTATTATCTGACACGTGAGGATTTTGTAAAGACTTTCTTCTGGGCTCAATCCAAAAGCATTAGGTTCAGTCATGTAAAACTCAGTTAAAGACATTTTTAGGTGCCAGGCTTTTACTATGCTGGTATACAAGTCATACAATGCCAAAACATTCCACAACTCCTTACAGTGAAGGAATACAATATACATAAAAAACAGCTAAACAGTGAAACAGAAGACATAAGGCCCCAGCTTATTAGTGCTTATATCCTAACAGAGATGGCAGTGGCATACCTGGCACAAGAGCTTATATGGCCCAATGGACCAATTATATCAATGCATATGAGGTATGTAAATTATAATACACAGTACAGACTCCTAGAAAGCAATGATGTGGAGGTCCAGAAGGTAGGCCCATGGTTTAGGGTAGTTGTAAGCAGACAGACCTTTAAAGAACAAGTTGGCTCTAAGAGATATCACCACCGTCATAACTCAGTTACAGATGTATCACCCAAAATGTGCCTAGTGTCCACAATATATGGTTCAGAGGATGTCATGTTAAAGGGGTACTCCAGATTTTTTTTTAATGTCATCTGGTGTATTCTTTGCCGTTCTATACAGAGCTCTCTCCTGCCACCTCTGTCCAAGTCAGGAACTGTCCAGAGCAGGAGATTTACTTCTATGGGGATTTACTGCTGCTCTGGACAGTTCCTGTCATGGACAGAGGTGGCAGCAGAGAGCACTGTGTTATACTGGAAAGAATAGACTACTTCCTGCAGGACATACAGCAGCTGGTAAGTACTGAAAGACTGGATATTTTTAAATAGAAGAAATTTACGAATCTGTATAACTTTCTGATACTATTTGATTTACAAACATTTTTTTCCACTGGAGTACCCCTTTAACATTATGGGTCTTTAGTAAACTTGTTTTTAGGTATCAACTGTCTGCAAGGCTTATTTTCCCGAGCAGTGCTCCATGAAAAAGCATCATCTGCAGGATGGACACCTAATAAGAAATCTGGGTATCTTTCTATCTACCTGATTATGGGTTGATATGGTAGGCTGGTGCGGAAGGTGAGAGGGACAAAGTGGCTTTGGTATGGCTGCATTAGCTGCGTAATTCCAATCACTGCCGCCTAGAAGAAGGAACGTAAAAGAATGCAGACATAAAGCAGCGCTGCTTCTATCCTTGGGTCAAATTATATCATTGTCTGTACTGCTCTGGTAGCCTTGCTAGAAGTATGTACCATCAGCAGCATACCTAAGAGACTGTAATGGCCTTGTACTGAATGTAGGTGTTAGAGGAAAATATTTCAAAGAATGGGGCTTATTTTGGGGCTTATTCCAAAATGCAGTGCTACTTGTCATTTATTTCATATTTTCCCTGCCTACTGAGAGTTAGAAGTTGTCATTTTTTTCTGTAATTGTTGCCTTTTGAGGGTTTCTTTTGTGCAGGCTGGGTTGTATTATTTAAAGTTACCAACTAGGGTACTTTACAGTTTCCGACTGGTTGGATGGTATAACCGGCATGTTGGTTTTATTTTGTAAGTCAGTATGATTACAGAGATACCCAATGTACATATTTTTAATGTTCTGTTTTACTGCATTTACACAATAAAAACACTTGGCATCCCCTTTGGTTGTTTTTAGAAAAAGGCTGTATTAGTTATTTAACCCCTTAAGGTCAAAGCCAATTTTCGTTTTTGCGCTATTGCTTATTCCATTTTAAGTTTAAAAGTCAACAGCGCTTGCATTTTTTCACCTAGAGACGTATATGAGCGCTTATTTTTTGCGAAACCAATTGTACTTTGCAATGACCGGCATTATTTTTCCATAACATATGCTGTGAAACCGGAAAAAAATCATTTGCGCTGTCAAATTGAAAAAAAAACTAATTTGTTTTGATTTCGGGGAGTTTTGCATTTACGCCGTTCGTCCCATGGTAAAACTGACTTGTTATGCATGTTCCTCAAGTCGTTACGATTACTATGATATATAACATGTATAACTTATATTGTATCGGATGACCTGTAAAAAATTCAAACCGTTGTTAACAAATATACGTTCCTTAAAATCGCTCCATTCCCAGGCTTATAGCGCTTTTATCCTTTGGTCTATGGGGCTGTGTGAGGTGTCATTTTTTGCGCCATGATGCGTTCTTTCTATCGGTACCTTGATTGCGCATATATGACTTTTTGATCACTTTTTATTACATTTTTTCTGGATTTGATGCGACCAAAAATGCGCAATTTTGCACTTTGGAATTTTTTTGCGCTGACGCCGTTTACCGTGCGAGATCAGGAATGTGATTAATTAATAGTTCGGGCGATTACGTGTGCGGCGATACTAAATATGTTTATTTATTTGTTTATTTATTAATTTATATTTATAAAATGGGAAAAGGGGGGTGATTTGGACTTTTATTAGGGGAGGGGATTTTTTTATTAATAAAAACACTTTTTTACTTTTTTTTTTACATGGACTAGAAGCCCCCCTGGGGGGCTTGTATATACATAGCACTGATCTCTCATAGAGATCAATGCTGTGTATATACACAGCAAAGATCCATGAGATCGGTCATAGATTGCTATGGCCTGCTGCAGGCCATAGCAATCTATTGCCGAGCCGGGATCAGCGTCATTCTGACGCTGAGGCCCGGCACGGGCAGAAGAACGGATCTCCCCCCCGCGATCGCATCGCGGGGGGAAAATCCGACCCACTAGACACCAGGGATAGTGTGCATAAAGCACTTCAATGCAGCTGTCAGGTTTGACAGCTGCATTGAAGTGCTTAATTAGCCGGCGCGGCAACGGGACCCGCGCCGGCTAACAGAGGCACTGCCCGGCTGCACATGTCAGCCGGGATCAGCGCCGTTCAGAGCGGGGTCCCGGCGGGACCCCGCTCTGACCACCCCCCGCGGCACCATGACGTATCAGATACGTCATGGGTCGCTAAGGGGTTAATGATATACACTTACTGTTCCGCTTAGTAACTGTCAGGATGGTATCTTTGCGGAGCGTTATGCGTCCCTCTGCTCGTGCTGTGCGGCCGAGAAGGCGCTGATATTCTCTTATTCTGTTCTGTGTTTTGTTTTGCTGTGTCTGAACACTGGTTTATTTGCTCTCTTTGGGAGACACACCCGACTTCACCTGCTGAGTTCTGTCTGGCCATGTCAGGGTTAATCTGTGTTCTGGTTCTGCTGTGACTGACAGGTCTTCCTGCCAGTGGATCTGTTTTGTTCTCAGCTGTCTGTGCTTGGAGATCAGGGGGATGGTCCAATTACGTTCTGGACCAGAGCCCTGGCCTCCTATATAACAAACCTCAGTCTGTGCACTTATTGCTGGTTATTGACTTAGTCTCTGCCTGCTTGTGAATTCTGTTTCTTTGCATCTCCTGACTACTGCTTTGTACCTCTGACCTCCCTTGCTTGCTGCCTGCCCCTGATCATATTGCCTGTTTTCTGATTACGCCTTTGGATCCTGATTTTGTACTTTTGCTGCCCGACTGTTGTGACCCGGCTTGTGGACTATTCTTCATTGTGTTTGTCTGTCTGTTTTGTATTTGTGTTTCACCTAGCCAGTGCAGGGACTGCCGCCCAGTTGCTCGCCGCCATCTTAGGGCGGATAGTGGCAAGTAGGTAGAGGACAGTGGGCGGGGCTGAGCTTAGGGCTCACTGTCTTGTCTTGTCCTGCTGTCCGGTTCCTAACAGTAACGTTATGTTGTGCAGCTGTGTACCCCTGCTGATACCCTCTCCTTGTGTGAGGCAGAACGGAGCTTCTGTCCATCAATGGTGTCCTATGGTAACTTACATGTGACTCTGCCTCCTCCATAGCAGTACACTGCACTGGGGAAACAAGTGTAGATGTATAGGAGGAGGCAGAGTGACACAGTACATTCACATGCCCTAAGCTGTGGTTCAGTCATTCTAGTGTTGCAAAGTCCACCAATAGGTCAAACACAAAACATCACGTAAAGGCATACCTCCCAACTTTGGCTTAGTGCAAAGAGGGACATAGACATGGCCACTAACCACACCCACATCAGAAGACGCCCCCTATCCACACCTATGCCGTAATGCACGCCCCTAACCACGTGCAAACACTTCTCCCACAACCATAGGGCAGCACAACACTGATTTACTTACAGCATTTTCCTCCCTCTGTGCCAGTCCTCCCCTCTATCCGTGCCAGCCTTTACTTCTCCGTGCCCTCTCTCTGTGCTAGCCCTACTCTCTCTGTGCTCTCTCTCTGTGCCAGCCTTCACCTCTCTTTGCCAGTCCTCCTCTCTCTCTCTGTGCCAGCCCTTCTTTTTCTGTGCCCCCTCTCGGTGCTAGCCCTCCTCTCTCTGTGCCAGCCTTCCCCTCTCTGTGTCAGTCCTCCCCTCTCTCTCTCTGTGCCAGCCATTCTTTCTCTGTGCTCCTTCTCTGTGCCAGCCTTCCCCTCTCTGTGTCAGTCCTCCCCTCTCTCTCTCTGTGCCAGCCCTTTTTTCTCTGTGCCTCCTCACTGTGCCAGCCTTCCCCTCTTTGTGTCAGTCATAGAAACATAGAATATTGTCGGCAGAAAAAGACCACTGGGTCCATCTAGTCTGCCATTTTAGTATTTTCTTTCTTATTATCTTAGGATAGATATATGTTTATCCCAGGCGTGTTTAAATTCTGTTATTGTAGATTTACCAACCAACTCTGCTGGAAGTTTGTTCCAGGTATCTACTACTCTTTCAGTAAAATAATATTTTCTCATGTTGCTTCTGATCTTTTCCCCAGATAACCTCTCACTGTGTCCTCTTGTTCTTGAGCTCAGTTTTTTACTAAAAACACTTCCCTCCTGAACCTTATTTAGTCCTCCCCTCTCTCTCGTTGCCAGCCCTTCTTTCTCTGTGCCCCCTCTCTGTGCCATCCCTCCTCTTTGTGCCCCCTCCTCTCTCTGTGCCAGCCTTCCCCTCTCTCTGCCAGTCCTCCCCTCTCTGTGCCAGTCCTTAACTCTGTGCCCCCTCTCTGTGCCAGCCCTACCCGTTGCCCTCCGTAACCAGCCAGGACACTGGGGGCCTGAGGCTTTTGGTATCCATGACTAAGATCAGGACACTGGGATCACATTGCAGATCCCCAATAGTGAACAGAGGGAGAATTTTGACCGCTGCATATATAGAGTTAACTGTCAGTTACAGTGGCAGTTGCGGTAGGCCCTGGCTATCACTGACAGCCAGAAACCGCAGATGACACAGGCACAGCTTCTCTGTGCCTGTGTCTTCCAGAGAACATTAATTAATGTCCCAGCAGTGATGTTTATTAACACAGAGCATCAACGGGAAGGGGGCGGAGATATTGCGGGACACTATCAGTGACGTTCTGGGACGGTGGGAAAGCACCCCAAAATCGGGACTGTCCCGCCAGATCGGAGACGGTTGGGAGCTATCC
Source organism: Dendropsophus ebraccatus (assembly GCF_027789765.1). Classification (NCBI taxonomy): domain Eukaryota; kingdom Metazoa; phylum Chordata; class Amphibia; order Anura; family Hylidae; genus Dendropsophus; species Dendropsophus ebraccatus. The sequence continues at coordinate 50,866,934 of NC_091458.1, forward strand.
ATAAAGGCCCTCACTGACTGGTGACTTCTCCCGCAGGATGGTAGTTTAGGAACACCATTTCTAGTATCATGAACTATCAGGAATGATGACACCAATTAAAAAATGGTTTACCAGTTTCCAATATATGCGCCTGGACTCTGGGTACAATGACAGATACAATGCAATACAGCTATTTAACTTATAGCATCCACACATTTAAAGGTAAATCTCACTACATTGCATTACAACCTAACATGACAATGCAACTTACTAGCATTGAGTATGGTTGTTTGCTGTTCACCCAGAACAGCATAGAAAACTGTATACTCCTATAGAGAATACTATAAATTCATACAGAGTAACATAGAAGTCTGTATCTGCTATACAAGGCTTGTCCCCTTTATATAACTATAGCATCTGTCAAACAGACAGGTCAGTGAAGTAATTCATAGGTTCATGATGTGACAAGTCCTATGGCTGTACAAGGCAATATTATTTGTATCCCTTTCTACAGTGATAGGAATGAAGCAGTACCATGTGTGTCCTCACCGCACATCAGTGCAAAGGGATGCAGAATTATTTTTGTACACATAACTTTGTAAGAACTAGTATGTGGTACTCTAAGCTAAGAACAGAGATAGTGGTCACCTTTCATTCATAGGGGCTGTTGCTATGCAGTGTCATTCTAGCTGCAGATTATGTTACAGAAAATTCTACTTATCGAAACAATTATATATAAATTTGATTAAGGTACATTATATTATAGTATTATTTTAGAAAATATCTGTAGACCTCTGGTCAATTGTCTTACTTTCACTACATTGCAATTCTTTGGGGTGAATGAAACTCAAAATCCAATTTAAAGGCATGATTGCGCAAGGAAAAAAGGCAGTACATAAAGGCTATATATGCATATTTTCATAAACAACACACAGAGCACTTTAGAAATCGACCTCCAAATTTGTGGACAGCTCTTGTTGCTTACTTCAATTCATCCATGAAGCAGCCAAATAATGTTCATAGAGATCTATATATATTATATATCCATCAAATTGTATATATCATATGCACTGTATATCAAATTGATATCTGCTGCTCTGTGGGTGTGTGTAGCTAAACAAACACCCTACAAGCACTCTACTGCCAAATTGTACCATATGGTATAGAATAAAGTTGGAGCACACCAAGTGCTATTTTATAGTACAGTTTCTAAAAAAAGAACAGATAAAGAACCACATTAACCAATGCAATGTAGAACACTAAAGTTCCCACCACTTTACATTCTAAATCTTCTACACTTTAGACTTTAACTACTAACATGGATGGATTTTAAGAAATACAATTTATGCACGATTAGACAGAAAGCAGGGGAAAAGAAACACTTATAACCCAACTTAGCCACTATATTGGTGCCAAAGACGGTAGCATGCCCAAAGTCACAGTGGTGTGTTTAGATGGCTTTATTTTCAGTTCACATATCACATTCCTTCTTTCCTTTGCTAGAATCTACTCCTGGTCTGGCAATAAATATCAGGATACAATGACATGTTCACATACGGCATTTTTGCAGCATTCATGGTGAAAATCCTTTTTATATTTTTATATAGTTGTATATCATTTATATATTTATAATCATCGATAAACTATTTTCTTCCACTGAAATATAATTGTGATCTTTGATGGAAACATATAAAACGTATAAAATCATATCAGCAGCCTGATAATATGGGATTCTGAAAGTTACAAATTCAAAGTGTAGATCAAGGCAGTACTTCTCATCCTTCATTTATCATTGTAACTTTTCAGCCCATACAAGGGTCTTTCCGAAGCTCTAGCCTAAAGGCCCTATTCCACTGAACTTTTTCGAACGATTATCGTTCATAAAATCGTTCAAACGACCGCTCGTTAACGATATTCGTTCTGTGGAATAGCTGTAAACGAGCGAACAACAACAGCGAAATCGTCGTTGAGTCGTTCACAATTTTTTTTCAACATGTCGAAAAAAAATCTTTGGTCTTTCAACAATAATTCGCTAATCTTTTCGTTGAATAAAAAATCAGTAGTTTTTGAAATGTCTACCTACATTTCCCCACATTTTAAACGACCACGTAACGATGTAACGACCACAAAAAAATTGTTACACTACAGATATCGTTCACGTTCCCACACGTATTATGTGTTATCGTTCGCTTAAAAAAATCGTTAAGTGCTCGTTAACGAGCGGTCGTTGGAGCGAGTCTATGAACGATAATCGTTCTGTGAAATAGGGCTATAAGCTAAAACATCACTGACATGGCTGACTCTGCGTTAGTGACTGATGTTCTATTTAAAGCACATAGTACATTCGCTTTAAATTTTTCACATGGATAGAACAGCGCCAGCGTTGAGAAGTCGGTGCCGTGGTCCTTTTTTTGAACTGCGGCCCTGTTTCTGTATACAGCACCGTTCTATTTCTGGGCACTGGCTGTGGGTTAAGCACTGGAGGCGGGCTGGCTCACCCCCCAGTGGGAGGAAACCCCCGCCTCTCTATGATGTAACTCCATTAGTGCTTCACCCCCGGTCGGTGCCCAGGAACCCCCAGGCCGGTGCGCAGTACACAGGAACCGGGCCGCGGTCTGAGGCATTGGCTTCCCCACGCTGGCGCTGTTCTATCCATGTGAGAAACCTAAAGCTAATGGTACATTCGCTTTAAGGAGATCAGACAATATAGAATTAACATGTGCTTTGTCCATTATTTAAATACGTACAAACCCTTGTTACTGACAAATCTGTTCTCCTATTGAAAAATTTATCACTGTGAAAATAATTTCAGAGGACCTGAGAAGATAGAGGGGTATAGAGGCACATAGGACTGCAAAAGGCTAAAAAAGCATTGCTAAAATCTTGGGTATACATCAATCTAGACAAACTGTTGAAAAATAGAGGAAATTGCTGTTTCATCTAGGTAATTCCCTATGTAAATCACACTAAAATGTTGTCTGGAGACAGGTGTAAAAAAAAGATGTGAAGCTGTGTTCCCACATGGATGCAATTGAAATCGACAGCGAATGGTTAAGTGCAGGGGGGTGGGGGCTCGCGAGGAGCAGGGGGGGGACATAGAAGATAGCAGCGGTCTGCTGCTGCTGCTTCTATTACACAGGATCAGATCGTTGCTATCCTTGTCCATTGTCTTTTAACAGACAGAAATTGAAAGGCAACGATCAGCTAACATCACGCATGTCAGCTGATCGTTGCCTTTTATTACACGAGCGATAATCGGCAGTAATGGTTGATAATCGGCCAATTACAGCCGATAATCGCTTAGTGTAATAGGGCCTTAAAAGTAATAGCAAAAGACCTAGATAGAATTTTGCTTACTGTTAACATCTCTATTCATGTGTCCATTGTTATAACAACACGGAATAAGAAGCTTGTTCATGGAAGAACATCACAGAGGAAGCCTGGATTGTCAAAAAAAAAACAGTGCAAGCCCAAATTGGAACTTTTTAACAACAAAAAATGCTAATTGCTATGTTGGAAAGAAAAGAATGACTGTACATCAACATTAAATCCTCATCCCAAGAGTGAATAGTAGTGGTAAGCACCAGGGATGCGGCTTTGCTGTATGTGATGGTGTGAATCCTGCCTCATCTCTTCTCTATGATTTGAAAGCAAATAAGAGCGACAGATTGCATCTGCTTTCTTGTGGCAGAAAAAGAACAATCTTGCCATTGACCTTTCCTTTACCAGAATAACATGGTAATTGGAGAATCCGTTTCCACCACAACAGTTAATTTAATGGTTTGATGTATTCAAGACTCAGCTGCTGTTTTATGTAAGAATTGACGGTTGTACTTTAATTGCTTGTTAGTAAATATTTTTCCTTATGAAGGAAGTGTAAGATCTTCCGAGAAGATGTTTTTGCATATTTTTTATTTATCATTTTATTTCCCGGGAGGTATGCTTAAGCTGTTTTCATTTCTGCTCACTGCATGCAGTAATGGTGGGGGAAAGTTTGCCTGTCACAATCCAAATACATGAGGGGATATCACAGAGGTAGTGCGCGGAGAGAACAGTGAGGCGTCAGTGGATTGCAGATGTCACATTCAAAACAAAAGATTACATATTGGTTAGCAATGCTTTTGTTTATGAAATTATATACTTTACATCAGAAATTTTTATCGGTGCGACATGAACCGGGTCTCCCACTAATCTGAAGGGCAAAAGGGTTTTGGTCCTCTAGTCCCTCAAGCACTGTTACATGTCAAGATATTCAAGTTAAGATTCAAGTCTATGTCAGGTTTTCCAACCATTTTTACTGATTTATGTAGAAAGTAGCATCTTGATTCAAAATGTTCCCTTTTGTGTCTGTGGCTTTTGTGCAAACCTATGTATCTCCATGGTAACAGACTACAAACAAGCCATGGGTTTTATCCTGTAGTCATGTTGTCATCCAACTGTCCCCTACTAACAAACATTTTTTAGATCAACAAAAAGTGGGGAATAGATGAGTACCATAGTTATACCTTTACATAACTAAGAAATAGTAGATGACAGGTCATTTAAAGTGTACTTGCCACTTAAAGAAAATCTCTCCCGTCTTTCTCCTCCCTACAGGAGACGGGCCCATAGATTTACTATAGAAATCCGTCTCCTGCCACAAGCACATAGCAAGGAAAAAATGTGAGAGTTCTTCTCTAGGCTTTTTTTTTATTGATGAGGTCAACCAGACCCCAACCAATCAAACCTCTAGGACAAGTTTTTTTTATGTGACAGTAACACAGCTTAGTCCTTTCAGGTTGGAATGACCGACAACAATCAGCCGATGATCATTTCATCAGCTGATCGTTGTCTTTATTACATGGAGTGATAATCTGCCGAATCGTCAGAGGAGGCTGCTGTAAAGTGATCTGTACAGCTTTGCAGCAACAGGTGACACCAGTAGACAGAGGAGACAATAGCAGCACCCCATGTAATGACCTCTTCAAAGTTCACAGAGTAAATTCAGTAATGTTTCACAATCATCTCAAGGGGACAGACTCTGTCTATTGCTGTCTATGTCCATGAGTCTTGCCGTAAAGCACATTACTAAATGCTGTTAAAAACAGCTCAGGCAAGATGACAGCCACCATAACAATGTACAAAAAGTTATGTTTTAGTATCTGGGTCTAATCAGTAAAATAAAATTGAGGCAATACATTCCCACACTCAGCCACACTCAGCCAATCACAGGCCGCGGCGGTCCTGGCCTGTGATTGGCTGAGCGCTCCGTCAGCTGACCAGCCATTCTGAAGATAGAGAGCGTGCAGAACCCGGGGATGAAGACAGCGCGGAGAAGAAGCCTGGACAGGTAATGTATGCTGCTGCTGCTTGTCAAATCGTCGGTCGCCCGCCGCGTACTGCTATTCAACCGTAGCGATGCGCGGTGGGGGAACAATGATTTTAGGTCTGGCCCTAAATGAACGATTAGTTGAACTGATCGTTCTCTCTATTTCATCGAACGATAACTGGACGATCCGGCCGATTATCGTTACTGTGGAATAGGGCCCTTACACTGCTAGGGCTGGTGCCTAGGGCTATACTGAGGAGGAGCTGCTGGACTAACTCAAAGTGCACGGCTATTTACATGTCGTGAGTTGCCGGGGTCTTAAAATATGAAGGACACTCATTCCCCTCTGACAAAGCGTATGTTAAGGCAATCTGCATTGTTCTGGCATTTTATAATATGCCGTAATAAATGCTGTATCTGCCTGTTTACTTGTATGTGTACCTAACTGTGCTTTTTACATTTGGGGCTAGTTTCAGTTAATATACGACACTTTGCTTTGTTAGTTATTATTTGTATACATTATATATCTATTGTTAATACAATCCTGTTTCAACTTTTTATATTATTTGCAAAGTTTTCTACATGATTGGGGATTATGTGGGTATACATCTCTGATTTTTTTTTTTTGTATTCCTTTGTCTGTGACACTGGGGTGTCTAGAGTGTGGAGCTGTTATCAGCCCCCCCCCCCAAACTAACTGCCCTATTAGACAGCTCCCTTGTAGATCTGTACTAGTGTACAGAGCCTATTACATATATCAATAATTATACAGTGGGGGCTGCACAAATGATTGTTGTATCATTTGTGTGGCCCTTTGCTGCAGTTAGTTGGCGGAAGCATGTCCTCTATTACATGGGGAGATGTGCCACTGATGGACGATGATTTTTAGAAAGATCAAAATGATTAGATGTAAACGATTGCAAACGAGATTGTTTGCAATCTTTATCGTTACCAAGATCATTTACTCCTTCTGATCCCAGCAAAACAATGAACAATGTGCAATTACACTGAGCGATTAGTAAACTAATGCGGAACTTGAGCGAACTAATGTGGAATTACAGCGAACGATTAGGTTCAGATCTAAATCAATGATGAACGACATTTCTGCTGACATTTTGCCAAGTAAGAGATTGTGGAAGGTCCGAACTCTTTGCTACTTGGCAATCTCCATATTGGTCCACCGCTCCTCTATTTTAAATAGAGCCATGGGTACGGCATACAGCCCACGGCTCTATTCATTCCTTTGGAGCCGTCAGAAAGAGCTGAGTGCTGTACTCGTCTCTCTCCGGTGACTTCATAGAGAATGAATGGAGCCACCGGAGAGAGCCAAGTACAGTACTCAGCTCTTTCTGATGGCTCCATAGGAATGAATAGAGCTGCGGGTCAAGTGTTATTAAAAACGAAGGAGACGTGAGCTTATCTGGAGATTGCCAGGGGGTACGGAGGTCAGACCTCCCCCAATCTCTTACTTGTCCCCTATCCTGTGCATAGGGGACAAGTTAGTTTTTCTTGGACTACCTCTTTATTTCCTGCAGGGCCACCAGGGATTTGGCCGTGGGTCTGACAGTCTATTTTGGTCACCATCTTAAGCCCAATAGGAAGGGTTTCTGACCAGTTAGAATTTCCTTTTAGGTACACCCCTGTGCACTGAACTAAAGAGATTATAGCACGAAGAATACAAACCGTCCAATATTATATACATTATGCACTAAATATAGTTTATCTTTAATAGTTGCTGTAAGTGTGAACACATGATTATTAATCACCTTTCCCTCCTGTCGGCTCCTTCATTTGTTGTGGATCAGGGGGCATTTGTCCTTCTCTCTGAGACCACATTTCACTCTTTATCTCAAGGTGTTTTTCTTTGTGCTATAATACTGTCCCCCAGGAGAGATATTGATTTTGTGCCTTGACTTCACTGAGCACATTAAAACTGTTATTATTATGAGCCAGTTATTTGTTATAATGCAGCTTGTTGGGTTTTTTCTGTCTATTTAATTACATTCCTTTCAATTAAATTCTTATTGCAGGTATGCATACTGTTCCCTTTTCAGCAATAAAAAAGGTATAGTCCAGGATTTCCCAAGTAGTATTGAGTGAAATTCTGCTGTCAATATTGTGGAAAATGAGGCTTGAAATAGCAGCAGTATTCATAATGTCTGGCTACATATATTCATAAAAAAGGAAGGATCTTACGAAAAAAAAAGTGTCAGTCACTGTCTAATACTACTACATAGAGATCATTGTACCCATTTAGAGAGTTAATACTGGAGAGTCCCTGTGATTTCAGTAGGACGTAATCCTTAAAGGGGAACCCCAGGCTTGTCAACAAATTTCCAGCGGGAAAGGACTAGGAAGAAAAATAAAAAACATGACCCTCACCCTTCCAGTCACTCCTGGGTTAACATTGTCATTGCTCCGAAATTCTAGGTGATGTGTCCAAGTGTTGTCATATTACAGTATGCACAGTATGCAGCCATCTACTGGCCTCAGCAATGATGTGCAACCTGAGAAGCCCAGAACACCCTTTGTTAAGAGGTACTCTGGATGAAAGAAATGTTTTTAAATTAACTTGTTTCAGAAAGTTAAACAAATTTGTAAGTTACTTCTATTTAGAAAACTCAGGTCTTCCAGTACTTATTAGTTGCTGTATGTCTGGCAGGAAGGAAAGTTTTCTTTCCAGTCTGACACAGTGCTCTCTGCTGCCACCTCTGCCCATGACAGGAACTGTCTAGAGTAGTAGCAAATACTCATAGAAAATATCTACTACTCTTGGCAGTTCCTGACATGGACAGAGGTGACAGCAGAGAGCACTGTGTCAGACTGGAAAGAAAACTTCATTTTACACTGGAACGAATACAGCATTTTTTGTACGGCATACAGCAGCTAAGAACTGGAAGACTTGAGCTTTTTAACCCTTTCATGACCCAGCCCAAAATGGTCTTAATGACCAGGCCAATTTTCATTTTTGCATTTTTTTATTTTTCCCTCCTCGCCTTCTAAGAGTCATAGCCATTTTATTTTTCATCTACAGGGCCATGTAAGGGCTTGTTTTTCTTTCTGAAACAAGTGTACTTTGTAATGGTGCCCTTCAATTTACCCTACAATCTATTACCGAACCCCCAAAATATTATTTATGGGGTAAAATTGGAAAAATGGGGGAAGGTTCTATGTCTACATAATGCACTTAACGGTAAAACTGACATGATATCTTTATTCTATACATCAGTCGGAATACAATGATATGCATGTTTACATAGCTTGTCTAATGTTTTTTTTTTTACAGTAAACTTTTTTTTTGCAATGAATTATGATTGCTCTATTTGTCCTATTATGACTCCAATAATACTTTTTTTTAACCTATAGGGCTGTATGGGGTGTAATTTTTACACCATGATCTCTAGTTTTTATTAGTATCATATTTGTAATATAATAATAATATAATTTAACAAAAAATCAGCAATCCCGGTGCTTTTTCCCTCTGTTTGTTTACACGATTCACAGTGTTGGAATAATATTGTAAAATTTTTATAAATCGAACAATACTGCATGATAAAATATAAAATATGTTTACTTTTTGTGTGTATAATGGGAAAGGGAGTGATTTTACCTTTTATTGGGGAGGGGCTTTTGCATATTTTTAAAAACATTTTTAAGTTTCACATTTTCAAGCCCTCCTGGGGGACTATTATCTGTAGTCATTGGAAGGCATATACTGTTTAAAGGGAACCAATCACGCAAAAATTGGTCATAAAGCTAAGGAAACGTGCTGGTACATCACCCAGCACGCTTCCCAAACATCCCCCTGTAGCCTCCGTTCCCTGTACATACAGATCACATGCGCAGTGCAGCCGGAGAAAACGCTGCTGTACCGCGCCTGTGCAGTGTAGTACAGCAGCGGCTTCACCCACTGTACTGCGCATACGCAGTATAGTATAGACGTCAGCGTGGCGACACAAAATGCTGCCCCCCCCCCCAGTGACGTCAGCATGCGGCGCTTTCCAACAAGCCCAGAGGGGCGTGATTACAGCGCCGGAACCTGCCCAGGACCGTGACTAGATAACCATCCACCCGCCCACCGTGACTACTTGGCTGGTAATTTACATAGAGCGCGGGAGACTATTAAACTAACTTTGCGGTCTGTATGTACAGGGGACGGAGGCTACAGGGGGATGTTTGGGAAGCGTGCTGGCTGATGTACCAGCACGTTTCCTTAGCTTTATGGCCAATTTTAGCATGATTGGTTCCCTTTAATAATATGCCTGAGGCAGACTCTATGGCATGATTACTGATCAGACTGCACAGAGGTAAGTAGAAATGATCTGGAAGTCCAGGAAAGTGATAAGGACCCCCACAATCACACTGATGGTCGGACCCCTGATCGGTAAGTGGGAGGAGCGGCTCCAACCACTCCCACTTAAAAGTCGCAATTGCTGTGTTTAAGGGGTTATTGAAAGGCTGCAGCACAATCACTGTGGCCGGTCATTAAAGGTGAGGACCCGGCTGCTGATAGCATCTGGTCCTCACCGCCATGAAGCTCCTGAGCTCGCTTCATAGCTCTATAGTTCTCCTGTAGTGCTATTACACCACAGAGAACAACTCATTTCAGGGGGTTCCAGAACAGCAACACTATGACTTATTGTTAAGGAGTAGGACTGTTTAAAGAGAATCCCTTTAAGCAGCTTTAGATGTATTATAACAATGCTGACCATAGGGAATGATTACCCAAATGGCATATAAAATATTTAGTGGCCAGTAATTTTATTTAAATAAATATACAAAGAAAAAAAAGTCAGAACTGGCTTAGCTTCAAGACTGAAAATAAGTGATAAATATATGATTTTAAAAGAAAAATAAAAAAAAAAGTCACATGCTTTTTAAAATTAAATATTAAAGTATATATCCATTAAAATTAAGATTAAATATTAAAATACATATCCATTATAATTGCCATCTACATGTAAATGTTAAACGGCACAGTTTTAAAGATGTGTTATTATGTTTTGCACTCCATGCCATCAATACAACGGTGCCTCTAAAGCTAATGTTTTGACAATTAGACTGAGGTTATTTGGGTGCACCACAGAAAATAATTCTTAGTGTCTATACTTAAGCTATTTAAACTATGGGGGGCATTTATCAAGACTGGCGCTTGAGTACCCTGGCGTATAAAGCCCTGTCCCATTTTCCCTGGACGGATTTACTAAGAGGTGCACTTCTCTAAGAACAGTCTGGTGTAGGCATTGCACAAAAATATACACGCCTCCACTCTCCCTTGCCCCCCCCCCCCCACCCTTCAGGCAAGCGGTGTAAGTTATGGCTGGTGTAAGCAAAGGAGAACGCAAGAATCTGTGTCTCCCTGGCGTACACTATAGGCGCAACCTTACTAAATCTCCCTCTGTGTTAATATCTACTTATAATTCCATCATTCTTTTTGTTGTTATTGCACATACAGAACACATCATGAACACTCTCTAATCGGTTAAACATGACTCCCTAGGGCTGCATCTAACTTCTCCAGCCACCGGTATTCAAATGCCGAATGATCGGACTCAGGTATGTTTAGGTTGTGCTCATCTCTAGTTATTTGCGAATAATAAAGATGCATCTATTAGACAACTTCAAATGCTGGGTCAACTACTGTGTTAGATCCTGGGCCAACTAAAGGTCAATCTGTTAATCTGGTAGGCCCAGTTCAGCCCTGTCAACCCTTGCTAAACAGCTAAATGCAATCCAGTGAATGCTATCAGTTATTTCAGGCAAAGAAACTGTCTCACTGCTAGTGCTTTCATGATCACTACTTACCTATCTTCTATTCTGAAACTCTGTCCGAGTGGTACTAGCTGCTCAATTTTTAAGACCAAATTTCATAAGCTAAGGACTTAAAGTGTCACTGTCGTTATAACTTTCAAAATCTAAATCAACAGTAGATGTGAAATAAAGAAACTTTGCAATTTACATTCATTATTTTTGTTGTTGTTATCCTGCTGTAACATTATGCTGAACTTACCAGAAATACCGGTCCAGTCTCCTGAAGACACATTTTCTGACTTGTGCTGGTTGAAAAAAACAGACTAAACACAGGAATTCCAGCCAGTACAGAGAGTCACGGCTCAATGTGTTCATCAATCACATGACTGCCTTCTCTCTGTGAGCTCTCAGATGGCCTGGGATACACAGGACTTCCTGTTCTATGACTGTTTCCTGTTTCTTGAGAAAATCAGAAAACAGGAAGTTCTTTGTTTTCCATGATAACTTAAAAAAAAATAATGAATGTAAATTGCAAACTTGCTTTATATCACATCTACTGTTGATTTAGATTTTGAAAGTTATAACGACAGTGACACTTTAAGCATTAGTATTCTCTTAAACTTACCACAGTCTGATGGGGAATGGTTGTAAATTATTACAAAAGAATAAGTGGCTGGCAGGTAAGCTTGTGCAGTGTGTAAGAATCCCCACTTACCGGTTGTTGAGCAGACTCAGTAGCTCCCCCGCATGGTAAAGGTCATTCTTTGTTACTCGACTGAAGCGGAACTCATTGAGGTTACAGAAGGTCACAGCTGGAAAGGTCATCCTGGCAGCTGCAATCTCATCTAGTTTGGTGACATGTGGATAATCAAAGTAATAGATGATCCTCTCAGTACACACAAACAGCAAAAGGGACAAGGAGCCAAGGAAACATAGTATCCAGATCATGCGCCGACATGAGAAACGCTCATAGGAAAAGATGTGAGCAATGCCATGAAGTGTTGAGCCACTGGCAAAGGCCTGAATAGTCACTGGCTGGGGGCTACCCAGCTCCTCTGCTTCTTTCACATCCATGCGGGCACTGGAAGGACAAAAACAGCCGTATAAGATGAAATTTACTGAATGGATAAACTAGGCTTGTTAAAATAGTAAAATATTATTTTATAATCTCTACTTTTAATACTGTTTAATTTTACTTTCCACTCACCTTTTCTAAAATCATTTATAATTTAATAATAGACATTACAACCATATAGATAGTTGTGACTTGTCTTGCACTATGTTACAATGAATCCAGTTATTCACATTGGTCTCCACTACCAGCAAAACACCTCAATCAAACATACTTGTATGGTTTACATATTGATGTAATCCTTATAAAGGGCGGAGTAAGGAGCCCATCTAAATCGGCTAGGAAAACTTGATGCATGTATATTACATTCAGATTTTCACATGGGTTTGTGGCAAATTGCACTTTAAGGCTGGGTTCACACTACGTATATTTCAGTCAGTATTGTGGTCCTCATGTTGCAACCAAAACCAGGAGTGGATTAAAAACACAGAAAGGCTCTGTTCACACAATGTTGTAATTGAGTGGATGGCAAATATTTGCTGTTATTTTAAAACAACGGCTGTTATATTGAAATAATGGCCGTTATTTACTGTTATATGGCGGCCATCCACTCAATTTCAACATTGTGTGAACAGATCCTTTCTGTGTTTTTAATCCACTCCCGGTTTTGGTTGCAATATGAGGACCACAATACTGACTGAAATATACGTAGTGTGAACCCAGCAAAGGGTGAACATCCACAACTGACAATCACATGCTGTGCAGATCATTTTCCACAGCGGGTGAATTGGATTTGTAAGTATCTTTACTGCTACTGTATTATGTTGCAGAATTTCTGCATGTAATTTTTTATTGAAAACCGCAGTTATTGCACTACTTGTGAAATTAGTCCTCGGCTATGTTCACATGCCGTCTTTTTTGGGCCGTTTGACGGACATATTATAAGACAGCAGTCATTTTGAGGCCAAATCACGGCCGTTATTTCATAATGACAGCCATTATTGTACAAATCATGACTGTGATTATAAAAAAAGGGGCGTTATTTGGCCTCAAAATGGCAACCATTAAATTGCCTACTAGTGGCATCATCCTTCCGGGGGGGGGGGGGGGGGGGGGGGAAACTACCTACTAGGGGCATTCCTGGGGGTAGAGGGCTTTACTACCTACTAGTGACCCCGTATGCATTGCAACTGTCTTACATTCATGGGTAGCGCGTGTGTGTGTTGGGGGGTGCAATACTCTTGCCCGAGGTGCTGCCAACACATGCTACATCACTGGTGTAGAGGAAACATAGAGTACATGGAATCCATTCAAATGTTTTGACAAATGGTTGCACCAAAGCTGAAGACTCCTTATTAGAGATGAGTGAACCTGGAGCATGCTCGAGTCGATCCGAACCCGAACTTTCGGCATTTGATTAGCGGTGGCTGCTGAACTTGGATAAAGCCCTAAGGCTATGTGGAAAACATGGATATAGTCATTGGCTGTATCCATGTTTTCCAGACAACCTTAGAGCTTTATCCAAGTTCAGCAGCCACCGCTAATCAAATGACGAACATTTGCGTTCGGATCGACTCGAACCTGGACCCGGTTCGCTCATCTCTACTCCTTATACAGTAACTTCCGCAAGAAGGACACCCTCAAAAAAAGAGCTTTTGAAGCAAATTTTCCATCAACTTAAACGTCAGTCTTCTTTTGTTCGTTTCTTATTCCTCATCTGCCTTATGTGTAAAACATTCTTTTGCCACAGCAGCAAGTGATTGTTTTTCCAATAAAAATCCATAATAAGAAATAACCCATAATAATATAGGGTAACGTGAACACTGTGACAAATGAACATTTTACGGTGACAATGGCAAATGCAAAATAGCGTACAAGACAACATCATCAACAAGGAGATGAGGACAAGAGATGGAGATTGCATCTTCTCTCACTGTCTTGTGAGTCAGATTATGAATGCAAGTCTGTGTAATCTCTGGGGAAACATCAAAACCCTTCACCAGTTGAATGTATTTGCAGATATGTCTAAGGTATAGTTATATATTATAGAATACTTATTTGCCAATGAGTCTGAATAAAAATACAAAGGGCCTCATATTGCTTTATGCAGTTTACCCAAATACATACAGAGCAATTTAGGAATACTGGTACGCTATATAAGTGACATGCACAAGACTTTTCAGAAAGGCTCATGCCCTGTAATTGAATCTAACAAGGTAAAAACAATGCCAGGTTAGAAAGTGTTAAAAAACAAATCACACATGACATATCTCTGAAGCTTTACCAAACTTTTTCAAATAGTCATACAAAAAAAAGTTAAAGGAGCCTCACAAATATAGCATTCAGCCTATAACCCATATGGCTAAAAGTCTCTATAGCAGGTAAATCTGTACCTTTGTCTTTAAAGAGGACCTGCAAATGTTCTTGACCAGTCGGTTTTAAAAGCATTTTCAAAGCAGAATTCCCACTAGGGTGAGGTCACAAAATTGGCAAACTACCTGTGGTTAAAACCACACCTGCATGTGATAGGTGTGGCTTTCATCTAGGTTGTTAACACAATTTTGCAGGCAAACTGCTGTTTTATCTGCAAACGGCATTAGTTGTCTCTCCCAAAACACCATACAAATAAACATGCAGTGTCCCAATGCCCATTTCTCAGCTACTTTACTTATAAGGCTGTCGTGTGGCCGAGGAATACCTTGCTTAGCACTCTAAACTGTGTTTGGGTATAGTATATTATTTTAACGTACTGCTACTTTACATGTTACACTACTTAACTGCTTACACTGTAGTATATTGTCAGTTCAAGTGTTAACATTACTGCTGTGTCTTTGCTACACCCAGTATTACATATGTGGAAGTAAGATGCTTTGGTCACATGATATATCTCAAACAGTGAGAGAAGTCCCTAGTTTAGCACCTGTTATCCTGAAAGAGGGTTGATATAAAGCCAGACTAAGCCTGCCTGATACTGGTCTTTGGTTAAAGCAGATGTCTTCATATCCTGCTGGTTAGTCAGCTATTTAGTTGTAAGTTTTCTCAGTATTTTGTGTAAGAGAATAGACAGGGAAAGACAAGAAAATAGGGAAATATTCCAATACAAGTTCCAGCTCCTGAAATTACCTCTGAGCTTAATCTGATTGTCTGTAAAGGTCAAGCCAAAGGAGAAGATTATTCTTCCACAACAAAGAGATGGGTTTCCTCTTTAAGGCCTGAACTTGTCTTTTAAGAGATGATATGTGCTTTCTTTTCAAGATTCCTGCTTTCTAGTCAAGAGTTCCAGAAGAGTCTCTGAGAAGAACAAGCTACAAGCAGAGGATCTTGCCTCTCAGCCATCTACAACCATCTCCTAGTCCATGGCTGGATAATCTTCTGCCCAATAGCCCCTACCCATATCTTAATAAGCCTTCTGTCGGAGACCATCCTGGTTGGCTTTCACATCAGTGATCGCACTCCTGCATGCGTCCCAACGGGTGTTGTGTGATGGATCAGCAGAGTTTTTCTGTGAGTATAAATGTTTCTTCACAGCCAGTCAAGGTGTGAAGTTTCTTGTAAGAATAAATTTGTCTAAATGGACTGAGTTCCTTTTCAAGTGATATTGTCACCCCCCTTCTCCACACCATCCAGTAGCTTGGATGATGCACATTCAATATACACCTGTATAATACTTATCTGTGTCTTCTTTCTACTGTAAGATCACTCCTTTTCATGGCTGGACAGTATCACCTAGGAGGGGCTTCAAAGCAGTTGGACCATCTCTCCCTGCCTAGGTGACACTGTCCACTGAAAAAATGAAGTGAAAGTAAGGGGCGTGCACTTTAAGTACATCAGTAACCCATAGCAACCAAGCTAAATTACAACCAAAGTACCTTTAAGCTAAATTTTTCAGTAAACCTGCTATTTACAGAAACCTTAAAGGGACAGTGACCAAATATTCTTACTTTCAAAAATAAACTCTGTATCTGCCTCGTGCCATATGAGACTGCATGATTGTTGAATTTTAAGAACTGTTTAGTAAAGTTTACAGTTGTTTCACAGAATCCTAGTCAGAAGTTGTTCACCTGCCCTTTGTATCATTAAAACAGCTTATTGACAAAGGAGTGTGTATGATACATGTTGGGGACATGATGCTAGCATTGCCACCCCGCCACATGACATCAGCATTGCACTACTGCACCCAGCTAGCCCTGAACTAAACCATCTCTTGCAACCCCTTGTAACCACTACAAACACTCAGTTGAGTTTGCATGTTTTCTGAATAGGAAGATGGAAGAAAGCCACTGCCAGACACCTTTAGATGTGTCTTAGCTCCTTAAAATCATAGAGCATCAGGCATTTCTGATGGCATCCAGGCTTCCAATTAAATTATCTGACTTTTAAGGGGTATTCCAATATAAAACACATATCCCCTATCCACAGGAGAGGTGTCAGATGTTGAGGGTGGATGAGTTTCTTTTTGTGCAGCATTTTCTATGGGGGCTGCTGAAAGTAGCTGAGTATTGCGCTCGACTATGTTTTGGCAGCTCCATAGACAATGAATGGAAACCCCAGGTGGTCCCAACGGTTGGACCTCCAGTCATATAACAGTTATCTCCTATGCCATGTTCCATCTTAAAATGCCCCTTTAATTTAACTCCAACTTAGATTGATGATGATCAGACAAGAGAAGCAGTGTGATCATTTTGTCCTAATAGATACTAGAAACTATCCTGACATTGCTCAGTAATATCTGTCAACTTTTGTGAAAACCTTTCCTTTCCTGGCTGGGATATTTTTATGTTATGAAATGTAAGATTAAGGGAGAGATTGGTGGAAGTCACTTTTCAGGTAATAGACTTGCTTTTTTATCTCCTACACCCTAACCTTTTAGTCTAAGCCACAAAACTAAAACACATAGATTGATGTTCTGCACAATCCAGCAGCAAATATTCTTCCTTCCAACAATTTGTATTGTATGGACCCACCACTAATTGGAAGGACTGTAACTGTGCAAATATTAGCATTTTATTTCTCCTAAGTGACATAAATGTAATTACTTGCAGAGCTTATATTTTTAGGCAAAATTCTCACTTTACTGCAAAAAAAACTCCAACGCCTACCCTTTTAAAGGGAGCCAGTCAACGTGGGGCTCCTCAATAGGCTCCCTCATTACCAGGACTTGGAGTAGGTCTTGCTAATATGATTTAGAGAAAACCTAGTTTTGAAAAGAGACGGGCACAGGGGAAATGTCTGCTGGGCCTCCGTCCTCTGTTAACTGGCTTAACAAATTTCTCCCTATAGGCAAAAAGCGAGAAACCTGTCGATCAAGTGTGATTAGGACAGCATGAATCAGCTGATAGGGGCTGATAGGTCATTGGACAGCATGAATCAGCTGATAGGGGCTAATAGGTCATTGGACAGCATGAATCAGCTGATAGAGGCTGATAGGTCATTGGACTATACTGCTCTATACATCAGTAGCAAAACTGTATCTATCTGGTATTTCACGTGTAATACTCTACACCATAAACCTATTTAGTTTGAACAAAGTTATGTCTAACAAAAAAAAAACAAACAAACACTAAAAGGCTTACAATAATATTATAATATACTATAGTATATACTATATAATATTAGTGCTGTATATAGAAAATGGAAACTAAGCTGTAAATGGGGGTTCCCATTGTAGTTATTTAATTAATCATATACATATATATATATATATATATATATATATATATATATATATATATATCTATGTGTGTATGTATTGACCTACGTAGAGAAATACATAATTGCAAGACAGGTATAGACATAGATAGGTTTGTTTATTTGTTCATGTCTATGTATTATTACCTATCTATCTTTCATCTATGTGCTGTTTTTAAATCACTTAAGTTTTTTGTCTGTTTCTACATAATAAGAACACATGAAAAGCACTATCTTTAGTTGTAACAAGGTTTTATTTTTTTCATGGCCGTAACAACATAGTATTCTTTATTAACTATATACTATTATGTAGCTGGTAACAAATCATAGGCCAGACTAATATGTCCCTAGCAGCCTCCATACTGATATATCTACACTACATAAACCATAAGATATACCTACAGCAAGCTTACACATGGAGAGAAGTACATGCACAGAACTGTAGCCTTAGCAACCCAGTAAAATAGAAGAACACCGACACATTTTCTCATCATAGGAGCATTTCGTGGAGCAATTGACAAGCTACAAAGGTAAGGGCTCGTTCACATCTGTGCCAAGGGCTTCCATTGTTCTTCTCCGTCATAGGAGAAGGAGAATGAAAATGATGTCAGTGGCGGAGCTGTTAAATAACAGAAACAGATGGTGCCCAATAAAAATAAGAACCTTATAGTAGTGTCGGTCAAGATTGCTGCATGTTCTGCAACAGAGGCTTCTAACAGTAACAGAACATCTAAAGCAAATGTTAAGGGGCCTGACAAGTAAGTGGTCCAGTGTTCTCATGTAGCACCATATATCTATTGTATCTCTCCCATCATCTCTTCTAGATTGCACACTCTTTATGAGCAGGCTCTTTTCTACTTCAGTTTTATTGTTGGCAGCTCTGAGACAGGCAAACGTTATTAGAAATTATATTCCTCTTGCTGCTTACATCTCCCTCTTCCATACTTTGTCCTCACTAAGAGTGGTTAGTAATATAGGAGTGGGGGAAAAAAGAAAAGGAAAAAAGTCTATTTAAAATCCTCAGATTTTGTTCTCTGCCCACTCCCATACGCGAGCGCTCACATTGTCAGTATTGTAAGAACAGACCTGGTCGCTACCTACACATTTAAGAAGTCAATGGGGGACATTGATGAAAAGTGCCAAAAAGAAAAACTGTCTTTGTTGCCCATAGTAACACATCAAAGTACGGCTTTCTTTATTCAAAAGCACAATAAGAAATGAAAGCTGCACTGAGATTGGTTGTCTTGGTCAACAAGAGCAGGTTTTTTTATGGTTTAAAAAATATTCCACATTTTATCTTAAAGTAGTTATCAGGTCCATTGAATAGAATGGAGCTGAACTGTAATACCACATACAACCTGAGGATAGGGATGGTGCTGTTTTTGCAAAAAAAAAAAAAAAAAGTTGCTGTTTTCCCAATCCTGGATAATCCATGTGAAGTGATAAGTCTGTACTAGAACACATACTGTGTGCAAATAGTAGCTATAACTAGGGGGTTATGCCCTACTCAAAGGATAAGGGATAACTGATTGGGAGCCCCCTTGATAACGCAAATGGAAGTCAATGGTCCCCTGAATAGAGTGGCAGCGTGCGTGCTCCAGCCATCCTCTATGGGGCTTCCCACTGTTCAAAATACATTGAGAGGTAGCCAAGCATGCCCACTACTGGTCCATTCACTTGGGGTACACAATAGCCCTCCTTTCACATAATGCCAATGGTTGGACCCCCACCAATCAGTTATCCCCTATCCTGTTGATAACTTTTAATCTTATAATAACCCCTTTAGTATTAAAGGGAACCTGTCATCATGCTTATGCTGCCTGAACTAGGAGTCATTGGGGCAGTCCTCTGTGACTTCTGCCTGCCACACCATCCTTGACTGATATTCACCCAGACTGGAAGAGATTTATCAATCAAGGCTGGTGGGCTGGGGAAAAGCTGTCAAGGACCACCCCACTGACTTTGGGTAGCAGGAAAGTCATGACAAGTTCCCCTTTAAAATGCACTATATGTAGTGACCATTGTGTTTTTGTGTCATTTAATGGTCTATGGTATTGTGCCATAAGTAACTTACCTTTAAGTATAAATGTTCTTTTTAATATATATATATATATATATATATATATATATATATATATATATATATATATATATATATATATATTCAGCCATTCAGGTATGTAAAAGAATGGTCTGGTTCTTCAGTATAAGCCAAACATGTCTGCCTGCCCCCAGATCTCTGCTATGCTCCACAAATATCTTCATACTCATGTAGTAACTCTTTTACAAGTTTGCCAACTTTAGGCATAGGGCTCCTTGAATTTTCATTTGATATGATATGCTGATCCTGTGCCACACCACAAAATTCCAGTACTTATAAGTATGATTTCAGAAGAGCTATTTTTTTATCACTTCTAAAACCCTGCCATTCATAACTGGGCAAATTGATCCCCACCAGTTAGAGGCACATGCCAGCAAATACTAACCCAGACTGCCCACACAATATCACATGGAAGTGGCTAAAGACTCTCACAGCGAGGGATGAAAGATTGTGATACAATGAATAGTCCAGGATAAAAGCTTAGTGCAATATGTGACTCCGACTGGATCTGGCAGCAATGTAACACTGCAATTTAAGAGCTAGAATAAAGGACGCCTTGGTGACTCTACTGGTAATAATATACATAGGCAGCACAGTTATTGAAATGATTTCCTATATGTGTTATAGAAGAGTTGACCTTATAGGTCTGTCTGGTTGCAGCCTTATTGAAATCCACAGATAACACCTTGTAATACCATGATGGCGTGTGCAAAATGACAAACTAAACTTTGCTACACCTGTATATAAAGGAACAGGCTGACAAATCCTTTTAGATTCTATATATATATATATATTGATTCATAAATTACTTTAAATTGTAATAAGTCATCATCATCATAATACTACTACTAATAATATTATATTTAAGTAAACTTGTGTAATATTCACAATATAGTTCATAACATGTATACATTAGTTGTTCGTATAGCTCAAAATATAAACTAGCACAACACATTGGAACATATAGACAAATGTACTAGCTACAAGTCATATCCAGGAAAGAAGAACAGACATACAATGAAGAACATGCACACATAATTGTATATTCATACCTATAAGTGCCTGAAAATACAGGAAGAATCTACAGATAGATGCAGACCCCTACCCTGGTCACCAGGAGTGACTGCTCCAGCTTCCAGGCACAGAGACCCTGAACCTTCCACATAAGCCAAGGAGGAAAGCAGCACTAATATGGATGGGACCTCTTCCCTTCAGATCACTAGGACTTATGCACAGACACATCTCCCCATAACCTCATATCTGAATTAGAATCCCCCCAATCTGCATAGATGAAAGAAGAAATGCCAGGACTATACCAGCAATAGATATACAACCACAGTGACAGCAAACTACATGTGATACCTGTAATAGCCCACTGGAAGAAAAGAGATGCAAGCTCCCCACTTAGAAGCTAAATGAATGCCAATCAGCTTAGTGCCTAGTATGCAGACTCATCTATAGAGTGAGAGAACTAGGAACACAGCTGCCTGGACCATATAGATGGGGACGTCTCCTGGCTGCTGGTCACCTATGGCTCACTCCCATCTACATCATGTACACATGCAGATGCTGGATGGGGGGACATTATGGATGCTATAGAGGAGGCTGGGAGAAGGAGATCAATGCTGAACATACAGCACATGCATGCATTGGGCACAGCACTCACCTGCAGGCAGGGCCAGTCTGATCAGACTCTGCACTGATGAGACGGATCGCATATAGCAGCACTCCCCCCGCACCGCAGAGACAGCACAGGACCCCCACACCTTACTGCAGACTGACACACAGCCCCCTGCTGCAGACTGACACACAGCCCCCTGCTGCAGACTGACACACAGCCCCCTGCTGCAGGCTGTCACACAGCCCCCTGCTGCAGGCGGTCACACACACAGCCCCCTGCTGCAGGCGGTCACACACACAGCCCCCTGCTGCAGGCGGTCACACACACAGCCCCCCTGCTGCAGGCGGTCACACACACAGCCCCCTGCTGCAGGCGGTCACACACACAGCCCCCTGCTGCAGGCGGTCACACACACCGGCTCCAAGGCACAAGGAGGGAGAAGAGGCAGTGATGTCCCCGGCTCCCAGTAACAGTGTGTCAGTCAGTGTGTGTGTCAGTCAGTGTGTGTGTGTGAGAGAGCTGGGAGCAGCAGAAACGCTCCGTCTCCTCCGCTCTGCCTGTGTGGATAGCTGTCTGTCCCCTCAGTGTGTGTTGCATGCGTCTATCTCATTACTGGGATGTGTGACCAGCTCCCTTCCCCCAAAACCAGCTGCTTCCCCATAGCAGCAACAAGCCGCTAGTGCTTAGGACCAATCCAGGAGAGATTAACCCCTCACAGCCCCCCGTTCCATCATCCGTCTCCCCTGATACAACCAGCAGCAGCAGCTCCGTCATCCATGCCCCTGCACACAGAGACCTGCCCAGCAACACTTCACTCATTCATCCTCCCAGGGCTGCTGCCATTCACACCTCCATGGAAGCATGCGGTTACTGGGGCCGGGGGTCACCCATAGAAGAGGACCGGTCATGGGGGCGATGATGGCTGCAAAATAGCAACATCATCACAGCAATAAATAACAATGTTTCCATAGTGATTGCAGCTGGTGGTGGCTTGGTGGCATTCTAATAGGGATCAATGGGAAACTCCATCAATTAGGCAGGTCTCCCCATAATGGAGGATCAGGAGGATAATCAGAGGCTGTGCTGGACTCACATGTCATACAATGTCCCCCAACCTGTGGCTCTCCAGCCCCTGGAAAACTACAACTCCCAGCATGTCCTGATATGGTGGGAGATTTAGTTTTCCAACTGCTGGAGAGCCACAGATTGGGCATGTTATACATCGGTCACATTCCTGGAGTCTGTCAGGACATGATGGGAATTGTAGTTTCCAACTGCTGGTGAACCACAGGTTGGGGGACACGGATGTAACACGAGTCACAATCCTGAAGGTTGTCGTGTAAAAAAACGAATAATCTGTAACCCCATCTATAACATCTAACCTTATTAATGGCTGATTGGATCATATTATCTTTGGCATTAGTGGAATCAAATTATTATCATCCCAGATTATACAAACACTGTATTCCAGTCTCATTCTCTTCCCCACTCTCATATTGAGTGTAGGGCTGAACTCTCACCTAGTGCTTTTCTGACCTATAAAATGGTGGATGACTGGAAGTCCTAATATGGTCGTGTCTAGATGGTCACATGGGCAATGTATGGATCATAGTGAGATATAGCTACGTGTCCAGCTTGACCAATCCACATGGAGCTTTGCCAGTATACCATGTTTGGGATATAAGTTGTACTGAGTGTAACCATATTTGGTCATTAGTATATATATATTTCCGTCCATGAGGATATATAAACTTGGTTGGGGGCGTTTGTATACCATCACTGCAAATGAAGCTTCCTCCACACATCTGGGATCCATCTACCCCCACCTCAGTAATTCACCTAAGAAAGTTCTTTGTTCTCAAGCAAAATCTTCAGTCGCCATTGAAATGGACTACATCCCCATCATTTTTGGGACTCTGAGACTTACAACCACAGAGACACTCTTAGGCCCCGTTCCCACTGAGCAAAACTAGCGGAATGCCATTAGCCTCCCTCTCATAATGGGAGTCTATGGGAGGCGCGCACTCCTGCTTTGTCCGCGCTGAAGAATGAACATGTTCATTCTTCAGCGCGGACAGGGAAGGCGCGCGCGCCTCCCATAGACTCCCATTATGAGAGGGAGGCTAACGGCATTCCGCTAGTTTTGCTCAGTGGGAACGGGGCCCTAAGCCATTTGTAAGACTATTGCCTTATTTTTCTTATGATTGATATCCTGCTCATGTATTTTTTTGTACCTCCTTTGTGAAGAATTAAATACACTATATTTTTACCTACAAGTTTTCCTCTGCCTTTCTGGACAATTCAGATTTCCCTCCAAGCACAATTTCCTTTAAACCTGGTTTTACAACCGTCGGACATAAATAGAATTGTATTTTTCCGACTGTTGGAGGGTGACAGGTTGGGGGGACACTGATGCAGTACATGAGTCCCATTCCTGAAGGTTCTCAAGGCATGATGGGAGTTTTAGTTTTCCAATTGTTGGAGGGCCATAAATTGGGGGACACTGATGTAATAAATGCCTGAAGGCGGTCAAGGCATGATGGGAGTTGTAGTTTTCCAACTGCTGGAGAGCCACAGGTTGGGGGACACAGCTGTAATACATGGGTCGCATGCTTCATTATTACTGCTATAGTTAGATAGACAATATCAGTACTATTTTAATACATACGTTTTCTTTTCTCTCCATAGCCTTGTGACTACTGCTATGACAACCAGTAGAATGTTATCATTCATGCTTAGAGGGGAAGGATCTTATTTCTCATTATTAGGATAAAAGCAAGGAACCAGAAACATATGGCAACAGAGAGATTTGCATATCACCTGTGCTTTTCATAGTTGTATGAATAGACCTGCACATCATGTCCGTCACTAGGACGGAAACAACTGCACCCAATTTATAATATCTTAGGGTGACCTGCGCACTGATTCTGTCTTTCACACCTCGCACATCACTTCAGTCATTTATCCTCAATCCCATGGAAAGACCTTCACATTACTACAGGTATTCCCAATCCCTAAAACCATCTCTGCCCCCCTTCTGTCATCTATAGCACTTTAGACTATGTTCATATGGCGTATTTCCCACGGCACGAATCCAAATCCAAGCAGATCTTCAGATTTGCACAGGGATTTGCCTCATTGTCATTCAATAGTGCTAAAACTCCTCATTTCCACTTGACATAAGTAACATGCCACTTATTTCAATGGTAGGAGCTTTTCCACAGCAGCAGCAAAATCTGTCCTGATTTTTTTTTATTGCACGTACACAAGATGCGCAGGAAACCCATTTGAATGCATGAGATGCAGATTGCCATCAGATTTTATGTGGGATTTGAAAATTCATGTGAAAAAAATGGTGTGAACATACCCTTAGGAAGACCTTCAAATTATTTTTTATCATATATCTATTTTACAACCTGCACACTGTGTCTCCCATCAATACACCCACCATAACATCTGCATGTCTATTTGTAGTCCAATGGAAATACCCATACACTGGCCCAGATAGATCAACCTGTCTGAAAACCAAAACTGTCTAGTTTTAGACACACCGTAAACCAGTGTGTCTCAATTCCAGTCCTCATGGCCCACCAACAGGTCATGTTTTGCGGATATCCCATATAATGAACACTGATGATGCTGCGTTTACACGTAACGATTATCGTGCGAATTTGCGTGATAACGATCGAATTTCGAACGATAATCATACGTGTAAACACAGCGAACGATAAAACGACGAACGAGAAATCGTTCACTTTGATCTTACAAAATGTTTTCAAATCATCGTTCGTCATTTGCAAAAAATTTGCAGATCGTTCCGTGTAAACAGTCCGTTGCCGATTTAACCTATGTGTGAGATAGGCTTAAGCGATCGCAAAACGATCGCAAAACTAATTTTCCGTACAGTGTATTGTTCCGTCTAAACGCTGATCGTTATGAAAAAAAACGTTACTCCTACATTGTTAATCGTACGATCGGGCCAATTATCGTCTCGTGTAAACGCAGCATGATAATACCTGATGCACTAAGTATAATTATATCTCCTGTGATAATACCTGATGCACTGAGTATAAATATATCACCTGTGATAATACCTGATGCACTGAGTATAATTATATCTCCTGTGATAATACCTGATGCACTGAGTATAATTATATCTCCTGTGATAATACCTGATGCACTGAGTATAAATATATCTCCTGTGATAATACCTGATGCAATGAGTAAAATTATATCACCTGTGATAATAACTGATGCACTGAGTATAATTATATCACCTGTGATAATACCTGATGCAATGAGTAAAATGATATCACCTGTGATAATACCGGATGCACTGAGTATAATTATATCACCTGTGATAATAACTGATGCACTGAGTATAATTATATCACCTGTGATAATACCTGATGCACTGAGTATAATTATATCACCTGTGAAATACTAAGGAAATCATGACCTGTTGGTGGGCCTTGAGGACTGAACTTGAGAAGCGCTGGTATTAAGTATACAACAGAGAGCTCCGAACCAAAATTCTAAAAAAAGGGTTAGAGTTTTGAAGATAAAAATGTGTGTTTTGGAACCAAGGCAATGAGTGTGCAAATAATCCTTAGGGGAGAGTCAAACATGGTGTAAAGTGAAACTGGCTCAGTTGCCCCTAGCAACCAATCAGATTCCACCTTTCATTTTTCAAAGAGTCTGTGAGGAATGAAAGGTGGGATCTGATTGGTTGCTAGGGGCAACTGAGCCAGTTTCACTTTACACCATGTTTGATAAATCTCCCCCCATGTGTATCGTCAAGCAGACCTACCTGTGTACATCTAAACTAGAGGTGTATTAATGAACTGGAGGCCAGAGTGGGCTTGTTCATCAGGGAGCTTTGGTGGGCTGCAGGCTGGAGCTGGGGGGCAGTGGGTTAGAGTCCAGAATGTGGGGCATGAGGCCATAGAGATGATACCTAGTGCATCACCTGATGTACTCTCATATCTGGTGAGACATATTAGGTGAGAGTTACCATGTGCATATCACCCAGCAAAGGCTGGAGAAGACAATGACCTAACAGATTTGAGGAGTAGTTGTTTAGGAAGTAGTTATCTGAGAATAATTCTAGTTTCTTAAAAAAGATGTTTTCCAAAACTCTTTTGGTGTCAATGCAGCTTCCAGGGCTCAGCATGCTGTCAGCCTGTGGTGGGTTCACTTCTAAGGAGCCTTTCAGGTGTATGAAACATTAGCCCAGGAGGGAGCCAAGGTAGGTTAGGTGGTGCATTTGTAAAGTCTTCAAATCCTTCCACCTTTTTCACATTTTCCTTTGTTGTGGCCTTGTGCTATAATAACAAAACAGTTTTCCCTAAGTTTTGTATAGATCCTTTGCAAGGACACTTTAAAGGGAACCTGCCAAATTGAAAATATAGTCCAATCTCCAAACACCTTGTTATAGGGCAGGAGAAGCAGAGTAATATATATTTTTGTGGGGAAATCTTTGATCACCCTGGGCTAAGAGGTCATGTGGGGGGTGCTAATCAGTGGGTACAGTACATAAGTGTAACTATCAATTACTGAATGGACCGCCAACGTGACTGCTTATCCCAAAGTAAGCAGATGTTTCCATGAATAAAGGACAAGTTATCCTGGAACTTCCCCACAAAACTATATATCAATCTGCTCAGCTTCTCCTGCTCTATAACAAGATGCCTATAGATTGGACGGCATTTTCAATGTGATAGGTTCCCTTTAAATTTAGCTTTGGGCTCTCTTGTTTCTCTTGATCATCTCCAACATGCCTATACACCTTGATTAGAGCCACTGGTGGTAAATTCAGTTGATTTGACATTATTTAGAAGGACACAGCCCTGTCAATATAAGGTCTCACAGCTAACAATGTATATCAGAGCAGAACCCAATCCATGAGGAGGAAAGAACTGCCTGTAGAGCTCAGATACAGGATTGTGTTGAAGCACAGATCTGGAGAAGGGTCCTAAAAAGTCTGCTGCTCTCAAAGTTCCTACGAGCAAAGTATCCTCCATAGTTTTAAATTAAAGTAGTTAGGAACAACTAGGACTTTTCCTAGAGTGTACTCTAGTAATTGGAGGAGAAGCACCTTAGTAAGAGAGGTGCAAAGAAGCTAATGGTCACTCTGGCTGAGCTCCAAAGATTGTCCCTGCCCATGCGAGAAGCTTCTAGATGGTCAACCATCACTGCAGCACTCCACCAATCTAGGCTTTATGGCGGAGTGGCCAGAATGAAGCTTCTCCTCAGTAAAAGACACATGAAAACCTTTCTGAAGTTTGAAAAAAAAAATCACCAAAATGACTGTATGAAACAAGGTTCTCTGGTCTGAGGAAACCAAGATTATACTTTTTGGCCTGGAGGAAACCAGGCACTGCTCATCAGCTGCTCGATACCATATCCACAGTGTAGCATGGCGGTGGTGGCAGCAGCATAATTCTGCTGGGGCGTTTTTCAGTGGTTGGCATAGAAAGACTGGTGAGGGTGGAGAGAAAACTTAATAGAGCAAAGTAGGACTGGTGAGGGTGGAGGGAAAGCCTATTGGAGCAAAGTACAGGGAAAATTTTAATGAAAATGTGATCCAGAGTACTCTGGATGTCAGAATGGGCCAAAGGTTTACCTT
The DNA here is from genome assembly GCF_027789765.1 of Dendropsophus ebraccatus. NCBI lineage: Eukaryota > Metazoa > Chordata > Amphibia > Anura > Hylidae > Dendropsophus > Dendropsophus ebraccatus. The sequence continues at coordinate 50,895,082 of NC_091458.1, forward strand.
CCAACAAGGTAATATCTCTAAGCAGACGGTCAAGGCAACACAGGAGTGGCTTAGGGACAACTCTGAGAATGTCCTTAAGGGGTCCATTCAGAGCCTTGACTTGAACCTAATTAAAGATCTCTGAACCTAAAAAATGGCTTCACCAACGGTCTTTATCCAACTTGACAGAGCTTGAGATGTCTGCAGAGAAGAACGGGAAAAAAAATCCCCAAGCCCTAGTTTACAAACCTTGTGGCATCATACCCAAAAAGACTGGAGACTGTAATCGCTGTCAATGGTGCCTTAGCTAAGTACAGAGTAAATGGTCTGAATACATATAATATAAGTTTTACTTTTTCCTATTCGATAAATTATCACAAATTTCTAAAATTCTAAAACTTGATATCTATGTTATTCTAGTACATAACAAAATTTGGGGAAAAAATGGAAAGGGTCTAAAGACTTTACAAATGCATTGAAGTTAAGAACTGAGCCAATAAGGGGCTATTTAGAATAATCTGATAGACTGGTCATCACTGTATTACATAGAAAAAGAAGATTGTTTGCAGAAAAAGACCACCAGGTCCATCTAGTCTTCCCTTATATTTCCTTCTTATTATCTTAGGATAAATATATGTTTATTTCAGGCAGGGTTACATTCAGTTATTGTAGATTTACCAACCACATCTGCTAGAAGTTAGTTCCAAGCATCTACTACTCTTTCAGTAAAGTAATATTTTCTCACGTTGCTTCTGATCTGTCCCCCAACTAACCTCTCACTGTGTCCTCTTGTTCTTGAGTTCAATTTTTTCCTCCAGACTTTACAGATTCAAATCCTTAAGTCTTTCTCGATAAGTTTAATGCCTGACATCCTCCACTATTTTTGTAGCCCGTCTTTGGATCTGTTTTATTTTTGCAATATCTTTTTGTAGATGAGGTCTCCAGAACTGGACACAGTATTCCAGATGTGATGTCACTAGAGCTCTATACAGCGGGATCACAATCTCCCTCTTCCTACTGGTTATACCTCTAGATATACACCCCAGCATACGATTTGAAGCCCAGCACACTATGTGAGGAAAGTTGTCTGACCGGATGTGGCCTTGCTGCAGTAGACTGAATGGAAGCGTGGTAGAAGGGGTCAGTTTAGCAAGGGCTCTCAGGAATAGCGATAGGAGAAGCAATAACCCTCCTCTTGCCTACAGAAAGTAGAACTGTGAGTTATTGATTAACTGTGACAAGTACTGGAAAGCTATGTGATGTTAACGCTGTCCGGAGGTCTGTGTGAAGCTAACACTGGCCCGAGGTGTTATGAAATCAACACTGTGAAATCACAGAGCTATAGCCATTATATTTCCATGTTTTAAGTTATGTTTTGATGAACTATACCCACCATCTGTGCCTTATATGATTTGTGACTATTAAGTGTTTTGTACTGTAGTTTGAAAAAACAAAAAGTAAAACATGTTCTGCTTTAGCCACCATGGTCTACAACAGTCTCTTTAAAATGGAAACCTCACACCTTCCTGTTACAAGTTGTGGCTATGTTCACACAACATAAGACACCGGTCTCTGAAAAGATCATTCCATATGATCTTTGGCGCCGCAGAGTTCTGATGCGGGCGCATCCGTGCGCCCGCATCAGAACTCCCCACAGCACACTATGGAGTGTGCGGCCGGAGCTGCTCGCTCCATAGTGTACACTGACATGGTTTTCTGCGGCCGCTATTAAGTAAATAACTAACATGTCAGTTGTTTGTGGCGCCGCTACGGATCCTGGCCAGTGCGCAATGGTTTTACGAAAATATAAGTTGTGTGAACATAGCCTGTCAGTGTATTCATAGATTTCTAGGAGGAGTAACGGAGGAACACCATAAGGCAGAGTCTGAAGAAACACAAGTATATTGTATGCAGAGTTTATGCAAGAAAATTTGCCGGTAAAATCCATAGTGTATAATCAGCAGGTTTCTCTATCTAAACTCTGCACCCAACGCTGTGGATTTACTGACAGTAATGTTGTAATGTATTTATGTTGTATATGTTTTGCTATGAGTTCTGACTGAAAGTGACTATTAGAATTGCTTATTACACGATGCAGATTTTTCCTGTTGATTTTCTTGCATGAAATCCGCAGTGTTTATGCTACATGTAAACATACTCTTAAAGTGTTACTGTCGTTATAACTTTAAAAATCTAAATCAACACTATGGGGGACATTTATTAAGTCAGGCGTTTTCTGTGCCAGGCTGAAAAATGTCCCCACAGGGCCGACACTACGGAGATTTATGTAGAGGAGCACTGCCTCTACATAAATCCCGTGGGCATTGGTGTGTGCAGCGAGGAAACCTACGCCAGCTTAGAGCTGGCGTAGGTTTCCTGTTTATTTTTCGGCGGTAAAAATCATAGATTAAGCGGACCCAGAGTCCACGCCCCCATTCCGCCCCCTGTCCCCCTGGCGAAGCTGGTGTAAAATGGTCAGATGCTAATATTTTTTCGCAAAACGGCCATTTGTGAATAAATTTATTCGCATCTGGCCATTTTAGGCAAAAAAAAACAAACACTTTTTTCCGTTGATAAATGTCCCCCTATATGTGAAATAAAGCAGGTTTGCAATATACGTTCATTATTATTTTTGTTGTTATCATGCTGTAACACAAAGCTGAACTTAGCAGAAATCCAGGCCCAGTCTCCTAAAGGCAGATTTTTAGACTTGTGCTGGTTGAAAAAAAGAGACAAAACATAGGAAGTTCAGGCCAGTGCAGAGTGTCACAGCTCAATGCATCCACCAATTACATGACTGTCTTCACATGGTACCCTCCAGTCTGTAGATATAAACGCTTATCCACCTTCAGGCCGGGTTCACACACAGTAAGGCCATGTTCCCACTGTGTAAACTTCGTAATAATCACAGCCGTTGTAACAATGGCCGTGATCACTATGGAACTTACGTAGTGGTACCTGGAACATAGTACATACATAGTACCTGGTACATAGTGTACACTCCGGCCGGGATCCCTAGCGGCGCTGCAAGATACTGACGTCAGTTTTCTGCGGCCGCTATTCAATGAATAGCGGCCGCAAAAAAAGTGTCAGTTCACACTACGTGAGCAGTGGGGAATTGTAAGCAGCGGGGAATTCGGATGCGGGCTTGCGCGGATGCGCCCGCATTCGAATTGAGCGGCAGTAAAGTTCTCTGACACCAGCTGTTCCGTGACTCGGCCAGGTCACGGAACGGCTGGCCTCTTACAGAGTGGGAACATGGCCTTAGACAGTAATTGTCACAGGACGGCCGGTGTGTATGAAGTTCATCCGGGCCGGTACTGCAATACTAGCCAGATTAACATAATTTCTGTTGAATTGACATGCGGGCACACTCGTGTGCGCCTCCATCCCAATTCACCATAGCACACAATGTAAAGTGTGGCTGGAGCCGCACTTTCCATTGTGTGAGCTGTCAGTGTTGTGCGGCTGCTATTCAATATCATGTCAATTTTTTGTGCGGCCGCAAGGAATCCCGGACAGAGTGTATACAATGTCTATACACTCTGGCCGGAATTTCATTGACTTTTAATGCAATGTATATTTTGAATTAATCACGGCCGTTGTTGCAATTTGCTGTCCTATCCTCTTTGCAGAAAAGCACCATGAAAGTATAATGTTTCCACCTCCAGGCTTCCCAAGATCTTGCGTGGTGCCCCAGACCGAGGAAGATTGACAGTCATCTTGTGTTTCTCTATTTTCTAATAGTTGCGCCAACAGTTGTTACCTTCTCACCAAGCCGCTTGCCTATTGTTCTGTAGTCAATCCCAGCCTTGTGCAGGCATAAAATGTTGTCCCTGGTGTCCTTGGACAGCTCTTTGGTCTTGACCATGGTGGAGAGTTTGAAGTGTGATTAATTGAATGTGTGGACAGGTGTTTTTTTTTACTGACAGCAGCTCCCTGTGTACCTCATAGAGCTAATATCAGACTTCCCTCCTCCAGGCTGGGCTGTCCTGCTCTGTGGTGAGTCTGTCCATAAGATGGCCGACATGGAGGAGCATGTGGCCATGCCCCGCCCCCAGTGTCCACCACTGAGCCTGTATATGCCTATGGAGGGCATTAGGGCATGGTCACATGCTCCGCCATGTTGGCCATCACCACATAGCAGGGCAGGACAGCCTAGAGGAGGGGAGTCTCATTTTAGGTACATCAGTAAGTGCTGTGACTACACTTAATAAAACTATGCACTGAACTATTTTACCATAAAGTGGCCAACCCCTTTAAAGAAAAACAAATAGGAGTATGAAAGCCAGGGACAGAGAGAGTGTGTGTGTTATTCTATACTGTGTGTGAACTGCCTGCCAATTTCTAATTAAAGGACAACTCCCACGAAAAATTTTCTTGGCTTATTTAACACACATTACAAAGTTATATAGCTTTGTAATGTGGTTAAATACCCGGTCTGGCCCCCTTCCTCCACTTTCCGACCCCAGACCCCCCCCCCCCCCCGGAAGTTAAAGAATGTTTACATTACCTATTACGATCGTCACGGTCCTCTTCTCCCGGGCGGCATCTGGTGACGACGACGTCAGAGCCAGGGGGCGGTCCCAGATTGGCTGAGCTTGCTGGAATCCATGTGATGCACTCCAGCCAGTGAAAAGGCTGCCTTTTCTCTCCCCTGGACCCGGAAGTAAGAGACATCGCTGGACGGCGGAAGCAAGTGACGGTGAGGCGGACGGCGGACGAATCGAGTAGCGATCTTTACCGGAGGGATGGTGAGTATGGTGTCTGTGTTTTTTTTTTGGGGGGGGGGGGGGGGTCCCGCCGGAGTTGTCCTTTAACTTCAATAGAGCACATTATTATATTGAAAATTGTGGCCATTTTGTACCTAGCTTCATGAGAAATTACAAATTCCAGGTATAGCATGCTTATGTCCTTTTACAGCAGAAAATGTCATATGTTAAACATTCAAATACCATCATCAAGCAGTTGCAGGTATTTTTTTTTTCTTATAGCTTCTTAAGTCTTAGTGAAGAGCGGATTTCCTTATCAAGGTTACCATACATGAGCAATCTCAGTTTATTTAGTATGACGGTAACATTTCAAAATGAATGGTCTTCCCGCCTGCTGTCTGTGTCATGGTAATTAGAATAGGTTGGAGTGGAAGTCTCAAACTACAAAGACATTGACTTCTTAAGAAGAAGGACTGGAAGCTTATTCCACCATCTCAGTGACCAGATTAGAAACTAAAAGCCTTAAATCCCATGAGGCGGCCCCCAGGCCTCTTTCCTCTTCATGAAGGCTGGTGCTCATTAGAGTATTGAAATGAGCATATCTCATACTGACAATGACAAAGTCACAGCCATGCTCATGGCATAAATAACCAGGCCGCTGGTAAATGACTGGTTAACTTTGCCCCTTGAGTTCATTAGAGGAAGCCAAGAGTCTAAGTATATTTGTGGCATGTATACGCTAATGTGTTCTCTGAGGAGCTGCCTGAAATAGGTTTAATATACTGTAAATCATTTGCTTTTGTTGAATCTTATATCTATAAGAATTAAAGGGCAGGTAGTTCAGTACTAATTATAAAATGGGATAATTTGTGCCGGAATCTGACAATGCTTTAGCGATCATATTTTTTAAAGGACAGCTATTATGAAGTTGAAAATGATTAAATGTTTATTACATCTATTACATCAGTTGGTTTGGTCATTGTCTGAAAATATTCTGCAGATAACACTCAGTGTTCGGCATTCTAATTCAGAAAAATTGTAACTGCCCCAAGGGTTATTACCTCCTAGGGACCTCCGCAGCCCATGTCAGGGTGCCCTTAAGGTTTGGCAGAAGAAGAAGATGATAATGAAGAATGAAATCAGTTCTACACCACTGACAGCCTTTTCCCTACAGCTAGTAGACTTAATTATCTGCTTGGTGCATCGAAAATGGCAGTATTATTTAGGCACCATATGGCGGTATTATTTAGCTCCATACATCCCCGCCTTTACCTTTAGTTTTATTTTTCTGAGCTACTGAGCTGATTCTTTTCTGCCAAAAAAACAGGAGGGGGTCACCATACCATGTTTTGCCCAGGGGCCTCTAATATTGTATTTGTTCACATGAAACATTTCCATAGATGAGAAATACTTTGATCTGTATGTCCTATATACAGTTGTAGTATTTCTTGGATTAGAAAGTTGCTTAACCAAATTTAAATATCTTGACCAGGGCAGGTAGGTCAACAAGGAAGGCTTTAAAGGGGTTATCCAGCGCTACAAAAACATGGCCACTTTCCCCCTACTGTTGTCTCCAGTTTGGGTAAGGTTTTGAAACTCAGTTCCATTGAAGTAAATGGAGCTTAATTGCAAACCGCACCTGAACTGAAGACAAAAGTAGGTGGAAAAGTGGTGATGTTTTTGTAGCGCTGGATAACCCCTTTAACATGTTTGTTAGTCTCTTGGCCATTCAGTATAGTATACATTTTATACTTCTGACTTTAAAGAGGTTCTCCAGAAAAAGTTGTTACTTTTTTTAATCAAGTGGTACCAGAAAATTATATAGATTTCTAAATGACTTAAGTTTAAACTGTCAAGAAACTGTCCAGAGCAGCAGCAAATCCTCATAGAAAACCTCTCCTGTTCTGGACAGTTCCTGTTACAGACAGAGGTGGCAGGAGAGAGCACTGTGCCAGACTTCCTGCAGGGCATGCAGCAGCTGATAAGTTCTGGCACACTTATATTTTTAAAATAGTCAGTGACAAATCTATAAAACTTTCTGGCATCAATTGATTTGAAAACATTTTTTTTCTCCAGAGTACCCCCTTTACATCTGATTATAGATGCTTATACATGCTTCTAGCTTATCTGATCATCTGTTGGATAATTCTCTACAGAGACAATACAGATGACAGTCATATATTGTAGCCACACAGTACATTGAACATTTTTTGGTTGTGGGGGTGGATAGAAATGTGCTTGTTTAACAAATGACCGCGGCATCGATAGGTTGACCATGAAAAACTTTGATTCACATTTGTGTCACAAAATACCTGAAGAAAGGCAGAAAGCCATCATCTTTTGCCAACACTTTCCACTTGTAACTGGAAATTGTCAGCCAAATGCATACTTTTCTTCAAGGAAATGATTGTAATACTCAGAACAGAAATACCCTTCATGAAGCTGTAGGCTCTCTCTGTACAGGCAGTGGGTTCTGTGTAACGCCTGGAGTAGTGGATCCACTGGACCGTCACCAGCGATGGCACTAACCTCACCAGGGAGCGGAGTCTAAGGGGCCGCTGGTTTTCACCAGAGCCCGCCGCAAGGCGGGATGGACTTGCTGTGGCAGGCGACCCCCAGGTCGCTACCCCTGGCTTGGTTGCTAGTGACGGCGGGCGAGGCGTGGCAGGAGCAGTAGGCAGGAGATGGTACTGGCAGAGGTCTGCAGGCGTAACCGCAGGAGTCAGGCTGAACACAGGAGCAATGGTATGACAGGGGAGCAGGAACCAGGAACAAGGACTAGGGACCAGGTAGCGGATAGGAATCAGGAACAACAGGGAGCTGGGCCAAACGCTATGGGAAGCATGTAGAGGCTCCAACACCTGGAAGGGGGCAGAGCTGGAACTTATAGGGGAGTGATTGACATGTGGACCAATTAGGAGCGCACTGCCCCTTTAAATCTGAGACAGCCGGCGCGCGCGCGCCCTAGGAGGCGGGGACGCGCGCGCCGGCCGGCACAGTGAGAGACAGGAGCGGCGGAGAGGTAAGGCGCCCCCAGGGGCCGAACTAGCAGCAGCGCCGGGTCCCTGCACAAGGACCCCGGCGGCTGCATGGGGCAGGAGGAGGTTGCGGGCGCGGCCCGGAACACGGGACGCCGTCGCGGCCGTGACGGTACCCCCCCCTTTGGCCTCCCCCTCTTTCTTGCCTGCAGATGGAGGCAAATCAGTGATGAAGTCCATCCCTATGTGGTGCCAGGGAAGGTCTTGAACTGGCAAGGGCTGTAATAGGCCGGCAGGCCTTAGTCGGGAGGACTTGTTTTTGGCACAGGTGGTACAGGAAGCCACAAAGTCCTTGACATCTTGGAATAGACTGGACCAACAGTAGTGGCGGGAGATCCGTTGCCCGGTCTTTTGGACTCCAGGGTGCCCGGCCTCCAATGAGGAATGTCCCCACTTCAAAATCCTTCTTCGAAGCGCAGGGTGAACATGGGTCTTTCCGGGGGGTATTCTCTGAAGAGTAGAGGTGGCGACTGGCACTAGGCGATCGGGAGGTATAATGTGGCGAGGGGATGTGGATTTGTGGATGAAATCCTTCTGTAAGTTCTCCCGGATGTAGGAGGACGTGGCCTCAGTCTCGGGTACGGAGAGAGGGTACACCCGACCTCGTGGAGAAGGAGTACCAGGAAGGAGGTCTATGGGACAATCGTACGCCCGGTGAGATGGTAGAGAGTCCGCCTCCTCGGCAGAGAAGGCATCCCCCAAGGCTTGGTCTTCCGCCGGTAGGCTGGATAGAGGCTTGGCGGGGTCAGGTGACGACATAGAGTACTTGGTCTGAGGTGACTTGAGACACTGGTTGGAACAGTCCTGACCCCAACTGAGAATCTCCCCGGTTCTCCAGTCCAGCTTAGGGGCATGTAATTGCAGCCAAGGGAGTCCCAGGAGGATGGCGGGAGAAGAATGGGGCAGGACGTAGAAGGATATCTTTTCCTGATGTAAAGGACCCACCTGGAGGACTAGAGGTGCGGTCTGGTAGTACACATGGTCGGTAAGAATCTCGCCCGTGACCGAGGAGATAGTCAGGGGCCTGGCTAGTTGGGTCACGGGTAGCCGCCATCTTTGGACCAATGTTGCTGCAATAAAACTGCCTGCTGACCCAGAATCGAGAAAGCAGTAGTCTGGTGATTTTTTCCTGAGAGTGTCTGGATGGAAACCGGTATAGACAAACTTGGAGAGGTGGCATTCACACCTAGGGACACCTGTCCCACCGGACCTAGGTGCGAGCATTTCCCGGACGCTTGAGGACGTTGGGGACATCTCTGCCGAAAGTGATCAGGGCCACCGCAGTAGAGGCAGAGATTCAGCTCCAGACGACGATTTCCCTCATCAGGCGTCAGGCGAGCTCGTTCCACCTGCATAGGAACCTCAGGAGAGGGCTGGGACACCGGAATGTCAGGATTCTGGAAGACCGGCGCCGGCTGGTGATGGCGACGGGACAGACTTAGTCGTTGTTCATGCCGAACCTCCTCCTCCCTCTCCGAAAAACGAGTATCAACTCTGGTGGCCAGTAGGATGAGTTCGTTCAGGGAGGTAGGTAGGTCTCGGGCGGAAAGCACGTCTCTCACCCGACTGGACAGGCCCTTTTTAAAGGTGGCAATTGCAATTAGAGCGGCCTCATTCCAGTCTAGCTCTGCTGCCAGGGTGCGAAATTGGATGGCATAGTCCCCAACGGAGGAATTCCCTTGTGAGAGATTAAGTAGAGCAGTCTCAGCCGAAGACGCACGGGCAGGTTCCTCAAAGACGGAGCGAAACTCGGCCAGAAAGGTTCGGAGATTGGCAGCAGTAGGGTCATCTCAATCCCAGAGAGGCGTGGCACAAGCCAGAGCTCTACCCTCCAATAGGCTGATGATGAAAGCCACTTTAGAGCGCTCGGTGGGGAACTGACTACTTAAAAGTTCAATATGCATGGTGCACTGAGTCAGGAATCCCCTGCACAACTTGGGGTCACCACCGTATTTGCTCGGGAGAGCCAGTTGTAGTTTCGAAGAGACAGCAGTAGGTGGTGAACGCTGAGCAGTAGTATGCTGCTGTAAGGCGGCAGTGAGTTGCTGGATCTGCTGCGACTGTTGCTGGATCTGTAGGGCCTGTTGAGCGACCACTCTGGCTACGTCACGGATGTCAGGCACTTCGCCGGGATCCATGGTTGGAGCCTACTGTAACGCCTGGAGTAGTGGATCCACTGGACCGTCACCAGCGATGGCACTAACCTCACCAGGGAGCGGAGTCTAAGGGGCCGCTGGTTTTCACCAGAGCCCGCCGCAAGGCGGGATGGACTTGCTGCGGCAGGCGACCCCCAGGTCGCTACCCCTGGCTTGGTTGCTAGTGACGGCGGGCGAGGCGTGGCAGGAGCAGTAGGCAGGAGATGGTACTGGCAGAGGTCTGTAGGCGTAACCGCAGGAGTCAGGCTGAACACAGGAGCAATGGTATGACAGGGGAGCAGGAACCAGGAACAAGGACTAGGGACCAGGTAGCGGATAGGAATCAGGAACAACAGGGAGCTGGGCCAAACGCTATGGGAAGCATGTAGAGGCTCCAACACCTGGAAAGGGGCAGAGCTGGAACTTATAGGGGAGTGATTGACATGTGGACCAATTAGGAGCGCACTGCCCCTTTAAATCTGAGACAGCCGGCGCGCGCGCGCCCTAGGAGGCGGGGACGCGCGCGCCGGCCGGCACAGTGAGAGACAGGAGCGGCGGAGAGGTGAGGCGCCCCCAGGGGCCGAACTAGCAGCAGCGCCGGGTCCCTGCACAAGGACCCCGGCGGCTGCATGGGGCAGGAGGAGGTTGCGGCGGCCGTGACATTCTGTTATAATAATTGTATTTGTTGTATAAGAGCAGCAGCAATATATTTTTTCTCTCCCCTAAACATAAAGCAAATGTTTCCTCCTGTGCCCCACACTCACAATGTGTCCATCCTCCTCTGCGCTTCTCCCCCAAAAAGTGTTCAGTCTCCTATCTACCCTAATGGCCGTATAACACTGCATGAAAATCAAGTGCTATTACACATAGACAGGGAGCAGGGAGCTGCGGGAGGGGCTGTCCGGATGATCCTTAGATCCTTAGATCCTTAGGGCCCTTTTACACAGAAAGATTATCTGACAGATTATCTGCCAAAGATTTGAAGCCAAAGCCAGGACTGGATTTGAAAAGAGGAGAAATCTCAGGCTTTCCTTTATGACCTGGTCTCTGTTTATAGTCTGTTCCTGGTTTTGGCTTCAAATCTTTGGCAGAGAATCTGTCAGATAATCTTTCTGTGTAAAAGGGCCCTTAGCGATTTGGGCTGCCTATTGAAGTCAGCGGCTGTCTGCTACCGCTTTTATTGAACGAGAAAAGATCGTAATCTTTCAACATGTTCAAAGACAACAATCAGTCGACATTGTGCATGTTGGCTGATTGTGACCTTTCAACATGACCTATTACACCAAATGATTATCAGCCTGAACAATTGGTAATCAGCTATGTAGGGTCAAGAATCGTTTTGTGTAATAGGACCTTAAGCCTCTGCACCCTTGGGTTGCATAGAGATTTTGTCTATGATTGGAGACATGAGACTATAAATTGCTGTGTCGCTCTGCAGGGATTGGGCTCTGTTAAGGAAAAGGTTACTGTAGTGACTTTGTGTCCCACAATGGATGGATTTGTTGCAGCTGTTGTATTGCAGCCACTTCTGGGTCATAACGCGACAGTTACCTTAGGGCCAACGCAGCACAGTCCAGACAGAGCCTTGTCTCCTTACAGGCATAACTACCACTGTAGTAGCCAAAGCCATCAGAGGGGCCCCGTGACCTGCTTTTGCAATACATTAAGCTCCCTAAGCTCCTGATTTGCAGCACCCAGGTCTCCTGGGTTCTGCAAATGTCCCTTTAACTGCAAGGGCCCCGACCAGCGCTTGCAGTTATGCAGTTATGACTACACTTCACCGGTTAGTGGTCATTGGAAGGGGAGGGAGGCCCAATCAAAATTTGCTATGGGGTCCAACCATTTCTAGTTACGCCCCTGACTTGGAAGGAGGGGTCCCCCCCCCCAAATAATACACCGTTACTATTCTACACTTATGTACCTTCATGTTCTAATCTCCAACCTATGGCTCTCCAGTTGTTGTGCAGCCACTACTCTGAAATGTACTAGGAGATTGCACTGTCCACAGTTGCATTAGTTGCATTATTATCCCAGTGACTTCCTAGCTAATATTCATTTAACATCCCAATCTATTTTGCTGAAAATAATACTATCAGTCCTTATTTTATGGAAGAAATGTATTTTTTGAGAGCAATATGAGCAGAAAAGAAAGGAAAGGGGTCAGATACCACCAACATAGAATTTTCTAGAACCACCTACTCTAATACTGATTGTTTTCAGTTAAAAGCCTTATACCTTGCATTGATTTTCTTGGGTAATTTCATAAGTGTTCCTGGAGAGCTCAGTGCCACTTGTAGTTAGAAGTTAATCCAAATGATCTATGACATTTACCTAGAGAGTAAAAGATGATCCAGTACTAACGCTGACCATAGACATCACACTCTGTAAAAAGATGAACATTCCATTATTCCTTGTCCCATAAAAGAGGTGATTCATTGTATCAATTTCATGCTTTATCATCACTGACATCCCATGACTAGTATGTGCAATGTGCCTGACAGCGAATGATTGTTCCAGTATTGTCAGATCTTCAAGTATCTGTCACAATTACAGGATTATGATAAATTATAATGCTGCTTCCTACAGATTTCAAGGATTTAATTTGATGGTATACGAGTGTTCAAAATGAATGATCACTGTTGGTTACGTCCTACCAGTGTTTCATCTTTTGCCACCTTTAAGTAGTACTTGTACCAACAAATGGCAGAATATGGTCATACATTTAGCCTTGGGCACACCCTAGATTCTAAGGATTTCCTATCTGTACAAAACATGTGAAGGTTCATATTTCAGCCGTATACTGTTCGAACCTGTTTCTATTTTCTGTGTGTAATTTTTTTTTTTTTTTTTCATTATCATGAGGGCTGCCATGTTGCCTGAGTTTTTTTTTAACAGCATTTAGTGATCTGTTCCATTCAGATGAATGCAAAATAATTCTGGGCATGCTCTGTGACCTTTATGAAAATCATTCTACAGGGAGGGGAAAGCTGAGTTATGAGCAATAGCTATTGTGAGTACATGTGTTAGGCTTGGTTCACACTGAGGTTTTGCAATCCGTTTTTTAAAATCCATTTTAAAGCCACTCTGTAACCACAATTGACCCCCCCCAAAACCACTTGTACCTTTGAATAGCTGCTTTTAATTCAAGAACTGTCCTAGGTCCCTTTGGCAGGTCATGCAGTTACTGTCTTAAAGAACAACTTTTAAACTTGCAGCCCTGTTTCAAATTGGCGTGGCCTAGAGTACCCATGCCCTAGGATTGCAACACCCCTCTGTCCCTCCTCCCCACCCTTCACAACACTAGGAATGCCCCTGGACAGGGCACATGTGCAGTGTTCACACAGGTGATGAATTGGAGAAGTTGTTCTAGGGGCGTTCCTAATGATGAAGACGTCAGGGCGGAGAGATGGAGGGGTGTTGCAATCCTAGGACATGGGTGCTTTAGGCCACGCCAATTTGACACAGGGCTGCAAGTTTAAAAGTTGTTTTTTTTTAGCACAATAACTGCATCACCTGCCGAACGGACACCAGAACAGAACTTGGCTTAAAAGCAGCTATCCGAAGGTACAAGTAGTTTGAGGGGTCAGATTGTTGGTACAGAGCCGCTTTAACCCCTTGCCTCTTCAGCCTGTTTTGGCCTTAATGCCCAAGGCCTATTTTTCAAATCTGACCTGTGTCTCTTTATCTAGTGATAACTCTGCTGTGCTTTTAATTATTGCAGTTATTCTGAGATTCTTTTTTCATGACATATTCCTCTTTATGTTAGTGGTATACTTTGGTTGATACATTCAATAGTTTTTTGTAAATAACACTTTGCGCAAAAACTTGAAAATTTTACGTTTCTTTATATTAAAAATTCTCTTGTTCTATGAAAAATAGTCATGCCACATGAACTACTTATTACTGCAATATCTACAATATGTCTGCTTTATGGTGACGTCATTTGGTGAACAATAGAGATGAGCGAACCTGGAGCATGCTCGAGTCGATCTGAACCCGAACTTTCGGCATTTGATTAGCGGTGGCTGCTGAAGTTGGATAAAGCCCTAAGGCTATGTGGAAATCATGGATATAGTCATTGGCTGTATCCATGTTTTCCAGACAACCTTAGAGCTTTATCCAACTTCAGCAGCCCCTGCTAATCAAATACCGAACGTTCGGGTTCGGATCGACTCGAACCCGAACCCGGTTCGCTCATCTCTAGTGAGCAACCTTTTAAGATGTTAGAGGGCTTTGAAATTTTGCAGCGATTTTTAACATTCTGATGTTTTTAGGGACCATATGTTAGTTACCCCCATAAATCCTTCCACTGTAAAAACTGCATCCCTCAAAGTATTCAAAGTAACATTTCATAAGTTAATTAACCCCTTTAGGTGTTTAGTAGAAATTTAAGCTTGTTGGAGGAAAATTTTAAATTTTCATTTTTTTGGCAGATATTTTATTTTAAATACTAACTGATAAACAGAACTCAATATTTGAAAGAGAAAATATATATAGGTACAGCTCACAGTTTCAGTAGCTAATTGGGTTGAGGTGAAACTAAAATGCCCTTACCTAGAAATGGGCAAGAAGAATAAAATTGAGAAAACGTATAGTATTTAGTCCTCCAGACCACAAAAAGTCCCAACCTTTACATATAACAATTTTAATTAATAAAGATAAAGATACCATAGGGTAGTAAAATATACTATATAGTAGGCTATAAATGCAATAATAAATAAAGATAATTGATAAAAGATAGTTGATTTTAAAATTTGTGCAACAAATACATATAAAAATACAAGATTGTCAGTGTAATACCGCTGGGTATTGGCCAAATGCTGTATTTAGCATTAGTTCAAATATGTCAGTTGAGGCCACAGATGGAAAACGTTGTAAGTAAGTCACAGTTATAGGACCTGTAGTCCCACTGTTGGATGTGTATCTCACCGCTCCCGATACCCGGTGTAGCGAGACACCCGATCCGGTATAACTTGTAGTAATGACTACAAGTTATACCGCTACGGGGGGCCCCCCATTACTCCTTTTCACCCGACCAACTTACGGCAATCATCTATTATCCCTATCAGCATCTCACCCTAGATGGAGACATCCGAGGTGAGAGCGAGAACGAGGCCGAGATACAGAGTGAAGCCGTGATACAGAACAGCGCGCGGACGCCAATACCACGAGGTCATACTGCAAGAGCCTCTCCAGGTCAGAACAAGCGACCGCAACTAAGAGCCTCCGCAGGAGGGAGAGAGCCACGACAGCAGCTAACAACTCGGATGGGTGAGCGGCGTCACAGACGCCATTTCGCATACATAGAGTGTATTTTGTATCGCCACATTAAGCGTGAACTGATCTACGTGAACTGATCTGCTTGATATCGGGTGTCTCGCTACACCGGGTATCGGGAGCGGTGAGATACACATCCAACAGTGGGACTACAGGTCCTATAACTGTGACTTACTTACAACGTTTTCCATCTGTGGCCACAACTGACATATTTGAACTAATGCTAAATACAGCATTTGGCCAATACCCAGCGGTATTACACTGACAATCTTGTATTTTTATATATGTATTTGTTGCACAAATTTTGAAATCAACTATCTTTTATCAATTATTTTTATTTATTATTGCATTTATAGCCTACTATATAGTATATTTTACTACCCTACGGTATCTTTATCTTTATTAATTAAAATTGTTATATGTAAAGACGGGAACTCAATATTTATTCCCCGTATTCCAATGTTTCTAGAAATCCCCCATATGTGGCCGCAGTGCGTCACCTGACTCAACCACAGGCCGCAGACATGACAGAGACCTGGTGAATTTTGAGGCCTTTTTTATTTCAGTTTTTTTAAGCCATTATACCATGTCACAGAGGCCTTACAGTGCCAAAATATTTGTGTAAGACAAGTTGACATTTCCATCTGTACCATTTGGGACGACATGTGACACCCTGATAATTTTTTTTGTATGAGCTGGTACGAATAAAAAACACAATTAAGCAGCTGTTTTTTTATCATTTTTTTGTACGCTGTTCACTATACGTCACATATGACATGTTATTGTTATTTGTCGGTTGGGAAGATTACAGTGATATCCATTTTATATAGCTTTTGTTATAGTTTATGGCATTTATACTATAAATGCGGAATCTGTTGGCGCTATACAAATACATTTATTATTATTATTATTATTATCGTGTCTTGCATATTGTAAGAGCAGTAATATTTTTATTTTTTTGCCAGTGTAGTTATATGAGGGCTTTTTTTGCGGCATAAGTTGACGTTTTTTGTGGTACACCTTTTGGCTGCCTTCACACTACGTATATTCCAGTCAGTATATTTCAGTCAATATTGCAACCAAAACCAGGAGTGGATTAAAAACACAGAAAGGATCTGTTCACACAATGTTGAAATTAAGTGGATGGCGCCATATAACAGTAAATAACGGCCATTATTTCAAAATAACAGCCGTTGTTCTAAAATAACAGCAAATATTTGCCATTAAATGGCGGCCATCCACTCAATTTCAACATTGTGTGAACAGATCCTTTCTGTGTTTTGTGTGACCCCAGAACATCACTAATAGGGGATAGAACAAAAACATCTCCCCCTATTCCCTATTAGTGATGTTCTGGGGTCACTTCCCTACACTGAGCCCCCACAGATCTAAGTATTCTTATATGCCACAAAGCGTCCAGTGTATAATGCACCTAGGACCAAACTACAACAGCTGCAGGCATTACAAGCATGTACTGACAGTCTGCAGCCCTCAGGATATGCTGGGAGTTGTAGTTGTTGGGAGCCTGCAGCTGCAGTAGTTGGGTCCTAGTTTAAAAGTTTGCGCTAGTGTACTGTAGTGACCGCAGGGCTGTACCCTACCGCAAACCATACACTGACCCATTTAGACACCAATGGTACACAGGCTCTGCACACTATAGAAGTGAGAAGTGATTACAGTGCAGTTACTAATGACTCACAGGTGACGTCTTCACCGATTGCCGTCGCTCACTTTTTGCTTTCTTCTCCGTCTGGCGCAGCATCATGAAGACTTCTCTGACCAAAACTCGGGCGGGCAGCTGGGGTGACGGTGAGCAGCTAGGGGTGGCAGGGGCAGGAGGGCAGCTGGGGTTGACTGGGGCAGGTGACTGAAGCAGCTAGGGTGATGGGGAGGGGGAGCAGCTGGGGGGGGCAGAGGGAGAATCTAAGGAGGCAGGGGTAACAGCTGTGGGGCAGAGGGAGCAGCTGAGGTGGCAGGGGGAGTAGATGGGGGGGCCGGAGGAGCAGCTGGGGTGAAAGGGGCAGGGGAGAAGATGGGGGCAGGGCATCAGCTGGGGTGGCAGAGGGAGATGATGGGGGGCAGAGGGAGAAGATGGGGGCAGGGGGAGCAGCTGGGGTGGCAGAGGGAGATGATGGGGGAAGGGGAATCAGCTGGGGTGGCAGAGGGAGAAGATGGGGGCAGGGGGAGCAGCTCGGGTGGCAGAGGGAGAAGATGGGGGGCAGGGGGAAAAGCTATGAGGGCAGGGGGAGAAGCTGAGAGGGCAGGGGGAGCACATGAGGGGGCAGGGGGGAAGCTGGGGGGGCAGGGAAGGAGATGGCAGTGGGAGAAGCTGAGGGGGCAGGCGGGGCAGCTGGGGGGCAGGGGAGAAGCTGGAGGGGCAGGGGAGAAGCTGGGGGCAGGGGGAGAAGCTGGAGGGAGCAGATGGGGGCAGGGGGAGAAGCTGGGGGGCAGGGAGAGCAGCTGGGGGGGCAGGGGGAGCAGATGGGGGCAGGGGGAGAAGCTGGGGGGGCAGGAAGAGCAGCTGGGGAGGGGCAGAGGGCGTCGCCCTAGGCACCGGACCACAGGTGTGCCTAGTGGCAAATACGGCCCTGACGATCAGACCCCTGCCTCAGTGCCGGGGCCTGATCGTTATAATCCATAGCAGCCCAGACGCATTATGCAGCGTGTGGGTTGCTATGGTAACCCCCCCCCCCCTTTTTTTTAGCATACATGAAAAATGCGTTAATCCCTTTCTTTTTTATTCAGTTTTTTTTTTTTTTTAATAATGGAAGTCAATGGAAAAAAGGATCAAAACAAATGTACACAAATGCATCCATTTTTTCATTCGCTTTTTTTTTTTTTGCATAAAACAAATAAAACAAAACAAAAAAATAACAGTATAAATGGGAAATGATCTGTACTGAGCAGGAAGTCTTAGCTTAGTTTAAAGCCTGGTGGTAAGAATGAAAAATGCAAAATTTCAGGACTATTTTTACATAAAAATAGTAAAATGAAAAATTAGAAAAAAAAAAAAAACATACAATAGCAA